>NC_138150.1:3970000-4317500 GCF_964199315.1 Orbicella franksi
ATGATCAACTAGAGTCACCTTTCTGACAGCGCTGAAAAGGTTTGTTGGCGTACGAAGATGGAGATCAAACAACAGGACTATACTGTGTGGATCACCAATGGTGCCGACCGCTGACTGGATAGCTTCAGTCTTGTGAAATGCACCGGAACGTTTCAGAACTATGTAATTCTTTAGTGAACTTCTGTTTAAATGAGGCAAAAAAAAAAAAATGCTTGCAAAAATGTATTATAAATTCAAGAAATCAGTAACTTTTGGCTTCTGTTCTCCATTGCTACTTGCAATTAATGCAGGTTTGCACAATGACTCTGGACCCACTGTTTGACTAAGCAAGAATCGAGTTAGAAGCGAATTATTATCTGTATGATCTATTACTCGAGCCTCCACTGACCATTTGAAATGGCAGTTAATACGTAAAAGCTAACCTTTAAAACAAATCTGTAAGTTGGCGTGGGATTGGGAAGGAGGGGGGGGGGGGGCGTTGGTGTGTTGGACTAGTGTTCAGGTTGTTACTTTCGAGTGCTCGGACTGATTACAGAGCGCATTATTTCGTATTTTTGCGATACCCTTCAAGAAAGTAACATTAACCTTACGCGGATAAAATCCAACGCTCGATTGATGACTCTTTGACTTGCTAAAGCTTGAAAAACCACCTACAGCAGGTCTCTATTCTTCATCACCCCCTCCACGACTGATACTCACAATACTTGTGCAGAGCGCGGCCGCGCGCAGTCTGGGTACCACAATTCAAAAAAGTTCAAGGCGTTCCTTGCCTCCTCTTTCGTTCGTGGCGTGCCACGGTCGACCAAGCTTCGGTTTATAAATTATTTATACGGCGTTTTCGCATATTCCAGTTCCTTATGGGGGATTCTTCATTGGACAACGTGAGTTGTATTTCAGTTCGTTATGTTTATCATCTTTTCGACAGAGGATGGTCGCTTTTCTAGCGGATTGAGCGAGATGTTTACCTAGGCTCTCATTTGCATCGAATCCATTACTAAGTAAAGGCATGTGTCATTGACCGCCTTTTTGTCCTTTAGGACAACGTGAATAAGTCGGCTCCGACCGCAATGGCGGATGTCGCATCACCTGCGTTGGAAAAGCGCATAGAACAGTCTATCGCAAAGGCTGTTCCAGTTATTCTGGCCAAGTTCTTTTCTCCGGGAGGTGTTGTTTCCTCCCAAGAGCCTTCAAACAAGAACATTGATTTTAGTTCCCCGATTTTAGTTCAGACGAGAAAGCCCCGGGCCCTTCCAATCGTGGTGAACGCTTCTTCTCAACAGAGGAGGATTTTGAGCTCTCTTCAGAGTTTCTCGATCTTACAACCAAGGCTTTCACTAAGTCACTGACCAAAGAGAAATGGACAGATCTGTCGGCCAGTTACCTTCCAATCCAGGGGACGGAGGGATTTATGCGGGCTCCCACCATGGAAGCTGGCATGAAGGAGGAGTTCAGGAAATCTCATGGGCATCGGAAAACCAAGGAGGTATTTTCTTTTGATGGTGACCTAGCTGAGCAGCAGGGGCCTTTCCTCACAGTGGCTAGGCCAATTCTGGCAGCGTTGATGAATCTTGACTCCCCCCCACCCGTAATGATGAAGGGGAAGGGGGACCTGACCTTGAGGTGGTCCGGGAGATGCTGGAGGATGCTCTAGTTCTACTGGGTAATGCAAACGCCCGTTTGAATGTCTGGAGACAGCGACGTTTCTCAGATTACCTAACAGATCTGGGCAGACGGACTCTTCGTGAGGGCATACCAACAGATAGGCATCTGTTCCCACACCAGTTGGATGAAAAAATAGAGTGAGCATGACCACAAGGCTTCCACCTCCAAGTTGATCTGCAAACCGAAGGCAGGCCCTAAGCACTGGACTGGTTCCCAGTCCTTTCCTGACTCCTCATTTAGACGGGGACAGCAGTCCGGAGCAGACAGGAAGAGGAAATGGGCCTACAAGCCTGGAGGCTCCAGTGCTAAGTACAGCAAAAACAATGGAGGTGCCAGACGAGCGTCAGGGTCTACCCAATCCGCTAGCAACAGCAGCAGCTGACTATCTGTCATCTGCTCCTCCCCTTTCACTCTCGGACAATCAAACGGCAAACAGACTCGGAACTTTCTTAACAAATTGGAACTTTCTCACAACGGACAAATGGATTCTTCAAGCTGTTTTAGCGTACAAAATACCTTTCCTCAGACTCCCGCGTCAGTGGCGGGCTCGTCCGACAGTCGTCCAGGAAGGACAGCCGACGGAGCTAATGAAGGGGGCAATTCAGTCTCTAATTTCCAAGGGTGCCATTTCAGTAGTGGATCCCTGCCCACAGACAGTTCATTTCAACACTCTTTTTAGTGGAGAAAGCAGCAGGGACAGGAAAGTTCCGCCCTGTGATCAACCTAAAGGCACTAAACAGATTTCTTCCAAGGGAGGAGTTCCAAATGGAGGGGCTCCACACTGCTCGCTCTCTTCTACGCAAGGGCGACTATATGATGAAACTCGACCTCAAGGATGCTTACTATGCAGTCCCGATACATCCGGAGTCGAGGAAATATCTTCGTTTCCAGTTCAAGGGAACAATTTACGAGTTCCGTTGCCTCCCATTCGGCCTCTCCCTGGCTCCCCGAGTCTTCATAAGGATCCTCCGTCCGATTGTTGCCAAACTGCGTTCAGAAGGGATACGAACAGTCATCTACTTGAACGACCTTCTCCTGATCCACCATCAGAAGGACACATTGAGCAAGATTTTCCTTTATGTGCGGAGACTTTCGTCCAGCCTGGGTTTCATAGTGAAACTGGAGAAATGTTCTCCGGAACCAACTCGTCGCTTAGTCTTTCTGGGTGCGGTACTAGACACAACTTGCATGTCAGTTGCCCTGCCAGAGGAACAGATCAGTCGGATGCAGGGAGCATGCCAGGAAATGCTAGACTCTCAGTCAACGTCACTGGGCAGACTGTCGAGCCTCTTAGGCCGCATGAGCCACGCCGCACGGACGGGACCGTGGGTAGCACCACTATATTACAGAGCCCTGCAACGCCAGCAGGCTCTGCTTCTCCACCAGTTCGGATGGAGACCAAGGTGTCAGATATCATTGTCTCAACCCTCCCTGGAGGACCTGAGATGGTGGGTGTCCTCAGCTCCGCCGATGCCGATTACCGATGCGGGGCGCAACCTGCAATGGCATGTCGACTGGGGGACGCTGGAGCGTGGAGGAGGCAGTACAACACTTCAATTGTTTGGAACTCAAAGCAGCCAGTCTAGCTTTGAAGGCATTCCTGAGAGTAGGGATGCAGCCACCACCCCAGAGTCTGGGCCACCACGCCCCACGTCATATTCTTCTGGAAATGGACAATACAACCGCCATGGCTTATGTGAACAGGAGGGGGGGCACTCGGTCACCATCTCTGTCCCTACTGGCCTTGGAACTGTGGTCCTTCCTGCTGACCCAAGGTTCATGGGTGACCGCCCGTCACCTACCGGGAGCGTTGAATGTAGAAGCAGACACAGCTTCGAGGGACTTCAACATGCGCACAGAGTGGACGCTTTGGAAGGATGTCTTTCGGGACATAGCACATTACTTCTATGTTCCGGAGGTAGACCTGTTCGCGTCGCGTTTGAACCATCAGCTGCCTCTTTATGTGTCGCGACTTCCCGACCCCGGTGCCTCAGCGGTGGATGCCTTTCAACAGGACTGGAGCCAGTGGAAGAGTTTCATCCACCCACCAGTGGTGCTACTACTTCGAATTCTTCAGAAAGTGAGAAGCGACAAAGCAACCGCCCTACTAGTAACCCCAGACTGGCCAGGTCAACCATGATATGCCCAGATTTCAACCATGATATGCTCATATTCAGCTCATGCTGAGAGGTCCACCGTGCCCACTTCCCAAGGAGAAGTCACTGTTGTCTCTGCCCTTCGACCAAGAGGCAGGTCACCCGCTGTGGCGGTCTCTCAATCTGACTGTATGGTCGATATCGGGTCAGCCTACCAGGCGGCAGGTTTTCCCGAGGAGGTGACTAATGTCCTTCTAGGATCATGGTCCCAGTCAACCAAGAAGCGTTACCAGGGTCCTTGGCGGGCATGGTCCAATTGGTGTTCTCCCAGAGGCCTGTGCCCCTTCTCAGCACCAGTCACAGATGTGTTGACCTTCGTGACAGAGACAGTGACAAATCAGTCCCTAGAAAATAGAACTCTGGCAGTCTATAAGTCTGCCATTTCACAGGGACATCTGCCTGTGGGTCAGACTAAGCTTGGAGACCTTCCAGTGGTGTCTCGTTTTATGAAGGGAATTTTTCGCATGAAGCCACCAGCTCCTCGATTGAGCACAACCTGGGATGTTAAGCGCTTGCTCGAGTTTCTCTCAACCCTGGATCCACGTGCTGGCCTTACACTAAAAATGCTATCCCTGAAATTAGCAGCATTACTGGCCTTGACTTCTTCTGCTCGTGCACATGAATTGATTAAACTGGATCTGGACTTTGTCTCCATGAAGAGCGATTCCTGGGAATTCTCTCTGGCTGAACACACAAAGGTGTCAAGACCTGGTCACCCGGCTAGGCAAGTTTATCTGCCTACCTTCTCAGACAATCCTAAGATTTGCGTAGTTAAAACCTTACAGGAGTATCGATCCAGGACGGAGACCAGGAGGCAATCTTCTCGCCTCTTGATTCCATTTGTCAGACCGTTTAACCCATCTCAAGTCAAACTATGTCCAGATGGCTGAGAAAACTATGCAGCTAGCAGGGATTGCTTGCCACTTTACTGGTCACTCCACTAGGAGTGCCTCTACGTCTGCAGCTGCACGAGCGGGTGTTCCTTTGGACACTATTCTGGTAGCAGCGGATTGGTCCTCGTCAGAGACATTCGAGCGCTTTTAACTGAGATCCTCTGACAAGGGGGAGCTTGCAAGGGCAGTACTTACTGCTGTTCGAGGGTAACTGGCCCCATGGAACACGTTTTACTTTATCAGTAGGTGACCCATCTTTTTCTCTATGGGCCATTAGTTTTGTTATCAGTGTTGTTGCTTATCGGGTGTCTGAGCACATCTAGATCAGTTTCTGTCCTATGTTTTGAGGACTACAACTTTCCTGGAAAGTTTTCTGTTTTATAGCCTTATGTAGGTTTTCAGTAGGAGTTTCGTGTATCACTTAACAGATAGGGCTATTTAGTCTGGTTTATGTTGAGGATTATGGTTCTCATGTCAGTAACCGTTAAAGTCTGCACAAGTATTGTGAGTATCAGTCGTAGAGGGGGTGAAGAAGAAATTATATTTCCCCGGAGGGAAGGTACTTACCTGACGGGGAGATGTAGTTCTTCGAACTCCCTCGGAGACTGATACGAGCAATACTGTTCCCCTACCAGTGTCGGTTTTCTGTTCCTCCCCTCCCTGTTACTGTCATTCGGGACCTTCGCACTACTCTCTCAGAGGAAGCAAGGAACGCTTTTTTAAATTGTGGTACCCAGACCGTGCGCGACCGCGCTCTGCACAAGTATTGCTCGTATCAGTCTCCGAGGGAGTTGGAAGAACTACATCTCTCCGTCAGGTAAGTACCTTCCCTCCGGGGAAATATAATTTCCTCTCCACTTTACAATCTTCGCTTATGATTTACACCTCTACTTCTATACCATTGATCTAAAATGCTTACTTACCTCTTAAAAGCTTTTGCAATATCTATATCTTGACTGCCATAATCCACCACTATGATATTCACATGGTCATCACGTGTCGCATCATAAATCCGAGACATTTCGTTGATAAAATACTGGGCCCAGGTCCCCTGATTCTTAACAGTTAAAATAACGTTGACTGTCACGTTCCTTTGCCAAGTAATTCCATTTGGTTTACAGAAGTTCGAACTGTTGTGGAATTTGTACACGAAATCCGATATCCTTACGATATTGTTCCGAGCTCGTTCTCGGAATACGAGCTCCAACAGATATCGATTGCCTCGCAGAGCATCACGGTTTTTCTCAATGTTCATTACAGCCTTTAAAGTGTATTTTCTGAAAATATGAATTAAAAAGAAATGTGGCAACTTAATTGACACTGTCGCTCTAATGTAGTGTTACTCAGTAATTAGTTAAGTGGTAATCCTTCCGAATTTCTCAGAATGCTTTAGAAGCGGTTTTCATTTGGGTGTCAAAAAGTAATTTGTTTTGCATTAAGAAACTCGCGCCACTTTTTCATCCAATCAGAAGTAAAACCAAAATCAATCACGACGCGCTCGCGCACGTTTTCCCGCGCTTTGCGTCAGCTACATGTATTTACTTCAAATTTTGATTGGTCTATTGGATTGTCTGTTTGTTTTGTGATTGGCCAGAGTGATTATCAGTTGCATGAGCCTCAATTGCAAGCTAGTTCCAGTCCAAAATGAGAATACGAATATGGTCTATTGAAAACCTCTAATGACGTTGTCCCGATCAAAAGCAAACTACTTGAAAACATCGAGGTAAACTAACAAACACTAGGCTCCTACCGGGGATATTTCTCATCAATTTTCTTCATAAACATCTGAACAAGTTCCAGCACTTCACTCTCAGTCAAGAATTCATTCCCTTCGCAATCTTTACGTTGTTTGTTTCCGATGCAAATGAACTCTCTTGTGCCGTCATCTGGGAACAGGGAACTAAAATGTGTTTGCCAAATACCCTCAAATCGTTTGAACGTTCGTTTTTTGGCGTAAGTTGGTTCATACGAGCAACTTGGAAAAGCAGATAAAATCTCATCCGATTTGTCTGCAAGTTCGAATTCAATGATATTGTATGGATTCTCCAACTCAAAGTCTTCACCAAAATAGGTTAAGAATTTGTCCGAAAGTTTGTTCTGTTTTTCAGGTGCTACCATGCCATCGTAGTCTTCATCGTCATACCCACCGTCAACGTCATTTAATTCCGTGTCAATGACGCTGCGAGGTGCTCGAAGCAAATCATCTCGCTCTTTCATCGCTTTGTGGCTTGAAAACGAAACCTTGTTAGTTAACAAAGGTGAGAGAAACTGCTTGGAAATTTCCGTATACATTTGACTACCTGGAATTTTCCACGTGACATTCACGTGGTCACGTTGCATCATCCCGCCGTTCATTACGTGCAGCACATCGAAGAAATACTTCTTGCCTTTTTCGAAATACATTTTACTTGAAGTGTGACTAACAAGTCTCGCCACTGAGATCTTCTTATTTTCTTTTGCAATTTTTGCGACTAATTCAACATCCATTGTATTCGTTTTCTTACTTAACCAGAGCTCTGCATACACATGTGCGTCTAGGTGAAAAGTGTAGTATCCCGTATGCGGCGGATGTATGAATCCCATGATTCTTTGCCCGTACCAGGTTCCAAGTGGGCCAGAGTTGATAGTGTGACGTAACAAACGTTCTCTTGGTAAAGTTGGAAATAGAGGATACTGTCGCAAGCTGTTTACTTTCGGGCAGCATAGGCCTCTCCAAATATGGACATTAACGCTACCTTTTCCAGCAGTTTCCAAGGCATGGAGCCATTTTGTTGTTTTAAGAAGATGTTTTCTACCTCCATTCTCATCACTGGCTGATCTTGATCTTTCCCAGTCCTTTCTTCTGCCAACATCGCCTGCTGGTAGACTGGGTGCGATGTTTCTCGTCGTTTCCCATTCTTTCGAATTTGAAGTCCTCGTTAATATATCAAAGCGAATGCTGTTTGTCTTGAAGCGTTGAACGATCAAAATAACAACGAGAATTGAGCTTAAGCCATAAAACCATCTACTTGGAAGGAACCGGCCAAACCTGCGACGAATTCTTCTCAGCATGTAGGTCCGTTGACTTTAAACTGAATGCTTTGTTACATCAGTTACCGCGTTTAGTATCTGAAAGAATTTAAAGTTTCCCTGTCCACGAATGACTCTGATGCTAAACTTAGCCAGACATTGAGAGGTAAGGTGATTGAAATGAATCGCGGACGATTTCGTACAAAACGAACACAGCTGCTTTTTAGTGCTACAATAAAATTTCGGCTTCTTCTGGTACCTGTAGAAGCAAAACACTGATTTGTTTAAGGCGCTGTCTATTGTACCTGTTATTGTCAAATTTAATTACGGTGCAAGAGTGTTTCAGTTTGACTCGTGGAATTTGGTACTGAATGAAGTCGGCACTCAATGTTGTTGACACTGATGCGGGTAATTTTGCTCGCGCTCAAGAGTTGCGCGCCTACCGTGTATTAAGGCGTTTCTGGGGCGTTTTTGTGTGGACGGAAGGCCCAAACGGAGAGAAAAAGTTACGTTTTCAACTTAAATCGACTTGTTCAATGGAACGACAGCTTTTCGAAATGTTGAGAAAGCCTCAACTACAGCCTCAACAGTCCAGTCCAGTCTGAGTAAGTTAAGATGGCGCATCGTGCTCACTCGGGATTACCCACTGTTTCCCGCAAGTAAATAGTGTTCTTTTTCCATAATCCTTTATTGACTAAGCTTGTTCGGTCAAGATGGCTGGATATTGGCCTCGATCTTTTTTTTGCGTGTTTATGGACCGAGGCCGAGTCGAGGTCCATAAACATGCAGAAAAAGAACGAGGCCAACATCCAGCCATCTTGGCTGCATATATCTACACTTACAAACGAAAGCAGCCTAAAATTGCAACAATCATAAAGCGTTTAGACACCAAAACCGCAAAGCAAATTCTCTCTACTGGCTCAGCAGACTCAGCACATTCCTTTCAGTGGTAGTTAATTTGATCGTAGTAGCGGCATTTTTCCATAGTTAACACTGTCTGTAATTATCTCTAGAAGAGTGAAGAATCTCCGATGTAAATCATAAAAGACTAACTCAACCCACCAGCTGTGTAAACCAGTGATGGTAGTTGATAAACTTTGCCGAATTAGAAAGAGAGTTACGAGATTTTAACTTACTGTTCATGCTCTGTTAGAATAGGCCCTTTTTCGCGCCCTCTTATTGGCTGCAACTGTTACAACTGATTCAAAATAGTACAGCATCAACCCGAAACAAAACAGGCATTTGAGTCAGTCTAATGAACTCTGAAACAGCTTTATTTGCTTATGTGCTTTATCTATAGATCATGGTTATTCCTAACTGATTATCCTCTAAGATTCATTTATATTCTTAGCCCGCAGTTTTCAGGTCAAAATTCTTTATTTATTTCCCGGTAACAAGTATTCTTTGGTTTTGGCGAAGAAAAAATAGCAATAGCGAGATAGTATAAGCATACAGATAGCATAAAAATCTCGCGTTTATCTAGGTCAGATATCAAAAAAATTAAATTAAAAAATTATTCACAAATACTTCATGAAGTTTAAACAAAGAAAGTCATGACCGTGACGATGTTTGGATATCACACATTTTTACAATTTTATTTCTTCGTTTTCTTTTTAGTTTTAGTTTCCATGATATATCAAACACTCAAGACAGTTGGTTGACCATATTTTCAAACACCTCGAATTTCGTCAAAAATACTCCGCTACGCACCGTTATTTCAACTCTCTTCTCGGTGTTTGGAAATGTGATCAAACACGGTCTTTCGTGTTCGATATTTTGCTTTAAGGAAGAACTGCCGAGCAGTCATGAAATCACGATCATTTTACCTTACTTTAGTGCGCATACGACTCAAAAAATATATCAAGCAGCTTTAAAGCCCTTTCCTTAAAGCGCAATATCAAAGTCACGTCAAGAAATTCCATGCAAAGTGAAGCTGCATTTACGGACTCTCTATTTCAAAGTTAAGAATCGATGACCTAAAAAAATATCCTTAACAGATGAAACATGTTGCAATGACGGGAAATGTTTAGTGGTAGTGGTTCAAATAACCGACTACAGACAAACTAATATTATCCAGGAAAATAAAAAAACAGGGGATGTATGTCCTTGATGACAATATTTGCTGATCAAGGCTGACAATCGTCAATAGGTTCAATCAACACCAATGTTTGTAATGGCCAAAACAACTGTTTTTGCATGTGGGAAATTCAGTTAATGGTATAACAGTAGTATTTTTAGAGTGATTAGAAATGTGAAAAAAATCTGGAGCAGTATACGTTGTTGACTGCTGACACCGAAGACAAGCAAAGCTTATTTAAAAAAACCATTGAAAGGTAAGGGTAAAAAAGACATTAAGCGGAAGGAAAAAACGTAATTAGCGAGATTAATAAGGGATTGTGTAAATAAAAGTTTCAAGAGTGATAATGGAAAACAATACGAATGATCAAAACTTGGTGGAATATTTTGTGTTTGGATTAGTGGCGACAGGAAATCAGGGAATTCTCCTATTTCCATTTCTTAGTGTAGTAAACTTGTTAAATTTGAATGTTGCTAAGGGACAAATTGAGATCTGTCTCTCTTAGTGCAACTGAAAAGCTATTAAACTTGATTGATGTTTGTTTGGAATCAGAATTCAATAGACTGCCAAAAGAATTGACCTTTTCATGTTGTTTGTGACCTACTTTTAAATGCCCCTCAATGGAAATTTATATTTGGTTTGGTAGAAAAATCTTATGCTAAGAAAGCAATAAATCTCAGTTAGGTTATCTGACTTGAATTTCTTTCCCCCAGCAAGTTTAAATAATTATATGTGGACTCCGTTTCACGTGGGATTGTTGAAGTGTACATTTATACAGTCAACAGTCACAGTTTCGTTAGGTTTAATTCATAGCTTAGTATCATTACTGTTTTTGTTATTGTTATTGGTCATTTAAAGAGAGAAACATCTGCTCTTTGCTTATCAAAAGGGAGACAAGTTTATTAACAGCGGGCAGACGTTTTAGCTACACACAGGACGCGCATTTTTACCGGCGTGAAGTGTAATTTTTGTTTGTACGAAAATCGTCATGCTCGTAAGAAAAGAAATCTTGCTGCTAATATTTACAACGCTTGCTTTCGTTGAAGCGAATCCAGTAAAAGATGTCATAAGGCTAGGTAGGTAGGAGTTTTTTGTTTGTTTATCATTACGGGCAGTGGTAAAGTGTATCATTTGAATTTTCAGAACGTACGAACTCGTGCTAAAAGTACAAAATTGCCTTTTGTCGCTAATACGGTTGTTTTAAATTTTTGAAGGATAATTATTTCCTAGTCATGGCTTCCAAGTAATTCGCGATGTACACATATTTCAGATTTTAAAATTTGCCATTGAACTTTCAACACTCCATGGTTCAACACTCCTACTTAGCATTTGAAATATTTGGTACAAGAACTTCTTCGAACGTCCAAAACAACCTAAAATACAGGAAATCCCGTCTTGTAATTGATCAGAACGTTATTTCTCCCAAAGTGACGACAGAAAGTCAGATCTACATGTTACAACACATTCAGAGACAAATCAATAACCCCGTTGTTTTACCACCTTGTGTAATACCGTCCAAATAAACGTCTGAATATGGGACACGCTGCGCGTCCCAAACCAGCAGAAATTGATGAAGTCCACGCAAGAAATTTTATCCGGGTCCAAGAGAACTTTCACAGTAATCATGTGAAACAATAAACAAGGGATGTACCCCTGGAACACGATTAAACATTTAATTTGCAGCAAATTATAATATTAGTTTATAGACGGCCCGATTAGAATCGATACTGTTAAAATTAAGAACGAGACAGTTTCAGAAATCTGCAGTTAATTTGTTGAGTCCGTTTCATGGAAACAGCTGCGTTGCTGAAAGTGCAGTCCCCTTATTATTATGAGTGAATCTTTCTTTACACTTTAGTTTCTAATCGAGCGACAGAAATATTTACTCCACATTGAAAAGCATGATACAATTAACAGCCCCAACAATTATATTTATTTTACAGAGAATGTATGGGCTCATTAGCGCTTTTCCCACCCAAAAAGCTTGCAATTTTTTGTAGGTAGTGTCTCCCTCACTATCACACCCAAAAGGACTAAAAATTTCACCAATTACTAAATTAGCATGTTCTTAAAATCTTGGAATCAGTTCGTGATGGCTCCTTTAAGCCATTCAAATTTGGTTGTTTGTAGACTATTAAAACACGTTTGACACTTAACCTAACAGAGAAATGTGCGCTTTTGTTGTAGATCTCAGGAAACCATTTGTTGAAGATAGCAGAGTTTTAGCTAAAAGGGGTGCGGTCCGTTCCGCTGCCCTCAAATGGACTACCTCCACTGATGATGGAAAACCTGTTGTCAGGATCCCTTTCGTTGTGGACAATGGTATGTGCCAGCCTTCCCGGCAAGTTTGTGTTTCTGTATGTTTGTTTGTCTGCATGTCAGTCATTCAGTCAGTCAGTCAGTCAGTCAGTCAGTCAGTCAGTCAGCCAACCAGCCAGCCAGCCAGCCAGCCAGTCAGTCAGTCTGTCTGGCAGTCTGTAGGCCAATCATT
This sequence comes from Orbicella franksi, assembly GCF_964199315.1. Taxonomy (NCBI): domain Eukaryota; kingdom Metazoa; phylum Cnidaria; class Anthozoa; order Scleractinia; family Merulinidae; genus Orbicella; species Orbicella franksi. Next base: position 3,982,289 of record NC_138150.1, read on the forward strand.
CATTCATTCATTCATTCATTCAGTCAGTCAGTCAGTCAGCCAGCCAGCCAGCCAGTCGGTAGGTCAATCAGTCGCTTGATCGGTCGGTAATTCAGTTATTAATCAGCTGGTGTTAACTAGATTTTTTTCATCAAACACAGGCCTAGATTCCAAAGCAGAATCAGAACTAAAACGCGCCATTCAGGATTTACAGGCGGCAACTTGTGTCAGGTTTCTTCCCCGGACCATACAGGAGGACTATGTTAGTTTTGAACCTGGTTCAACGTAAGTATCGAGCACACGGAGATAAGGAAAGATGAAAACCAAACAGAGTTAGGCTATATAAGTTTTATGGAAACCGGGCAAAAATGATGACCAACGTACAACCAATAGTTTGCCCATCTAGGATTTTTAAAAAAATGCAACTTCCTTTAAGTTGTCTCTGGTTATTATTAGAATTTTGGAATGTTTTTATTTTCAGTTGTTCCTCTCCAATTGGGAAGCGAGAAGGAAAGGAAATCGTCTTTGTTGGCCAGGGTTGCGAAAACAAAGGAGCAATTTTACACGAGCTAGTTTATTTGCTGGGGTTTTACGACGAACACAACAGAGCTGACCGGGATGACTATATACAAATTTTTGAGGAAAACATCGCTCAAGGTACGTCATGTGTCTTTAATTCTATCTGCCTGTAAATATTTTTTGAGCAATAGGAAACGTTTTCCGTGTTTCTACCGAGTTGTAGAAACTCGAATGGAAGTTTCTTTTAACGAAAAGTGTGGCTGGAACCCGAGAGCCGTAGGGTTGTTGAAGCACAAATTCTAGCGCGCTTTCTTTTAGGGCGTTTTCGTGATAGCAATGAACGGAGGTTTTTGTATTGCACAAAACGTAAATATTTTCACTCTCGTATCAAGAAATGGTCTATTGTTCCGGCTCAACATCACACGTTAAGCAAAAATGAATAGCCTTTTGTTCTTGGTAACCCTGAGGGACTTCGTCCGAAGCCAAACCAAAATCGTCGCCGTTGTTCGGAAAACTTTCGGCAGAACAATTAAGCTGCACTTGGGGGTGGGCAGCGTAATTTTTTCTCTCGTAAAGTCAATTCTCACCGGTGTACCCCAAGGCAAATTGACCGCCGCTGTGCGCATCGAGGTGATCACAATTCAAAAACTAATTATCCACATGTGTCGCATTCGGACCACGTCTCTCTAAATACAACCCCCGGTTTAAATCCCTTTTTATTCTAATTCCGAGCCGGTTTTCTTGATACACTTCCAAACGACTTTTCTTTGAACACATATATGTCGAAGGATACTTTTTGGAAAGTATTCGAGCACTGCTATAGCTTTTTTTTGTAATTTGATGCAATTGAATAGAGTAACAGGAAAACGAAATCGACTTTTGCAAAGCAATTCTTTCAATGTGAAAGTGATAAATCCCAGTAATAGGTAGAATGATATGCCACATTTTGGAACTTAGGCCCAGGTCGAAAGTCGAACTTCACATGGAACGAACTAAATTGCAATTTGAGTCGATCCAAAAGGGGAAGCTGGACCGTCCGGTCAAACGTGGAACTTAATTCGAATTTAAATCGACCAATTAAAAAGTGTTGGTCGATCTAAATTCAGTCGGACGAACTCGAACTTTATTATGAACTTAATTCGCTCAGTTTAGTTCGTCTCATGTGAAGTTCGACGTTTGACCCGGGCCTTAAAAATGTGATGTGCTTAATTTATCTTGCATGGCCGCCATGTTTGACTACAGAAGCTGTGAATCAAAATGGGTGACGAAGCTTAGCAAAAAGTTATCTAACATTTGCGACTTATTTAATTTCTTCACCACAAACTTCGTCATGAGCAAGTTTCTGTCCCAACAACTGACTTTGCTGAGTTATTTTGCTTTTGCCTATCCCAAAATCCCTTGTAAACCAAGAAGAGAAATGATCATTATAATTACGTCTTTGCAAACCACAGGGTGGAAGGAAGAAGTCATGAGGATATATCAACCCGACTTCATGGATAATTTGGGCTTTGATTACGACCTGCATTCCATCATGCAGTACAAGAAGACCGCCTTCGCTAAACGAGCAGGCTTGGTAACAATGCAAGCGAGGTCAGATCCTAATATGGAGCTTGGAAACCAAAACGCTATGTCAGCGGCTGACATCATGAAGATTAACAAGCTGTACCAGTGTTCTGGGAGTGGCGATTTATGTAAGTAAAATAAATGCAAAGCTTTGGTGAGTGGACCAGGGGCGGTATTGTGCTATTCAGTTGGATCAGTTGATTTGAGGAACACTGTTAAGCTCCCATGCCCTAAGTTCTGAAATTTTGAACCGAAAAATTATTTCTTTACACACTAATATTTCTCGCTCGTTACTTCAGTGGTGATCGCTTGGTCGAAACCTAACAGATCTTTTCAGTTTTGGTGGAAAATGTATTTTAATATTTCGAGGACGTGTGTCGTAAGATAGCTAAAACCTCCATTAGATCCAAACCAGAAGCATATCACCTTGTTCTAGGTGATATGTAATATATCAAACACGAGAGACAGTGTATCATCGGGATATCCAAACATCGAGAAGAGAGTTGAAAAGACGACGCGCAACGGAGTTTTTTGACGAAATTCGAGGTGTTTGGATAGCTGATGAAACACTGTCTCCAGTGTTTGATATATCTTCTCAATCGAAGCAAAAAATAAGGAGTAAACGGAGAAGTAAAATCGTCAAAATCTATGCTAATTAAGACCGGATATCCAAACCTCCTTCACGATTGTGATTTTCTTTGTTTTAACTTGATGAATTATTAATGAGTTTGAGAAGCTTCTGATCCAAACTTTACATTATGTAACTGTTCTGATGAAAGCTCGATGCAATCTGACACAAATACCACTGTAATATGGACGCAATTAACGTACCTCTCGAGGGACAGTCACGTTTATTTCCCTGAGAAATTAAAACCATAACGCGGTTGATGTTGGCGTGGCTGACAGCTGAAAGCGAAGGTGCTCTGTAGCTCACGTTGTGGTGTGTTATTCAGATAAAAACATGGAGGTGACAGTACAAACCGGAAACGGCTTCCTGGATGGCACAAATGCCTTTCTGTACCTCGAGCTGATCGGTGAAGGTGATAAGAGATCTGGAGAGAGTAACGTGGCGAAAGGTGGTTACCATGACGACTTTGAATCTGGAAAGTAAGAGACTATATTTAGCTGGCAAAGATGACCTAACTGGGTGTCATAATTTATATTATTAAACACAGATGAAACGATACATGTTGAGTTTTGTGCAAGAATGCAACTGCATTTGCAAGGTGTAATTTACAACACAAAATAGAGTAGAAATTAATCATGAAAAACACGTGTATGCTTACTGAATTTTGGGCCAATCAGCTTTAAGGTTTCCATATCTACTGCATACTGCAACTGTCATACAAGGTTAGATGACGTAGAATAGCCTAAAGTTTAGCCCCTTAAGGTTATTTAGGGCAGCCAGTACTCTCTTTTTTGTAATTTAATATTAGCTAGTCTGGTACAAGTCCGAGTGTAAATAAAGTTGTTGTTTTACCAACCTACAAGCAGCAATTGACGAATGAACCCCTAGCCTCAAATGTCATTCATCTCCCGCCCTCAGCCTAAGCGGAGTTTAATCCACATTTTATAACGTTATAATAAATAGCACCATATGAAAGTATTGATCGAAGTCATTTAGATTATCTTTCATTTGAATGGTCGCACACTAGTATTTCATCCACATATGTAGTATGAACCGATTAAACAGATCTTTCCCCGAGCTTTTGTCCACACAATTAAACTGAGCTATCATTAACTGGCAAGACGTTTGACTCTGGAGATAAGAACACTGGATAAGATAATTCATATGCCTATAATTGTCTCTCACATTAGGACAGGCCGTTACCTTGTGGCGTTCAAGGATGTAGGCCCTATTCGCAAGCTCAAGGTTAGATTGCAGGAAAACCCAAGTGGAAGTTATTTTGATGGCTGGACCTTTAGCAAGGTATAGTGTCATGACAAGTGTTCCAGTTCGGGTCATCGACTTATAATTATTAAACAAAAAACAAAAAACAAAAACACAAAAAACAAATTCACAATATTTAGAGAGGAAGCCAAATCAGCTGGTTTTCATGTAGGTCCAGGCCTCTGGCCTCCATCGCCTCCTCAAAAGACCGAATATGTACAAGTATCATACATATGATTTCTATCTTTTATAATTTTCTTTAGATCATCATCAGGGACGATGGCCAAACGTACACATTTGATGGAAGAGATCTTAGTATTGGACATAGTGTCACTGTAAATGCTTCCTAAACGAGGAATTCTCATAATCCATGTTCGCAAGCGTGCATGAATGGTTATTCAACACCGGGGTCTTCACTTAATTAAGTTGTTGTTTGTTACCTCAGTAAGTTGAGGAAATGCCGGAATGCACATACATGTAGCTGGCGTTAGAAATTCAGAAAGTAATAAAAGTGGGCTTCGACACTAGAGTGATGTCTCGCAGTGATCTCGTTTAAGCCCTTCTCCTTAGTCAGATAGCTGTAGGTCTCTTATAAGCTCGCTTATAATTCAGCCCTCTTGAACTCGAATAATTACAAATGTGGCACACCTTGGAGATTAAAAAAAAGCGATAAAAGTGTGAAGTGTACAGAGGACATTGATGTCTCCCTGTAATCTCTATTATGCCCCTCTCACGAATAAGATAGTTGTAGGTCTGTAATAAGCTCGCTTGTAATTCAGCCCTCTTGAACTCAAATGATAACAAATGTAGCCGGCCTTAAAAATTAAAACAAGGGCAATAAAAGTGCAAAGTGTACAGACCACATTGATGTCTGACTCGCTGTAATCTCTATTATGCCCCTCTCACGAATAAGATAGTTGTAGGTCTGTAATAAGCTCGCTTGTAATTCAGCCCTCTTAACTCAAATGATAACAAATGTAGCCGGCCTTAAAAATTAAAACAAGGGCAATAAAAGTGCAAAGTGTACAGACCACATTGATGTCTGACTCGCTGTAATCTCTATTATGCCCCTCTCACGAGTAAGATAGTTGTAGCTCTGTAATAAGCTCACTTATAATTCAACCTTCTTAAAACTCTAGAAACCATCTCTATTAATCACCCTCTTCCCTTAAAAGTAAATAACTAAAATGCAACCCTAACCCTAATTTTTAAAAGTAATCAACTAAGATGAAGCAGTGTAGTGCAGTAGCTCACTTGTTCGCCTACACACCAGGCACCAGGACAGAGCACACATTTAAGAATTTATCTTATTAAAGATGCACTCCATCGGATCAGAGACTGTAAATTGTTGCTAACTGAGCTATAAGTTAAAAATATTATCAGGATACTTCCAGTGGATGTTTTTCAGGGTGAAACAGTTTCAGTTTACCTCATGACGGGACGCACAGGGCTTCTACTGTAAGTACCGCAGAGAAATGGTAGGAAATTTTCCTAGCATTCCTTACATACTCTCGCTAGGGTTCTTCGTCTTACGGCCAGGGAAGGCGTCAAAATCTGTTTCAGTGACATGTCGATGATATTAAATAAAAAATAAACCAGAAAGGGCCGATGGAATATGAGACAAGCTTTAAAATGAAGTCACGATATTAATAGTGCTTTAAAAGTAAATAGTGCGTTCGAGTCATTCCCGATGCTTTCAAATGACGGCGGACTCCACCGACGCCAATAATCTGGAACAAAACAAGGTCATTATATATCGGATCACGTCTAAACACACGTGAAGAAAGACTTGGGCAGGAAAAAAACGTGAGCGGACAAAACTGGGGAATGCCGATAAATCAAGTAATCCCGCAATGATGAACGAATTACGCAACATGAACCTTCCTCTGCTTCTCCCCCTGAACCAAGTTCAGATCTACGAACTGAACTCGAAGATACCAAAGTGCCTACGAATGGATGTTGAGCGCGGTGAGCAGACGTAAATGTCTTGTTTACCTAATGAAAGCCATCTCAATAAACTCTGAGCTTGCATCGAGATGCTTGTCCAGGCGTAAAGGAGCGTTTGATTAATCAATCTAAAACAGATCTTAAGGAATAAAATCCCAGATGATCTGGAATACTTGTCTGAGTATGTCGTTGGCAGTGGGAGCCACATGCAGTACTATAATGCTCGGCAATTGAATTTATTGTGTAGAAAATATCGCACAATTACACAGCCGAGGGCAAAAAGAAAAAGTGCGAGGAGAAACAGTACATGGAGTTAATATAGATTGTCAGTGCTTTAGGTGACCATGCACGGCTACCAATGGCTTAGCCAATCGCTTAGCCAATGGCTTGTACACGCAACGAATCGTAAAAGTCGGTAAGTAACGAACTCCGAAAGAAGTGAGCCCACCCCCCATCCTCTGAAAATAGAGGAACTAAGGCCGGTTTAAAAGTATAATTATTTTTCCAATCAATAGCCTGAATAACGTACGATAAACTGCTGGCGATTCAACTAGGGAAGGTATAGCTTATTCCAGGAGGCGTCATGAAGCGCCCTGGTGAAACCAACCCCGCAAAATTTTCATCAAGTAACAATAAGGTACTAACAGGACTTTTTCTTAAAATTGAAATTACTAAAATTGACAACTTTGCATCATTTTTAACAGGAACGCGTAAAAAGAACGTTTAATCATATTGAAATTAAAAACTCGACAAGAGCAGTTAAATATTTATAAAGCAGACTAACGTAGCAGTGCATCATGAACAGAAAAAATAGTTTAAGGTATCTTACATCACGGTCTACATATAAAGTGCCCACCCATGTGCCAGTAACATAAATTTGAACTGGAACGAAGAATTTCTAAACGATTTATAAAAACTCAGTGTTTTTACGAATTACACCCACAGCCTTAGAGAAATACAGCTCTGTTCTCATAGAATTAAAAAAAAAAAAACAAACAAAAAAAAAACACCAGGAAGAGATACTTGCAGTAGAAGTCATTTGCGTCCCCTCCTGGGGTGAGAGATTCTCGCCCATATCAACTTTCTTTTCTCTCGTAAGTTCTCGCGCGTTTGAAGATGCGCCACACTCGCGTTTTAGGTGCAGGAATCCCAACCAATGCTTACCTAACTTTTTAAAGATGCTACTTTTAGCCCCCCCCCCCCCCCCCCCCAAATCTACACACGTGTATTTCACTTGAAGATGCCTTTCGATTTGGACAGTGCTTGGGTGAGAGATTCTCGCCCCTATCAACTTTCTTTTCTCTCGTAAGTTCTCGTGCGTTTAGAGATGCGCCACACTCGCGTTTTAGGTGCGCGGATCTTAACCAATGCTTACTTAACTTTCTTAAGATCCTGCTTTTAACCCTCCCCTAAATCTACACACGCGTATTTCACTTGTGGAAGTCTGTCGTTTTGGACAATGCTTGGGTTAAAGACTCTCGCCATTAATATCGGTTTTTCACTCGCGTGTTTTCGCGCGTTTAGCGATGCGGCACACTCGCGTTTTTTGTGTGGGGATAAACTATGCTTGCGGGACTCTTTAAAAATGCTAGTTTTGACCCTCCCCCAAATCTACACAATTGTATTTCAATTGTGGAAGTCTATCGATTTGGACAGTGCTTGGGTTAGATATTCTTTCCCATGTCAATTTCCTTTCCTCCCGCGTGTTCTTGCGCGTTAAGCGAGGGGGCACACTCGCATTTTAGATGTGGGGATCCCAAACTTTGCTTACCTCTTTAAAGATGCTAGTTTAGCCCTCTTCCAAATCTCCAACGTGTATTTCACTTGTCGAAGTCTATCGATTTGAACAGTGCTTGGGTGGATATTTTTAACGATGTCAATTTACTTTTCCCTTGTCTTTTCTCGCGCGTTTAGCTCTGCGGCACACTCGAAATTTTGGTGTCGGGATCTTAAACTATACTCACTGGGCTTTCTAAAGATGCTAGTTTTGGCCCTCTCTTAAATTCACAAGTGTATTTTTTACTTGTGGGAATCTTTCGATTTGAACAGTGCTTGGGTAACAGATTCTCGCCCATATTAAATTTCTTTTCTCTCGTAAGTTCTCGCGCGTTTAGAAATGCGCCACACTCGCGTTTTTGGTGTGGGGATCCCAAAGAATGCTTACGGGGCTCTTTAAAAATCCTAGATTTGGCCCTCCCCCAAATCTACACACGTGTATTTCACTTGTGGAAGTCTGTCGCTTTGGACAAGGCTTCGGATGGACATCCTCGCCCATTTATATTTTTTCTCTCGCGTGTTTTCGCGCGTTTAGCGATGCGCCACACTCGCGTTTTTGGTGTAGGGATCCCAAACTATGCTTATGGGGCTGTTTAAAAATGCTAGTTTTGGCTCTCCACCAAATCTACACAAACGTATTTCTCTTGTGGATATCTATCGATTTGGACAGTGCTTAGGTTGGGGATTCTCGCCCATATCAACTTTCTTTTCTCTCGTGAATTCTCGCGCGTTTAGAGATGCGCCACACTCGCGTTTTAGGCGCGGGAATCCCAACCAATGCTGACCTAACTTTTTAAAGATGATACTTTTAGGCGTCCCTCAAATCTACACACTTGTATTTCACTTGTGGAAGTCTATCGATTTGGACAGTGCTTGGGTGAGAGACTCTCGCCCATATCAACTTTCTTTTCTCTAGTAAGTTCTCGCGCGTTTAGAGATGCGCCCCACTCGCAGTTTTGGTGTCGGGATCTCAAACTATGTTTACTGGACTTTTTAAAGATGCTAGATTCAGCCCTTTATCAAATCTACACACGTGTATTTCGCTTGTGGAAGTCTATCGATTTGGACAACGCCTGGGTTAAAGATTCTCGCCCATTTATATCTTTCTTTATTCGCGTGCTTTCTCGAATTAGTTTAGAGTCCTTAGGACTCGCAAGTATCGCCCAAGTTCCTGGAAATCGACCCAAAGTTGGTCAAAATGTCGCTGCGCGTAGACCGGTCTCGGCGACTTTCCAGTCACTAAGTGTTTATATTTCGGCCAGACTACTCATAACCGAGCGTGCAAAAATATTTCCTCTCTCCATTTCACTGAAAACCAAAGTCTTATCGAATTAGTTTAGAGTCCCTGGGACTCGGAAATATCGCCCACGTTCCTGGAAATCGACCCAAAGTTCGTCAACATCACGCTTTGTGTAGCCCGGTCTCGGCGATTTTCTAGTCACTAAGTGGCTATATTTCGGCCAGACTGCTCATAATCAAACGTTCAAAAAGTTTTCCTTTGTCCATTTCACTAAGAATCAAGTAAGTCTTCTCGAATTAGTTTAGAGTCCCTGGGACTCGTAAATGTCGCCAAGTTTCTGGAAATTGACCCAAAGTTGGTCAAAATCACGCTGCGCGTAGCCCAGTCTCTGCGACTTTCTAGTCACTAAGTGGCTATATTACGGCCAGACTGCTCATAACCAAACGTTCAAAAAGTTTTCCTCTGTCCATTTCACTGAAAACCAAAGTCTTCTCGAATTAGTTTAGAGTCCCTGGGACTCGGAAATATCGCCCAAGTTCCTGGAAATCCACCTCAAGTCGGTCAAAATCACGCTGCGCGTAGCCCGGTCTCGGCGTCTTCCTAGTCACTAAGTGAGTTGAGGAGGGGCTATATTTCGGCCGGACTGCTCTTAACCAAGCGTTCAAAGATTTTTTCTCTCTCTTTTTCACTGAAAACCAAAGTATTTTCGAATTAGTTTAGAGTCACTGGGACTCGGAAATATCGCCCAAGTTCCTGGAAATCGACCCAACGTTGGTCAAAATCACGCTGCGCGTAGCCCGGTCTCGGCGACTTTGAGCACTGTCCAAATCGATAGCCTTCCACAAGAAATATACGTGTCTAGATTTGGGGGAGGGCTAAAAGTAGCATCTTTAAAAAGTTAGGTAAGTATTGGTGGGGATCCCCGAACCTAAAACGCGAGTGTGGCGCATCTCTAAACGCGCGAGAACTTACGAGAGAAAAGAAAGTTGATATGAGTGAGAATCTCCAACCTAAGCAGTGTCCAAATCGATAGACTCCCACAAGTGAAATACGTTTTCGCAAATTTGGGGATGGGCCAAAACTAGCATTTTTAAAGGAAACCGTAAGCATAGTTTGGGATCCCCACACCAAAAACGCAAGTTTGACGCATTGCTAGACGCGCGAAAACACTCGAGTGAAAAAAGATATAAATGGCCGAGAATCTTTAACCCAGGCATTTTCCAAAGCGACAGACTTCCACAAGTGAAATACACGTGTGTAGATTTGAGAAAGGGCCAAATTTAGCATCTTTAAACGTCCAGTAAACATAGTTTAACATCCCGATACCAAAACCGCGAGCGTGGCGCATCTCTAACCGCGCGAGAACTTACGAGAGAAAAGAAAGTTGATATAAGCGAGAATCTCTTACCCAAGTACTGTCCAAATCAGTAGGCTTCCACAAGTGAAACACACGTGTAAAGATTAGGAGCAGGGCTAAAAGTAGCATCATTAAAAAGTTAGCTAGGCATTGGTTGAGCTCTCCGCACCTAAAAAGCAAGTGTGGCGCATCTCTAAACGCGCGAGAACTTACGAGAGAAAAGAAAGTTGATATGGGCGAGAATCTCCAACATAAACACTGTCCAAATTGATAGACTTCCACAAGTGAAATACACGTGTGTGGATTTGATGGAAGGCTAAAAGTTGCATCTTTAAAAACTTAGGTAAGCACTGGTTGGGATCCCTGCACTTAAAACGCGAGTGTGGCGCATTTCTAAACGCGTGAGAACTTACGAAAGAAAAGAAAATTGATATGGGCGAGAATCTCCAACCCAAACACTGTCCAAATCGACAGACTTCCACAAGTGAAATACACGTGTGTAGATTTGAGAAAGGGCTAAATCTAGCATCTTCAAAAAGTCCAGTAAGCATAGTTTGAGACATCGACACCGAAATGGCGAGTGTGGCGCATCTCTAAACGCGCGAAAACACGCGAGAGAAAAAAATATATAAATGGGCGAGAATCGTCAACCCAAGCATTGTCCAAAGCGACACACTACCTCAAGTGAAATATACGTGTGTAGATTTCAGAAAGGACCAAATCTAGCATCTTTAAAAAGTCCAGTCAGCATAGTTTGAGATCACGACACCAAAACCGCGAGTGTGGCGCATCTCTAAACGCGCGAGAACTTACTAGAGAAAAGAGAGTTGATATGGGCGAGAATCTCCAACCTAAACACTGTCCAAATCGATAGACTTCCACAAGTGAAATACACGTGTTTAGATTTGGGCGAGGGCTAAAAGTAGCATCTTTGAAATGTTAGGCAAGCATTGGCTGGGATTCCTGCACTTGAAACGCGAGTGTGGTGCATCTCTAAACGTGCGAAAACACGCGAGAGAAAAAAAAATATAAATGGGCGAGAATCTTTAACCCAAGCATTGTCCAAAGCGACAGACTACCACAAGTGAAATATACGTGTGTAGATTTGAGAAAGGGCCAAATCTAGCATCTTTAAAAAGTCCAGTAAACATAGTTTAAGATCCCGACACCAAAACCGCGAGTGTGGCGCATTTCTAAACGCGCGAGGACTTACTAGAGAAAAGAAAGTTGATATGGGCGAGAATCTCTAACCAAAGCACTGTCCAAATCGATAGACTTCCACAAGTGAAATACACGTGAATAGATTTGGGGAAGGGCTAAAAGTAGCATCATTAAAAAGTTAGGTAAGCATTGGTTAAGATCCGCGCACCTAAAACGCGAGTGTGGCGCATCTCTAAACGCGCGAGAACTTACGAGAGAAAAGAAAGTTGATATGGGCGAGAATCTCCAACCCAAACACTGTCCAAAACGATAGACTTCCACAAGTGAAACACACGTGTAAAGATTTGGAGCGGTGCTAAAAGTAGCATCTTTGAAAAGTTCAGTAAACATTGGTTAAGATCCGCGCACCTAAAACGCGAGTGTGGCGCATCTTCAAACGCGCGAGAACTTACGAGAGAAAAGAAAGTTGATATGGGCGAGAATCTCTCACCCCAGGAGGGGACGCAAATAACTTCTACTGTAAGTATCTCTTCCTGGTGTTTTTTTTTTTTTTTTTTTTTTTTTTAATTCTATGAGGACAGGGCAGTATTTCTCTAAGGCTGTGGGTGTAATTCGTAAAAACACTGAGTTTTTATAAATCGTTTAGAAATTCTTCGTTCCAGTTCAAATTTATGTTGCTGGCACATGGGTGGGCACTTTATATGTAGACCGTGATGTAAGATACCTTAAACTATTTTTTCTGTTCATGATGCACTGCTACGTTAGTCTGCTTTATAAATATTTAACTGCTCTTGTCGAGTTTTTAATTTCAATATGATTAAACGTTCTTTTTATGCGTTCCTGTTAAAAATGATGCAAAGTTGTCAATTTTAGTAATTTCAATTTGAAGAAAAGGTCCTGTTAGTACCTTATTGTTACTTGATGAAAATTTTGCGGGGTTGGTTTCACCAGGGCGCTTCATGACGCCTCCTGGAATAAGCTATACCTTCCCTAGTTGAATCGCCAGCAGTTTATCGTACGTTATTCAGGTTATTGATTGGAAAAATAATTATACTTTTAAACCGGCCTTAGTTCCTCTATTTTCAGAGGATGGGAGGTGGGCTCACTTCTTTCGGAGTTCGTTACTTACCGACTTTTACGATTCGTTGCGTGTACGAGCCATTGGCTAAGCGATTGGCCAAGCCATTGGTAGCCGTGCATGGTCACCTAAAGCACTGACAATCTATCTTAACTCCATGTACTAAGTTTCTCCTCGCACTTTTTCTTTTTGCCCTCGGCTGTGTAATTGTGCGATATTTTCTACACAATAAATTCAATTGCCGAGCATTATAACACTGCACGTGGCTCCCACTGCCAACGACATACTCAGACAAGTATTCCAGATCATCTGGGATTTTATTCCTTAAGATCTGTTTTAGATTGATTAATCAAACGCTCCTTTACGCCCGGACAAGCATCTCGATGGAAGCTCAGAGCCCGGGGGGGGGGGGGCACTGCCATATATGGGCTATATAGGTATGTGCCGCTGTGAAGGGTATGGTTTTCAAGCAGTTTACTCTAGGAAAGGGTATATAAATCAGAGCTTTTGGGTCTAGAATATGGTATCATTTTTCACAAAACTGACTAGTTGGTTGAAGATTTCGTCCAGACTAAGGAAACCAGGAATTACCACTCAAAAATATATATAAAAAAAATCAAATCAGCAAGTTTAAATTTACCCAAATCAGCCTCAACAGTGTCGATAGATGGGGGGATTTGAGGGAGTTTTCTCTAGTATAGGGTAGCAAAATTCAGCTGAACTAGCTCTGGTATAGGCTAAGGGTTCCAGGGTCCCAGCGGCACATCCCCACCCACAAATTCCCAAAGTACCTCCCCCGGGGCTCAGAGTTTATTGTGATGGCTTTCATTAGGTAAACAAGACATTTACGTCTGCTCACCGCGCTCAACAGCCATTTGTAGGCACTTTGGTATCTTCAGGTTCAGTTCGTAGATCTGAACTTGGTTCAGGGGGAGAAGCAGAGGAAGGTTCATGTTGTGTAATTCGTTCATCATTGCGGGATTACTTGATTTATCGGCATTCCCCAGTTTTGTCCGCTCACGTTTTTTCCTGCCCAAGTCTTTCTTCACGTGTGTTTAGACGTGATCCGATATATAATGACCTTGTTTTGTTCCAGATTATTGGCGTCGGTGGAGTCCGCCATCATTTGAAAGCATCGGGAATGACTCGAACGCACTGTTTACTTTTAAAGCACTATTAATATCGTGACTTCATTTTAAAGCTCGTCTCATATTCCATCGGCCCTTTCTGGTTTTTTTTATTTAATATCATCCACAAGTCTTTAAAACAGATTATGACGTCTTCCCTGGCCGCAAGACGAAGAACCCTAGTGAGAGTATGTAAGGAATGCTAGGAAAATTTCCTACCATTTCTCTGCGGTACTTACAGTAGAAGCCCCGTGCGTCCCGTCATGCTCTGCTTTTCGTAATTAACGTTTTAGCTAGCATAACTTCCTCACCTTGGGTACCAATATCAGCTTGTTCTTTCGTGTTTTCTTCGTCGAAAACCAATTCAAAACAGCCCCCAAAATCTCCAAAACCAAGTCCCATGACCAGAACTCGGTCACTTTCAATTTTGCCCCATCCCACTGCGCCGCGCGAATTTTAAAATGATCATTCTACGTTTACACGGATTGTAACTTCCAGCTCGATCAGCTACGTTTTTTGATCGTTATGTGGGGCAGTTTTGAGCTACTTTTTTTCCAATCCCATTGAGCAAACTTCATTTGTGCATGCAATGAAAGATACATGAACATTCCGGGAAAAAGCGGGAAATGACATCATTTATTATGATAACAACATGGCACTCGGCGCCAACCTCGTTCCCAGGGTCCTCTCTCTACCTCGAGAAAGTATCGAGGTAGAGAGGGGACCCTGGGAACGAGGTTGACTCGGACGTAGATTGCACCTTGCATGTCGTCATCTGACTAGTTACGATTCATTTCGTTTGTCCTTCCGTATCATTTAAAGTTTTGAAGCACAATAGGGTGCGGATAATAATTGTCCTAACTATGTGAAGGATTCTAGTAGTTTTAGTCCAAAACTAACCTTTTTTCGTGACTAACTCTTGACGGGCACGCGAATTACTTGTGACGGTCCCGAGACGGTCATTAGCTTTGAAAGAAGTCACGCCAACCGTTGACTGAACCTCATCGGCCAAAACTTGATTTTTAGATAGCTTTAGATGGAAGGCTTATTACTGAATCGTGATAACTGCGAACAAGGAAGTTTCAAACGCGTTTTCAAACCGAGAGAAACGCCCCACCATCCATGCGATGTTACTCTGGTTGTCAATGGTGGGAAAGTAGAATTTAAAGCTCATGGAGATGTTCTTTCAGAGGCAAGTCTTTTCTTTCAAAAGCTGCTAGACAGCGACATGAAGGAGTCTAAAGAAGGTATAGTTCGGTTGGAGTTGTTTAGCGAGGCTGTTATGGCGGCAACACTAGAGTTTATTTACACCGGAAATACTCAGATATCCACTCTAGAGATTGCTGAAGGCCTAATAGTTTTGGCTGATTATTTGTTTCTTCCAAAACTCAAAACTCTCGCCAAGCGGGTTGCAGTAAATCTAAAGACGTTGAATGTGTCGAACTGCATTTCAAGTTACCATTTTGCGGAAATATACCAATGCGAGGAACTTCTTTCGAAGGCCAGACAGTTCATCTTTTCAAATTTCACCACCGTGGCAAAAACAGAAGAGTTTATGAATATGTCGAGCAAACGAATTGAAATGTGGATTTCAAGCGATGAGATAGATATTAGTGCAGAGGAAGATGTATTTAAGATCATTCTAAGATGGATTAATCGTGACAAAACTGAACGAAAGAAACAGTTCGCCGAATTATTTCGACACGTTCGCCTTGTTTATGTCACGCGTGACTATCTACAAAGTGATGTCGTGACGAATGAGCTCGTAAGAGGCAATGGAGATTGCTTGGACCTTGTGAAGGACGCAATGAAGGTGATTGACTGCAAAAGCTATCACGATCTCCCTACCAGACCAAGAAAGTGCCTGGAAACCACTGTCATTGTATGCTGCCTCGAAGAGCATATCTTGGGATTTTTTCCTCGCGAGGACAAGTTGTGTAGGATAGGTAAAAACTCATTTTCCCGGGCGTTTTCAATTTGCAATCCCCCTTCTCAACTGATACTTTGTCAAGGCAAGCTATATTGTATCTGCCCACCTTTGCAACGACTGATATGCTATGATCCACTCTCTAACATTTGGAGGTCGCTTCCATACCCAAAAGGCAGGAATGTGCGGCAAATATTTGCTAGAAATGAGGACGAAATGTTCGCTTTGGTGTCGGAATTCACGGAAAATCACCCGAACGACGTTCCTCCGTACATCTCGAAGTACAGACCCGAATCAAACACTTGGGAAGATATATCATCATTAAAGTTCACAATGGTGAGTTTATCTTCCCAAGAAGGAATGTGCATTTTAGCGAAAGACAGTTTTGTTTATTTCATTGGAGGAAGAAGAATGCGAAACCACTGGAGGCGCCCAGTGCTGCCAAATGTTTACAGGTACGATCTCGTTAAAAAACAGGGGGACAAGCTAGCCAACTTGCAGATAGAGAGAGCGTTTGCTTGCGCAGCTTCCGCGCACGGGAAAATTTTTGTCACTGGCGGAATTAATCGTTATAAAATGATATCAAATGCCTGTGAAGTCTACGATGAAACAACGAACGAATGGCAGTTTATTGCAAGCTTGTACATGCCTTCCGACGCGGTTCCACAGATCTTGTCCGTGGACGATGCACTGTATGCATTAGGACATTTCTACGACAGCGACTCGCTAAGGACAAAGATTGAGTGCTATGACCCAGATAAAGACGAATGGAACGAAAGAACTGAAATACCTTTGCGCGTTAACGCAACGGAGGCCCGAAAGTACCGTCTTTGCGACTGCTCTGACCGTGTAAACGCTTGTTCGTTGAGAATTTTTAAGGGACTCCTTAGTGACTGCAAGGTTCAAAAGAAAGCTTCGGCTTCCCCTGTCGTGTCTCGTGACAAAGCCGAAACACCTTATGCACGCAGGTGTTTAATCCTGTGAACAAACCGAGTAACAAGTAATTTTCACTCTTGGTTCTTTGTAAGAATGGTCATAAACAATAGCCTCCATTTAGCGCGAAAATATGCCCGGATATTTGTCCGCGGACATTATTTGTTCTGAGAAGCGAACAGGTTTCCGCGCAAAATGGATTATATCGTGTTTACTAACCTTCAAATATTTTTAGGACCATACGCAGTTTTGAAAATTGGGGAATATTATATTATTATTGATTTAATATTTGCCCCATACTGATATGCAAAAGAAATGAACTAGTCAATCCAAATAAAACTAGATTAAAGAGAAAAAGTGGCGAGAAGACCGAAAAGAAACTATAAAGCAAGTATAAAGCATATGTCTGTGCGGCCTCCAATCGATATTAAAAGCTATTAAAACTAAGATTAACACAAGGCGTTGAGTCCAAAAGTGGTATAGTTATATAGCAAGTTTTATTATATGGCTAGCTCCGTGAGCGGGCAAGATGAATCAAATCCTGCGCTGTGATTGGCTACCCGAGCCGGCAAGATGGAGCTATCTAGCCCGCTCGGGACTACCCGCCGTGTCCCGCAAGAAAAATTTCCCCGAAAGCCATATAATAAATCCTTTATTGACCAAGCTTGTTCGGTCAAGATGGCTGGATATTGGCCAAGTTCTTTTTTTGTGTGTTTATGGACCGAGACGTAGACAAGCTTGGTCAATAACCCATATATAGTAACTGGACCGAATGGAGTACAATAAGATTGGTGTGGGTAATCATACGATTTCGCGTGCAATTTGGAATTTATTTGTACCAGCGCAAATTCAGCTTTTTGAAGAACTCACAAGTGCAAATTAATTTCAAATTGAACGAGGAAAACCGTATGAAAGTACTTATTAATGATATAAACATCAATGAAGAAAATTCGTTTGGACGAAGTGGCGGAAGATCTTTTTTGAAGCCATTTTTTCTCATTAGAGAAAACTTTTTCAAAGTGTCCACACAAAATTTTCGTCATCACTTTACTTGATATCATTGGCTCAGAAAATTTCCTATTGTCTTTCAGCCAGTCATAATCCAGAATTACGGTGTGTAATTTGCACTGGTGTTACACTTTTTGCACTGGTGTTACACTTGAACTGAACTGCTCTCAGTCAATCAGTTGTTCAAGTATATTAGGGTTAGGGAGTAATCGCGCGAGTAATTTCAAGCACGACTTGAGGTTCAACTACTAATTAATCGTATCTATTACAAATTTCGGAATTAAAAATGTCTTTTGAGAACTTCTTTTGAGCGAGAAAGTTTGTAGCGCTTTCCAAAAGTTTTAAAATTGTAGCAAACATTGAGAGTGAAGAAATTAAAGTGCGCGTAATCGGCGCGTGAATGACGTTGGTCGGCGCGCCGAGAACCAATCACGAGCGAGAATTTTGTTAAGACCTTTATTGAATCGCAGGTGTTGAGGGACTAATGAAATTTGGGTCCTTGAATAAAACAAAACAAACAGAAAATTTCTCAATGTCTGTCCGATAATTAACAATTATTCCACGAGGGCGCGTTGGATGTGAGATGGTGGATAACCAAGGAGGCGCATGGCGCCGAGTTGGCTGCAATCATTTCATATCCAACAAGCGCGAGTGGAATAATTGTTTTTTTAAAAACGCCTCCAAAATATAGAAAACAATATAGACTAAAATAAAGATAAAAATGCTCCCAAAAATCACGCTCATGCTCACCACATTTGTAGAGCATGGAATCAGTGGCTTATAACCCATGATGGCTAAGCCAATGAAAACTCTCGAATTGCATAATCCAATGACCCAGTTTGTAATAATATCTGGTAGATTGAAAGCATAAGGGTTTGTAGTATTGTGCGCGTGAATTTCGTTGTTTGCAACAGTTGAACGTAGCATGTTCATGTGTTCGTAACGGCAAAACATTCGCCAATAACCAGAACTATTTTTTTAGGAATAAAGATAGGAGTATTCAGGGTACGTAGTTAGTACACTTTCAGTGTTATAATAAAGTTCATTTAAAACCTTGATGATATTTTATTGTTATTTATTTGTTATCAAAAAAATTCGTACCTTTGCGGGAATTCACCAATATTGCGCTATATGTCAAATGAAGTTTAGAGAATTTGAAACATTAAGCTTGGCCATTTTAATATTTAAAAATATTTTGAATCGTGGCCGTTATTGCCCGGGATAAATATTACACGAATTCTTATAACTTTACATATAGACTGAAGGAGCAAAGGTTATTATTATTCAGGGTAGCAATTAAATAGGAAAATAATCAGTTACTCGAGCAATCGACCATATTAATGGTCGGTTCAAACGAGGCATGAAATCAGCTTTCAAGTGTGACACAAATGGCTAATAATGTGGTCACTTTGCCGAAATATTCACGGTAAGGTAGTTTTAACTCTTCACATACCCTGTGTTTCGCGGGAAAAAAAATTAAAAACCCAGCGCGCGTCAAAAATTATATTTTTTCACCAGAAAGTTAGCTCGGAACATATACATATTTATATTCGTTTGAATCGTCGATGAAATGACCTTTTCGGGATATTTTTTCCTTTGGGGTCAACAAAATCCTCCGATTACAAAATCACGCCGAACCCACACGTTGCAAAAAAAGTCTCTTCAAAACCCTGATTTTGAAGCGATATATCACTTTAGTGTTAATAGCTACCACACATCGGTAGAACGTAAATCTATTCCTTAACAATCCAGCTTTATCGTGTTAAAATTTCAGCGAAATCGAACAAAACCAGAATTAATTAGAATTTTTTTGCGACCTCACTTCTCAGACTTGACCTAACAAAGGGCGCTACGGTCGCCCATAGCAACCGAAAAACACGGACATAACAAAGCCGACGTTTCGGCCAAAAAACTCCAGAATTATCACCTGAGAGCTTAAACTTGAATGGGAACATCATTTTCGAACTTTTTTCAACTGATTTAGACGAAAGAATGGCCTCGGCAGGCTAGAAAAAAGACCAAGAGAAAAAACAGAACAGGACAGCATAACAAGCCGATAATATTTCACCGCGTGGCTTTCGGCACGAAAACGAAAATACAGCTTACTTCTGGATAAATTCAGCCTTAGAAGCCAGCAACTGGTCCCAAATTACTTTCTGTATCCTTACAAATGTCCTGACTTCCATCTCCGAAAGATTTTGCCCCAATTTTGAGCAAATAAACATTTCGCCGAGAGCGTCCGCCATTACGTTGGCTTGCATACTTAATTAGCTAACTTGCCAAAAATCTCCCGAGGCGGGGATATGACGAAAAGAGCTGAAAAATGGCCTGTTATTGGCTAATGATGAGATCATCCCACTGTCCAAATTTGGTGAGAATCGAAAGTAACGCCAATTTTCTGTCACGTTTTCAATCTATGGTCACTGGAGTGACCAAAATCGGCCCAGTGGTAGGCATTGACACCCGACGAACGATTTCACATCAACAATGTAAATGTGCCGGCCATCTTTACGTATTTTTCGGAGCGACATGTGGAAATTTGAAAGAAAAAAGCTGATCTGTGAGTGCCACACAAAAAAAAAATTATTGCCTGCGTAGAAAGTGCGTCAACAAAACGTGCTTTGAATAATTTCCATTCCTGCGAGCAATAAATTTATTGAGTCGATTTCCACTAACACGTAATTTTTACGTTCGTGCTTACGTAAGTCACCATTGCGTAATACGTAAAAGTGACTTGACAATTTCTTTACAGCGGCTGAGAAACTCACGACAGCATGGTTTCCTAAATCGATATCATTAGTTTAAAATCAACAGTTTCTAGAGTGACACAAATACTTTTAAAATTAATTTGCAGCCGTCATGTTGCGAAAATTAGGTGGCGTTGATTCCACAAGCTGCTTTCACTCCAGTATTGAGCCGCGTCCTACGTGGAGGCATTTTAGGGCTGAAGAGCTGTCTGTGTGTGCGATCACAACAAATTGCGGAAATAAACCCTCCCGAAAATATGCCCCCAAAGCGCTTCTAAATGTACTGAACATGTTGGGCTTTTACCTGGAAATAACTCTTAGAAGAACTATCTAACTTCTTTTGATTATAAAATCCATCATTACGTGCAGCCTGTTCAGTTGTGTTGAGTCCGTAGTCACAGTATGTTCGGAGAACTGCGTCAGGACTGTAGTCTGATAGTGTCTGTTAGTAGAGAATCAATTTCAAACTTTAAGGATTTCGCAATGTTCTCTTGTTATGGTAAGCTGCACGTTTTACAATTTGTAGACTTCCAAATATAAACCTACGAATTTTTGATCCGGAAACGGAAATGTCCCAGCTTCCAATGATATCCCCCTTCTCCCGAAAATAACCCTACGTTAAAAAGCCTTTTAAGTTCCATGACGTCACTAGGCTGCCACTGAGTGATTATTAAAAAATTACCATATTATTGTCGTTAGTCATCACAAGCATCTACATCGTTTACTTATGGAAGCCTTTTTGCCCATCATCGATAATTCTGAGAGTTTCACTCCACATAAAGAAAGTTTCAGTTCAGTTTTTCCACGGGAGACATGCGAACATCCATATGACTTAACTTTGGTGGTGGAACATGGCAAGCAATTCAGAGCGCATAAAGACGTTCTTTCAGCAGCGAGTCCTTTCTTTGAAAAGCTGCTGAACAGCGACATGAAGGAGGCTAAAGAGGGAATAGTTCAGCTGGAGATGTTCAACGACTCTGTTATGGCGGCTACACTGGAATTCATTTACACTGGTGGTGTGCGAATATCGACTCAAGAGATCGCCGAAGGTCTGATCGTTATGGCCGACTATTTGTTTCTTCCAAATCTGAAACCTCTAGCTGAGGAGATTGTAATTCGGAAACTGAAAGCTTCAAATTGTATTTCAACCTGCTACTTTGCAGAAAAATATCAATGCAACGAACTTGTTTCCAAGATCAAGAACTTCATCCTTGCAAACTTCACAGCTGTAGCGAA
Organism: Orbicella franksi; assembly: GCF_964199315.1. Classification (NCBI taxonomy): domain Eukaryota; kingdom Metazoa; phylum Cnidaria; class Anthozoa; order Scleractinia; family Merulinidae; genus Orbicella; species Orbicella franksi. Next base: position 4,003,778 of record NC_138150.1, read on the forward strand.
AACAGACGAGTTTCTGAGCATGTCGAGCGAAGAGGTCGAAGGGTGGATCTCAAGTGATGAAGTGGTCATTGGTGACGAGGAAGATGTGTTTAAAATCGTTCTAACATGGATTGAACATGACAAAGACGAGCGAAAAAAGTATTTCGCCAACCTATTTCGTCAAGTTCGACTTGCATATGTATCACGTGACTTTCTATGCAGCGAGATCCTTTCAAATGATCTTGTGAAATCTAAAAAAGCGTGTCTGAGCCTTGTTATGGATGCCGTAGAGACAAAAAACTCGAAAAACCACAGAAATCCGAGAAAGTCGCAACAGACCTCTTTTATAGTTGCATTTCTGGGAAAATATATTCTGTGCTATTCTCCACGCGAGGATCAGTGGTATCTGTTAGGAGAGAATTCAATTTCAAATTCGAAGGATTTCGAAGTGTTCTCTCGTCATGGTAAGCTGTATTTTGTAAAACTTTCAGGCTTTATACATTCGGAACTGCTATGCTATGATCCCTTGTCTGACAGTTGGATGAGGCAGCAATTGGAGGAAACCAGATATGTCAGGCAAATATTCGTTAGAAACGAAGACGAAGTCTACACATTGGTTTCCGATGGATGTCTTAGATGTGAAAATTTAAGCTGCTTGTGTTATGCAAGGAAAAAATATGTTTCCTTCCTAAGAAAGTACAACCCCGAATCAAACGAATGGCAGGAAATATCATCGTTTGATTTGGGTTCAAAGGAAGGAATTTGTGTCGTAGTCAAAGACAATTTTATCTATTTCATTGGTGGTGGCGTCCGGGAGCAGCACCGCTACAAAAATCTCCCGGATGTTCACAGGTATGACGTGAATCAAAACCAGTGGGACAAGGTCGCTGACGTTCAAGAAGGAAGAATGTTTGCTTGTGGAGCGGCAACGAAAGATAGACTGTTTATTGCTGGTGGACTAGATCGAGAAGGAATGACATCAAACACTTGTGAAGTGTACAACGAAACCACAGATGAGTGGCACTTTATTGCCAACTTGAACGCGAACCCGAGTTTTTTAAGCAGTATGGTATGCTGTGACGGCAAGGTGTATGTACTGGGTGGTTGCTATGACAACGACTCGCATCATGCTGTTGAATGCTATGATCCCGATAACGATGAATGGAAGGTGAAGACTAAATTGCCTTTCCGTTTTCCAGTGGCGGCGATCGGACAGTATTACCTTCAGGCTTGTTCAATGACAATTTTCACACGATCCCTTAACAAACTTCCAATGACTTTGCTTTCACGCTCCGGTCTGCGAGGTGATAAAACGAAATGCGTCATGATGTGACACATATATGGAGTAGATTTTCAGGAATCATGTCCTTTATCAGTGATAACTGACCTTGCTTCTCGTGTAATTCTTTCCTTGTAAATTCGTTACACCTTGAAATTTTATATCTTTCTCCGTGATTTTATTCACTGAGAGTGTTAAACTATTAAAACAACTGAGTTTCAACTCTGATGGAACGTTTAACATTGAGAAATGCAGCAGTCAGATTTCTTTAACATTCCAGTCCAATAAAAAAATTTAAGACACCAAATACATAAGCAACCTTCAGTTCCTGGTTTTATATTTTAGATTGCCCATTTGCGTGAAAGATATCCTTTACCTTTGAAAACATTGAGGCTAAATTATTTGAAATACTGATGTGGTCTTAATAGAACATTATTTGTTGAAATAATGTTTAAAAAGAAAAAAATGGTTTGAGAAAGTCTGTCAATTTGGACTTTAAACTTACCGCGGATTTTTTGGCGTTCTAACGTTGCGTGGTTTTTCATGTAGTATAGCCAAAAGCTATCAAATAAACCATCAACATATTAACAACAGTTTTAAATAGACAATATTGTAGAATTTGTTATATGGCTGAGAAGATTACTTCATTGTGATTGGCTCTCTCCGGAGAGGAGGCCAATTTATTGCTAATTCAGTGCAAATTAACGGGCGCTCCTTGATAATTTTCTAAGTAATATGATAAATGAGAAATCGTATGAAAGCCCGAGCAATTAAGGGTTTACACTACTCGTGATATTTTAAAATTCTTTCAAATTGCACTGGCCTAAAGGCTCGTGTATTTTTTGGAGAATTTTCAAATATCTTTCGTAATGTAAATCCTTTATTGGACTCGCATTCACTCGATTTCCTACACTAATAATATGCTTGAAAAAAATACTCGATTGTGATTGACTGAGAGCAGTACAGTTCAAGTGTAGCACCACTGCAAAAACTGTAACACCAGTTTAAAAAATGTCACACCAGTGCAAATTACACATCGTAAATCTGGATTATGATTGGCTGAAAGACAATAGGAAATTTTCTAAGCAACGATATCACGTAAAATGATGACGAAAATTTTGTGCGGAAACTTTGAAAAAAGTTTTCTCGAATGAGAAAAAAATGGCTTCAAGAAAGATCTCCCGGCACTTCCTCCATCGCCGAAGTGGCTCGTGCAATTTCAGCCTCTTGAAAAACTCACTCGTGCAAATTAATTCCAAACTGAACTCGAAACCGTATGATTATCTATACTAATGCATCAGTCAGTGGCTTACGCTACTGCTCACAGGCGAAGGGCAAGGAATACCTAACCAGCTACATTTTCTTCCAACTTTTCGTTCAACAATGATGCATATAAATTGCACTGAAAAGCCCTTACGTGTGGAAAAATGAATTCAACTTTGTGCCACATTGCAAGGCAAAGTAATTCGCACAAAAGCGAACGTTTTTTTTTCTTCGTACAATTGAAAGTACTAATGCAAATTTATTGGCCGCCAAGTTGTAAGAAAATCTTGCTCGTACCACTTAATGCATATAGAGATACCCGTGACGTCATACTGAGGTCAAATGGCCGCGCAGGAGATTCAGAATAAGAACTTCCTGACATTCGTAATCTTTCCGTCACTTTTAAAATGTTTTCATTGTTTGTTTAAGAAAAAGTAAAGAAAAAGTTCACAGAAATTTAGTCCAACGGTGGAAGAAATTATTAAGAATATAGCTGTTGAGGAACAGAAGGCCAACTTTTCTTGATAGGCAACGTAAATTAACTTTACTTTAATTTACGACTTAATAACCTCTGGGGACAAAATTAAAGATGTCGCCTCACAGATTTGAAGCGCTCAGTTGGTGCGAAGGCGTATTTGTTGAGTAAGTACTTGATAATCTTGAACACGAATCTGGCGGCCATCTTGGCGTCGCAAAACGGCGCTCTGAAAGCAATTGACTGTAACAACTTCAATGATTTATCTACCCCACCAAGGAAGGCCCCAGCCATTGTGGTGTGCATTGAGGAACGTGTTCTTTGTTATTTCCCTCGTGAAGACAGATGGTGCGTAGTAGGCGACACTTCAGGTTCACATCAGCGGAATCAGATAGCCTCCGTTTGCCATAACCAACTGCAGTCTTTTTCCCCGTCAAATTCAGAGGTCTAAATATGGCGAGTGCGACGCTACGATTTGTTTTCTAAGATTTGGACGCCATTACCGAGAAGAAGCTTTGAAGAAGATAGTTGTCAGAAATGGTTGTGAAATTTATTGTTTAGTACGTAAAATGAAATACAGATGCCCTGAGTGCAACAGAAGACTAATTCAGTGGTTTCTGTCCGTATCTCTCTTTTTATGGTCTTCACGGGGCCCGAGACAGTATTAGGAGGAAAGAAAACCACGACGACAACGGCAACGGCAACGGGAACGTCGCTAAATAAAAGCTTTATTATAAACGAGGAGAACAATGGCTGTCCACGTGCGTTATAATTCTTGGTACATTTCTCTGCCGTCCTCTGCAACAACAACGTAAAATGACCAAATTCTGCCTTGTCTGGAGAACGTGAACCACGACGGCTAATTTTTTAAATTTCTATTTCTAATTTGTCGCTGTGTCGTATTCAGTTTCGTAATGGTTTTGACGGTGATAAACAAAGTAAATGACTTTAGGGTACTGCGAGAGTCGTAGGTAAAATTTAAATTCGTTTTTTAATCGACGTTGTCCTCGACGTCGCCGTCGTGGTTACTTAAACTCCCTATTCATGCTCTGATTGCAGAGGAAAACTTCAACGTGCATTATGTCAGACTTGCCCCAAAACCGATTTCGACATTTCTGTGATTTTCACTGAGGTGCGAACCGGAGCCAAACGTGAAAAGACATAGCATCGTTTGTCTTGGATTTAAGGGAGAGAGTTTGCCTTGTAGCCAGTGATAATTTTATTTACTTCATTGGCGGTGGAGTACTTGGAGGAATGACCAAGTACCTGAGTGATGTTGACAGGTACAAAAAATGACCTTTACCAAAACACTTGGGAGAAAGTAGCTGACATGCGAGAGGAGAGAATGCTGCCTTGTGGTGCTGCAGCACATCGAAAAATTTTCATTGCTCGGGTGGAGACAAAGGGGCGCCTGCTGACACTTGTGAAGTGTACAACGAGCGATCGAATGAGTGGCAGTTTATCGGGGGCCTAGTCACCAAAGGGAACCCGTGCCGTAGTATAGTGTGTTGCGATAGCAACCCATACTTATTGGCTGGTTGCTATGGCGGCGACTCTGAAGGAGCAATAGTTGAGCGCTATAATTATGATAACGATGAATGGATCAAAACCACCACAATATCTTTCCACTAGAATGAGAATGAAGAATTTGGCTTCGCAAGTGCCTGTTCAATGGGAATTTCAAGAAAACTTCTCAGCGACTGAAAAACTTGAAATTGTCTCGAAATCTCACGTGAGATTTCGCGCCTCACCCAATCACTATTTCGTTACCAGGCCTTATGTGTATTTTGCTGACAAGGGACTCATCCCGTCGCCTTTCGGGCCCGAACAAACAGCATTTCCATGAATGTAGAATATTATAAATGAATCCTATTATTGCTTCTAATAGTTAAGTCTGTGCCTTATAGACCACCCAGGTTTTTTTAATGCTGTCATTGTATTTAATATCAGTTTCGGCTGATACATACGGCTGAACTCACCTTATCAGTACTTACAGGTGATAAGATCTACTTTCTGTTGACGCCAACAACATTTCTGTCATCTGTCACCTGTACTTGTTTCTAACGGATATCCCTCCTCTTTTGTACAGGAGATCACAAAGGCACGAGCAACCCAAAGAAGAGAGCCCGTCGCGGAATTTAAATCCACCGCCGTTTTACCTTATGTCCAAGGAGCTTCGGAGTCTCTCCGCCGCTGCTTAGAACAACATAGCATTCGCACCGTCTTTAAGTCCGACACGACACTTCGGTCACATTTAGTGCGACCAAAGGACACTGTCAACCCGGCTAAACAAGATGGTGTTGTCTACAGGATTCCCTGTGAGTGCGGCAAAGTCTACATCGGAGAAACAGGGAGATCTATGCAGGAGAGGATCAAAGAACACGACAGGTATATACGACTCGCCCGTACCCAGACCTCCGCCGTTTCTGAACACACCCACGAGACCGGCCACCATCCTATCTGGAATGAGGTCAAGTTTATTGATCGAGATCCTCACTGGTACACACGTAGGGTCAAGGAAGCTATTCACATAAGAATTCACCCTTATAACATCAACAGGGATAGTGGAATTGAAATTCCTGAGGCATGGATGCCCGCGATCAAAAAACACAACAACAAGAGAACGGTACAACAGCGGACCACTGAGGGAACAGCTACTCGCCGGAACAATGGAGCAATAGGAAGATCGAAATGCACCAATCACAGCCAACCTTTGTGATATAAATGATACCGTGCAATCAGTCGACCTTATCGTCTGAAGAAGACTAGCAGTAAGCAGTCGAAACGTCGCGATCTACATCTCAAGTGACTACATCGTGAGACGAACGATAATACACTTTATTATAACACATTTCTCTTCGTCATTTACGCCATTCAGGAAACCACTCCCACCCCCTCTCAAGAGCACCATATTTTAGTGGATCGTTGCCATGGTGGTCGAATTAACGGAGTCCCTCTGAAGCTGAGAAAAAATTCCTAGCTCTCTGAAATATCTAATGATGGTTGGTTGGTTGCTTTGTTGATCGGTTCGTTCGTTGGTCCGTTGGTTCGTTTGTTGAGGAGTTGGTCGGCCGGTTGTTCGTTAGTTCGGGCATTCGTTCCCCGTCTTCTCTTACTATGGATTTTGTTAGTATTTATTACAACTTCAATAATCTAACTTTTACAAGAGGTTTTTTAATTATAGTGTGGTGAGAACCACAGACATTTTGCAATAGATTTTTGCCGCTGGTATTTTGCTTGGAATGGAAAAATGTGTTAAAGAACCTCACAGTTGGGTAAACATCAAAAGGAAACAATTCTGCCGGTAGAATTATAATTATTTCAATCTGAGTTTAACCCACCGTTATATTAATGAAATCCAATTTGGTTGCATTTTTGGTCGAGAGATTTACTTCGGTTCTTTCTCCATAGCCATGTATAAAGAGGATTTTGCAGTCCTTTTTTAAATTTTGTTGAAATTATGTATTTCTGCTTGTTAAAAACTCCTGAATGAAACTTAAGATTAGTTCTGGAATTTTGTTTTGGATATAAGTGTACCCCCATTGGATCGACTGTTTTATTCATTGTTCATACAGAGCAGGTAGTAAGGAAAATAAAATAGAAAGTTTACTCGACCGTTAAATACAATAATGATATATTTCTATGTTTTTGTCTGGGCGTTTTCCGCAATGCGTTTCGGACACGCGCCGTTCTTATCTCAGAATCTTTGTAGCTTCGAACGCTTTGGTAATAGAGTTACTTTTTTCTGCAGAAATCACGAAGTTTAATTGAAGTGTAATAAACTGGTGCTTCAGCGGTTTGGTGGAGCAATGCGGTTCCACTGTGTTTACCTAACGGCGACCGTTATCTTCATTTTGCTCCACATTATCCTCCCAAATGCAAAAACTGTGAATGGAAATCGGTTTGGTAGGTGACTTGTCTTCCTTTATGAGAATAACAACGTACCTATGTAAGCTTAGCCCAGTCGTAAATTGTAACTGAGTTGTCAGAATAACAGCAGGGGTGAAATGGCTTAGAGGTTAAACAAACGGTTAGATTTAGCAAATAAAGAATGAAAAAGGAACGATATAACTTTACGTCAGCTCGTGAAATCACCTCGACTGAAGTAATCAATTTGAATCAACAAAACCTTACAATCACAGAAGCATTTTAACTGAAGTCCAATATGGTAAAACCTTTATGGCTTAAAGCTGAACCCTCTTACTGGCAAAATTAATATCGCTAAAACATTTTAACCTACTTCGTCTAATCCTTGCAGTAATAAAAACACGGGTTAGTGGTTACACTTAGATTCAGCAAATAAAGATCAATAAAGGAGCGGTTAAACATGAATCGCCTCGACTGGAGTCATCAATTTGAATCAACAAAGCCTTACAGTTACGGCAGACATTTTAACTGAATTCGAGTGTGGTAAAATTTTTATGGCGTGGGTGAACAAATATTAAGCCGTTAAGACTGAAATTGCTAAAACTTTTTAGCCTAGTTCGTCTAATCCTCGAAGTGATAAAAACTAGCTCGTGTTTGCATATTTCAGTGGAAAGGGAGGAGAACTTTTAGCGGGAAATTATTTATCTAGACGTACAAGTCGTAGAAGATGGTTCAACAATATACATAATTTATTAAAAAAAAACTGTATTGTATTCTGGAACGAGCACGTTGCTGCGTTTATTTCGGTGGGAGGAGTGTGGGCGGTCAGTTAATTACTGGCAATAAAAGAGCACTAACCTCCTGTGCAGGGACAGGGGACGAGAATGCGCCATTTTTTCTTTTCATTTCCCTTCCGCGTGAAAACACGAGCGCGAGAGGCCATCGTTACGCGTCGCGCGAGGAACGCTAAGACCGCGTGGTAATTTGCGCGCTACAGTTTTCACCTGGTATCATATTATATAAATTCCAACATGACTTGAAAGAGAATCGTAGTTTAACTCGCGTGTTGTCTACATGTGCTAATCAGCAATTTTTTTTAGTTGTTATCGAAGGCGATATGATGGTAGACGAGTCGTTTATCAACAATACAAGCAAAATCAGGAAACGTGGTGCTATCTTGAGAAGATTTAAATCGCACAGTCTCTACTGGCCTGGAGCGAACTCGGATCACAGAAGAATTGTGCGAGTCCCATACACCTTGGACACTGGATTCTTCAGTAGTTTTTTTGGTAAGAGAAAACGCATCATACAAAACATGATTTATATTACGCCTTCGTCAGTTTTACAGCCTTGATTATGCTAATATAGTAGGCGATTGTTGGATGGGAAACCCATTGCATTTTGTTGTGCGCAGAAAAGGACACTACCACGAGTAGGTAACAATCTGGTAAAATCCTGGGGAGTAGGGAAGGGGGGTTGGGGGGAGGGGGTAAGGGGGATAAAGACGAGACTTGTGATAAATACTTCAGTCATGTAGCTATTTGCTAGGAGAGGTCTCTTCACCAAGTAAAGCAGGCTGAGTCCGTAATGGGATATAATTTTGTGATTCTAGGTACCGGAAAAGTTGTCAAGGCCTTTAAAAAAGCCGTAGACCAATTTCACAAGAGGACATGCATCAGATTTGAGAAGAAAACGCGCAAAGACACAGACTACGTAGAAATTATTCAGGGTTCAGGGTAAGTAATCAGCTGAGAGTCATCAGTCTACGGGGTAACATGGGTGTAAAAAAAAAAAAAATAATGAAACTTAATCATAATCAAACTTACGAACGTGGCAACGAACGAAAGATTGAGAACGCATGATGGAGTATTAAAATGAAGAAACCGATGTAAGAACGAACGAACGATCGAGCGTATGAAAAAAACAACTAACCAAACAACCAATGAACGAACGAACGAGCGAACGATCGAACGAACAAAAAATGCAAGCAGCCAACCAAACAGCCAACGAACGAGCCAACGAACGAACGAAAGAACGAACGAGCGAACGAACGAGCGAGCGAACGAACGAACGATCGAGCGGACGAGAAAAAGCAAGCAAGCAAGCAACCAACGAACGAAAGAACGAGCGAACGAACAAAGCAACCAACGATCGAACCGACGAACGAACGAACCGACGAACGAACCAAAGGACAAACCAAACAAATGACAAACTATAACTAACGATCCAAAGAACCCGACAAGAACGAACGAACAAACCAACGGATCAACTGAGCAAACCAACGAACTAAAGAACCCGACAACCAACCAACCAACGAATGAATTAAAAGGCTAGCTAATCAGTATTTAAAAGATCGAGGTCAGTCACTAGTTATGAACTTCTGTAGCCTACTTGGCTATTTGGTAGATTCATCCCTTGTAGGTAAAGGATAAAGTCTGCATACGAGCCAAGTGGCTCATCAGGCCGGAGTTTATCTCGATTTCAGCAACATGAAGCGACCAGGAGTATTTCGGCTCCCCCCTGGATGGGATGCTAGTCCATTGCAAGGTTACCCCCAGCATTAAATTCGCCGGTACCCATTTATACACCTGGGTGGAGAGAGGCACTGTGAGAGCTGTGTCTTGCCCAAGAACACAACACAATGTCCCCGGCCAGGGCTCGAACCCGGACAGCTCACTCCGGAGTCGAGCCCACTAACCATGAGGCCACCGAGTATGCCTTTTCACCTAAACCAAGACAACTAGTCTTGTTCTAATCAGGTTTCCTCCATTCTCTCCCAGATGTTGGTCTCAAATCGGACGGCGCGGCGGCAAACAGCAGGTTTCTCTGGGCAAAGGGTGCGAGACAAGAGGGAGAGCTATCCATGAACTTATGCACTCAATTGGTTTTTTACACGAGCAGAGTCGACTGGACAGAGATCAACACATTATTGTTTTAAGTGAAAACATCCTAGAAGGTTAGTGAGTACATTCTCTGAATAAATATAATATCACAGGAGGGACAATGAAAGTTCATTTTGAACAGGCTATTTCAACTTAGGTGGCAGTATACTTGTGGCCGAGTGGTTGGGGCGCATGATTTGAAATACGGAGTTCGCGGGTTCAAGTCCCGCTCTGACCACTAAGTTGGAGTTGTTTCTTGGTAGACCCTTGTTCAACTCCTCGGTCATACTTGTAAATAGCTGACTGGTCTGACTCCTGCAAATTGGGATTTTTAAGCCCATATATTTTGTTTAATTGAGATATTTGTTTCTTTCAGTTTAAGTGGCATGCCTGAGAACTGGCTAAGGGTAGCTAAGTGCATTGCGCATTATAAACATTCAACCTTTAATAACATTTTTACATTTTTAACGCTATCTGATATACGGCTCTGATTGACGCTTGTAACTCTCAGGCTTAATCATAAGGCGAGCCTGGCTGGCCAAATTTATGATATAAATCTTCTTATTCACAAGATTAAATTAAACTCATGTATTACCTCGATTTATGTTGCCTTTTTCAGATAAGATATCCGAATTTAAGACGTATCGCCAAGATAACGGCAATTTACCGTATGACTTCCACTCGATCATGCATTACAGCAACAAGTTCTTCAGCAAAAACGGTCAAAATACGTTAGAAGCGCGCATCGATCCCACAATGCGTCTTGGGCAGGGCGAAGGATTTTCAGCTTTAGATGTTGTCAGGATAAACATTTTTTATAGATGTCCTGAACTGAGAGAAAATTGTAAGTATACAGTCTTATGACTATCTCATTATAACAAATAAATGACTTCTCTACTGCTTCTTTTTAAGGCATTCTCTCCCCAGGTCATCTTTTCTGCTGGGCGGAAGTTGAGGATCGCAGGAAGCATGAAAACTAATTTGGTCGCCGTCCCGGTCGGTCGCCTGGAAACTTCTCTTGCACCGTAATTTTTCAAATCGGTTTTTTTTTCTTGCCAAAGAAAAAACGTTTAATGTATACGTACAGTAAATTTCGCGCTGTCCATCCGTCTAACCTGTCATTGGTAGCTCTATCCGTATAATGAAAGAGATGGAAAAACAATCCGATTGCGACCCCGAGATTTGATTCTAAACGTTCAAATGGTTCTCCACCTCTTCAAAAACAGTTCAAATCATTGCTTATGCAAAGAAGTTACAGTGCGATGTCCGACTCATATTGTGTCCTCCCGATCTGGAAATCTTTTATAGTACTAACAGCTTTTTTTTTTTTACAAATTATTTGTCCTATAGTGGTGCTATATTTTGTGACTGTATACACTTCTGATGTGCGCTATGCCGGAACAGACCTTAAAGTTGATATACTCCTTGCTGGCACAGCTGGGGACTCGGGCGAGGTAGAATTGGAATCTACTGACAAAGTCCCAGATCCATTTGAAAGAGGAACGTAAGACAACATTATTGTTACTTTGCATGCAATACAACAAACTTAAAGTTGGATTAAATTCTCAAGTCATACCTCGCCTGAAATTTTAGACTATTAAGCTGACGCCAGATGATTTGCCACGTTGTGGAGGGATGAAATACATTACGTCGTTTGGCATGATAAGATGTCATAACTTTCACGTGTTTGCCACTAAAATATACATTTTTTGTTGCTTTTCGCGTCACCATAAGTGCTCCCGTTCAGACTTAAATTGTCTGGTTAAGGACTGCTTCGCTTATGAAGCAACAATGCCAGGAACAGATTGCGATGTGATCAGACTCTGAGTATCACGATTCCATTACCTTGTCATGGTTAATCTTCGTCAATCGATCGTTAAGCTTTCGCGACGCTCAGTCTGTTTACATGACGGTCCGGTGAAGTTCTCTTTACTTATCACTGAATCCCCTTTTTCCTTTGCTTTTAGTAGTCAAACATTTCCAGTAATTTCCCCCTATATTGGGAAGCTTAAGACGATTCGTGTCAGGCTGGCTGACTCCACCTGGTATAACTGGTGGAAGCCTAATGGATGGAAGTTAAACAAAGTGAGTAACGTTTTGTTTAATAATTCATTGGTTTTTTTTGCTTTTTCCCCTTGGGGGACTAGCTTCCATAACAGCATCAATAATCTAGTAACCGGATTGTTTTCTAACTGTGTATAAAAATTGAACTAGGCTACTGCCAACGAATTCGAAGCTGGCGCTAGCCGAAGTATTCTCGAAGTAGTAGACATTGGTGAAGGAACAATCTGGTCGCGCGAAAATTGGGGCGAGAGCTAAAAATCGACTGAGTCGGGGTGCTAGTGATGTTCCCTCCCTCGCCCCACTCCCCGCTTCGTCGATGCTTTTGCTCTAGCCCCAATTTTAAGGCTTCCCTAACTTTTTATCCGTATCCACCTTACTCCCGGGTGATGAAAGGAGCGGCGAAATTTACATATCTCGCCTAAGAACACAAAATAATTTCTGAGCCTGTCCAGAACCCAAATCTCTACAACATTACGGCCGGAAAAAAACGCGATAAAAAGCTCCAAATCATGTATTTTATAGGAATCAGCAAGCTTTACCAAAGCGTACTTGTAATTTGCTATTCTGACATGAATAACGGCTTACAAGAGAAATTAGGAGACACACACTTGAGACTTGAGACTTTCGATTGTCACAGTTTGTCACGGTTTCAGAAACCTTATCGGATGCATTCAAGTTCCTTCTTTCTCAAGATACCCTTATATCTCTTACATTTTAAATACTCACTGTGTTATGTTGTCCTCCAGGTTGAAATAGAAACACCAGACAGGAAGAAATTACAAATGAAGTACAATAAATGGATGAACCCTGGAGATTATGTTATTCTAAAACCGTAGAGATGACTGGGGCGCAGAATATCTAATCAGCGCTCATAGCCCTTAAGCAAGTTTTCCACGCGAGTCGAGGAGGAAAATATTCGCCAGAAAAAAACAAAAACAAAAAAAAAAGATGGTTAATACACAACATAGATAGTTAAATTAATAAACAAGGAAAATAGTAAAGTTTTATTTAAATTGAAAGTCAGCATCAAAACTAATTACATTTTATTAGAATAGATCATAATGTTAAAAAATTTTTTATGTGTTTTGAAACCCATAAGAAAGTTATTGAACTGGAAACATGTAAAAAAGGCATAACTATATACTTTTTTCCCAGAAAAAAATATTAAACAAATACTATTGGAAAATAATTGAAAGGAGGCCTAACAGAGACATTAACGGGCTTACATATGTGATCAGCAATTTTAGTTTAATGTTATATTTTTTTATAGTCTAGTTATTAAAATGTAAGGAAAAAAAGTACAAATCACTGATGGCATCTGCAAAATGATAGCGCAAATTTTTTTCATATCTAAAAAATGGAATCGAGTTATAAACTGATCAATATCAGGATTGATTGAATTACAGGAAAAGTACTTACATTAAAGCATTAAAGAAGCTCAGTCTCGGTATTTTGAGTGATTTTGGCTACTTGCAAACTTGCCTTTTAAATTGAAGAAAATCTAAAATAGTAGTTTAGTAGGATAGAAAAACACCAAAGAGGTAATAATGAACCATAAAGGACCAAGGATGGTCAAGGATGGAGAAGATTGACACGGATTACAAACGAGGAACTTACAAAATTCAGGCGCAACTTTTCAAGATGCATAAAACGCCCCCGGGGGGGGGGGGTACTTTGGGAATTTCTGGGTGGATATGTGCCGCTGGGACCCTGGAACCCTTAGCCTATACCAGAGCTAGTTCAGCTGAATTTTGCTACCCTATACTAGAGTAAACTCCCCAAATCCCCCAATCTACCAACACTGTTGAGGCTGATTTGCATAAATTTAAACTTGCCGATTTGATTTTTTTATATTTTTGAGTGGCAATTCCTGGTTTCCTTTGTCTAGATAAAATCTATGACCAACTAGTCAGTTGTGAAAAATCATACCCTATTCTAGACCCAAACGCTCTGATTTATATACCCTATGCTAGAGTAAACTGCTTGAAAACCATACCCAGCGGCACATACATATGTAGCCCATATATGGCAGTGCCCCCCCACCCTCCGAGGCAAAACGTGACATAGCTCCTTTTAAAACAAGTACAGAAAACTGACCTCACGTAACGTCCGTCTGAAGAAGGACTAGGAATATCAAAAAGTTTTCCTTCAGAAATGTTGATTATCTTTATATTTTCATTTCATAGGCTATTGAATTATTAAAGATCTTACAAAGTTATATTTATGGTGTATTGAAGACCAGTTTCATTCCGCGTCCTATGACCGTATATACGCTGCGATTTTCTAACCCCCTACACTCTAAACTCTTCATCCTTCGAAAACCAGATGAAGTAAAATTTAAAATAGATGTTTGCAGCAAGTTTCCTGAATCAATTTTCTCATGGCGATACATCCTACTTTTTTCATTCTACGGAAACCAGATGAAGAGATGAAGTAAAATTGGAAATCTGTTAATTTTTGTCCAAAAGTATCTTTGCCCACTTCACCGATCTGAGCATCCAATCATGCAGGTCAGCTGACTCCGTTGTATTGCGCATGACTCATTTTACCGGGAAGAATCGCGGGAAGACGAAAATTACCAATTACACATGGAATAAGCGAAGAAATACCGTACTCAATTTATCACGAAATAAACCTCGCGATGGACATACCACATCTAGCCACCATCTTGTCGAGTACGTTTGACCCAAACCTAAGGGAGGAAGCTGAAAAAAAGCTCAACGAGGTAAGGATTTCGAACTAACAGTGTTCCTTTCGTAAACGATTTTTCTTCTTCACGCACGCTCGTCCTCCGATACTTGCGAAGAACTTTGACTTCATTGCTTCAGTTCCAAAAAAACTTGCTGATCTTGAGCTTGACCGTAAACCTGACTCTTGAACTTACCCAATTTTCTGATCGTAAAATGATCGTAAAAGTTAAACAAAAAGCTAGGAGCCTCAACTTCGCGTTTATATGACATGGTTATAATTCTTGGTCATGATTTTGTCACAATGTTGGAGATTAAAGTCCATAAATAGTTGTGCCCGGCGTTCGTTGCAGATTCACAAGCTTCCGGGATTTCTTTCGCTCCTGCTTCAAGTGGTCATGTCGAATGAAGTACAAATCCCTGTGCGACAGTCTGGTGAGAAATTTTAAAGCCATGCTTACTTATTTTTAAATCGTACACACTCAAAATGGCCTCATGGGCATATTTGTCGTATTACAGAAATAGCAAGAAATCTTGTTCAGTTTTGTTCTGATAAGAACATGTGGACCTATGGACATGTAGACACTATACTAAGCGTATTTGGCACGTAAGCGTATATCAATCTGGTTCATTCAGTATATGTGTAAAATGTACATGTACATAAGTATATAACGACGTGGAAACAAAGTATCAAGATAAGGAACTTAACATACTATAAAGTGTAGGACGGTGTTCACATCACGTTAACTCTATGAGAATCAAGCAAACAATAATGGGAAAGACTTTCAATAACTGTAGAACTTACATTGTAGGAAGAAAGCACTCATTTGCCCGTATAAACATGGCCTAAGTGATGACCAATACTAAAGCAGCAAAAATGATACTGGCAAATAAATATTTCAAATTTTCAAAAGAAGCAATATTTTTGAGTTGTCTCTGTCTTGGATTTACTTCATTTAACCTCTCCATTACTAACAGTTTTAAGCGTTCAATTCCAAATTTGTGAGCTGTATTGAGACATATAACAAAATCTGTACTAAAAACTGACACTAGAGTGGAAAAAAGTCCTACTTAGAAATTGTTTTGTATGGTAAAATTTCACATGTCACTCACCAGTAGGTCAGTTTGTTAGAAAAAATGTCTCGAAAATACTGCAAGTTGATTTGTGGTATTAAAACGTTTGCACCAGTCTGCTGAGTACTGTCCTGATCAGACACCAGGGGTACGTTCCTTTGGGGTGATCTGGAGCAGGATCAGTGATCCAAGATCACTCAATCATGGTACATCAAAGGAACCAGTGAATCAACTCTGGTCATGGATTCACTGGCTTCTTTGATGCACAATCATCCTAGTGATCGTGGATCACTGATCCTGATCCAGATCAACCCAAGGGAACGCACGCTAGGCTTTTACCCAGACTAATCATTTGGTTTAAATGATTGCACTTATAGGTGGAATTTACCTTAAGAATATGATTGCTCAGTATTGGAAGGACAGAGACCCTTCAGAATTAATTGACGGTGTTGCTCCATTTGTTATTGCTGAGCAAGACAAAGCGACCATCAGGGAAAATATTGTAGAAGCAGTTATCCATGCTCCTGAGCTAATAAGGTATGGACTAAATACTCTTGGTCGTAGACTTGAGGTGTTAGCTGTAAGTTATTTTACTTTCATGAACATATTCCAGACATAACTAATCAATGACATGAATGATTAATCAATGAGTAATCAGCTGATTATTCATGGACTGTTGTCAATACTCAGTGAGTAAAAATTTTGGAACATCGATTACCCATTGATCCATTGATTACTCATTGATTATTCATTGATTATCCATTGACTAGTCACTAATTTTACTGCCTCTGTAATATAAGAATTTGCTAAACTGAATAAACTTGATTCAAGAATGGCAAAAGTTTGATCGACAACAGAAGACAGTGAGGCTGTGATGAGGAGTCCAGCACATCAACCGTATCATTGGCAGGAAATCATGTTGTTGATATTAATATTATTAAATAAAATAAAGTGTAACTTGTTGCATTTTTGGTGGATTTTATGCCATTGGAAGACCTCTGATGACTAATCAGTGACATCAATGACTAAAAATTTTGTGGAGCATCGATTACTCATCGATTACTCATTGACTATTGGCAGTACTCAATGAGTGATCAGCTGATTACTCATTGATTGACCACTGATTAATCATCAATATTATTGATGTCATTGATTATTGATGTCATCAACCACATGTAGTTATGTCTGGCATATTATACAACTGTATATGTGCTTTGTGCAAGAATTTGTAAAGTTTGACTGATCTTATCTCATTTGAATTCTAGAATCCAGCTCACGGTGTGTGTTAGCCAGATCCTGCGGTTTGACTTTCCTGATAAGTGGCCTGGAGTGATTGACAAAGTCAATGGATTTCTGGCCGAGAACAGTCAAGGGACCTGGATGGGTGCATTGCTCACTCTGTACCAGGTTGTCAAGAAATACGAGTAAGTTGAATATTGCTTACCAAGATGATTATGCCTCTGTTCTGTGGTAAATATCATAATTTATTAGATGGCAAGGTAGTCTTGAGGTAAATCCAAGTGTTCTGATTGGTCCTTTCTTGGTTGGGATTTTGCCATGCAGACTATTTCCATGGAAACAGTCACAAGCCATGTAGTCTTCATTTTCAAAGTGCCATGTAATAAAAAAGTTAGTAACCTATGATGAACGACAAAAGTGTCGAGACACTTGGAAGTAAAATTTGCTTTTTGAGCGTCTTGGACACGTTTCCTCCCCCTTCCCCCCCAAACAATGCTGATTTTTCTATTTCTTAGACTGTGCAGACCACAGCGCTTACACAACATTGAATTGGGGGGCTGGGGGTATCAAAGATTTAATGCTATGTGCAAATAAAAAAGAACAACAGGTTAAATATCAAAAGCATCATTTTCTAAAAGTGTCTCAACTACTTTTGTCGCCCATTAATCAATCAAACAAACTTTATTTAAAGAGGGTTACACTTAATAGTTATTGTAGTGGCTTGCACCATACTGGGGTATTTTGGTCCTGAGTCATTTTTGTTCGGACCTAGCTGTGCTTGGTCCATACTGTTCCAGCCTTGGGTCAGTATTCCCCAGAATGGCACTTGTGCTCGTTAGTTATTATGACAAACAACATCAGCAGATTAACCTGATTACCTAAACACTTAATTTCAATTGATTGCCCAAACATTTTCAATGCACCTAGTTTTCTGTAGAACAGAGTTTTTCTTTTTAATTTATGTAAATTCTCTTAGGTTCAAAAAGCCTGAGGAGCGTGAAGTCCTTCACAATATTATGCAAGTTCTACTGCCGCAGCTATACCAAAGGTTCACATCTGTGATGGAGGATTCTTCAGAAATGTCTGTAGAAATCCAAAAGCAAATCCTGAAGATTTTCTTTGCACTTATTCAGGTTAGTGATAACCAATAAAACGGTTCATTTTGAATGTTCAGTTGGTAAAGATGTCTCAAATGTAATAGTTGACTTTTTTTTTCCATCAGTATGTCCTTCCCATGGAATTAATCACATGTGATACATTTGGAAAGTGGATGCAAGTGTTTCAATCTGTGGTTAACAGAGAAGTACCCCAGGTCAGAATTTTGTTTTAAACTAGACAATAGTATTTTCACATAGAAATACTTGCACCTTTTAGGTTGACATCTGCAACACTTTATACATTATATCTTGTTTAGTGTGTGATGCAATAGAGTACTTGTACATGTATCTAGAACATTTTTTGTATGTTGTATTTTTTATATCTACTTTTTAAAGTAAATAGCTTATTTTTCACTTTTGGAGGTTCTTAAAGAGAATAACATGCATACATTTGTACCACCCACCCTCCCTCAGTCTTGAACCTTACTCTACCCCTGCAAATATCCCATATAACCCTTTCCCCCAACATGTACTGTTAGTATACTACCGCCATACTACGATATATTTTTTGATTATTTTGCACTCACTGAGATTCAAATACTCAGTCTCTGACTTCGTAGTCCTCTTTAGTCTCCACTAGGACACAAGCAAGCAAAGCAAATTTTCCCATATTTGTTGGTCTGATAAGTTATTGGTCCCAGACTTTACTTTGACAGAAAATTAATTATACTGGTTTGAAAAAAAATTGAAGCAGACTGAGACAAAAACCGTAACATGTACGTGTCCAATTCAACGTAGGCTTTTAGATCTATCTAGCCTTTAAACTTAACAGTTTTTTGAAAGCGTCTCACAAGAAACATGTACTGTGTACTGGAGGCTTGTTTGATAAAATATTTTAACATTTCATCCTCAAGCAAAAGGCATCTCTAATAGTGTCTTGTCTTGTATTCTATCTTCAGTGTGCACTGGAAGGTGATGAGGAAGAGTTAGCTAAGCTTCCTTGGTGGAAAGCAAAGAAATGGGCTTTACATATTCTGTGCCGGTTGTTTGAGAGGTTAAAGCTGGAAAAAATTCAGTTTAATTCTGCATACATGTTGCTATTACACAGTATATAAAGGACCATAAGATTGGCAAAAAACCCTTGGCAACCAATAACATGAATCTAAAATAGTATACCAATGTTGTGATCAACTTGCTCACTCAATCTTCTTTATACCCTTGGGCACCTAAGGCTATAGAGCCGAAACAGTTAAGACTAGTTACCATACTTCATCTGTGCAGGAAACATTTAAATTGCCCCTTTCCCAATTGCTGATATTTTTTTCTAGACTCTTGAGATTTTTCTAAGGTGCAAGGGACAACATATTTACAGAGTCTTTCCTTTACCCTTACATTTTCAAGGTTGTGGTCTAAGAAAAATTTCAAGGAGCCCAAAGGTTCCTAACTATGAAATCCTGAGTGCCCAGCAATTAAGCTTATATGAAAAAAGTAAGTATTTTCAGTCACCCAAAGGCAAATGTTACTTGCCTGTGGCACCTGGGCACTTCTAGAGCACAGCCCTGATTTTTTATACTTGCCCTTCAATTCTCCCAGATGCTTATATGCTTCACATCCCAAACAATACTTGGGTACAAGGCTGAAACATTCACTAGCCCAATTATGCTGCAAATGATGATCAAATATTAATTTACCCTTTGCAATTCTAGATATGGTACCCCTGGTTCTATAACTAAAGAATATGAGCAGTTTTCTGAGTACTATTGCAAAAGTTTTGCAGGTAAGTCAGTTATAACTCTGACAGTGTTGCAACTATGTATGTTACAAACTGTTGTTATACATGTACATGTAGTGAAGGTACACTGTTGTCTGTAATTGCAAGTTGTAGTATTAATAGTAACTGTACTGAGTGAAGTACACAACTTTGTTCAATTCAGATAGTAGTGAGGTGAGTGAGCATGTAAACTGTGCAAGGCCAATCTGAAACTATAAGTGCATTAATTACTACATGTATTCTCACTTTAATGACACTATGTCATGTTACTAATAATATTAATTATATCATAATATGAGAATCTAGAGTTTAGAAGTCTTTGAGACCTGCCTCTTTTGAGGGAAAAAGTGAGTTCTAGTATATTCCACTGATTTTACCACAGAAGAGAAACAGACAGACAGAATCCATTAGCATGCACGTAAATGACACACAAACAGCATACTGTGTCCAGTTACAGGTATCTGATTACAAAATGTTGTTAAAAGCACTTGAATACAATTGAAGGGGTGAGTGCAAAACCATGCTAAGTGACGATTTGGGTGAAAAAAAATTTTTCGCGAAAGGGCTTGAATTTTTGCATGCGGTCTTCAATGTAATAGAAAAACGTGGTCCTGTATTTTTGTCGCTGGTTTTTGCTTCGTTTATAAAGACGCCGCTAGGAAAACCGAGTGGTTTTTCTACATACGCAATATCTCGAAAACGAAGCGAAGCTTAGCGGAAAAACTACGGGACATTGTTAAACATACCTAAACAAAACTGTATGGGAAATTTGGAGCGTTTTCGACAAAGTTCACTTTTGATTAAAATACCTAGCGCCCTTTTCCCGCCGAGGTCTTCAAATAAACGAAGCCGGGCCTTTGTTATGATAAACAGAGCCGACCCTTTGTTATAATAGCCAAGCCAAGCCTTTGTTATAAGTCGAAGTCTCGCCTCGGTTTATTATAACAAAGGATCGGCCCGCCGCGACCGCAAGGACTTTGATTTTACTTAGAAACCAGCAAAATGTCAATTTCACGCAACTTATATAAGCTCAAATTTATTGATTTCAGGTCAAAAGTGGTTAAAACGTTGACTCATGTTAACGCGCGACGGCAAGGATGTTGATTTCTCTTAGAGAGCAGCAAAATGTCAATTTCACGCAACGTAAAAGCTCAAAAATGTCGATTTCAGGTCAAAAAAGGTTTAAATGTTGATTTCATGTTAACCCGTGACGGGAAGGTTGTTGATTTCACTTAGAAAACAGCAAAATGTTGATTTCACGCAGCGTATAAGCTCAAAAATGTTGATTTCAGGTCTAAATAGGTCAAAATGCTGATTTCACGTTAACGCGTGACGGCAAGGATGTTGATTTCACTTAGAAAACAGCAAAATGTTAATTTCACGCAGCGTATAAGCTCAAAAATGTTGATTTCAGGTCTAAATAGGTCAAAATGCTGATTTCACGTTAGCGCTTGACGGCAAGGATGTTGATTTCGCTTAGAAAACAGCAAAATGTTGATTTCACGCAGCGTATAAGCTCAAAAATGTTGATTTCAGGTCTAAATAGGTAAAAATGTTGATTTCACGTTAACGCGTGACGGCAAGGATGTTGATTTCACTTAGAAAACAGCAAAATGTTGATTTCACGCAGCGTATAAGCTCAAAAATGTTGATTTCAGGTCTAAATAGGTCAAAATGCTGATTTCACGTTAACGCGTGACGGCAAGGATGTTGATTTCACTTAGAAAACAGCAAAATGTTAATTTCACGCAGCGTATAAGCTCAAAAATGTTGATTTCAGGTCTAAATAGGTCAAAATGCTGATTTCATGTTAACGCGTGACGGCAAGGATGTTGATTTCACTTAGAAAACAGCAAAATGTTAATTTCACGCAGCGTATAAGCTCAAAAATGTTGATTTCAGGTCTAAATAGGTCAAAATGCTGATTTCACGTTAGCGCTTGACGGCAAGGATGTTGATTTCGCTTAGAAAACAGCAAAATGTTGATTTAATGCAGCGTATAAGCTCAAAAATGTTGATTTCAGGTCTAAATAGGTCAAAATGCTAATTTCACGTTAGCGATTGACGGCAAGGATGTTGATTTCACTTAGAAAACAGCAAAATGTTGATTTAACGCAGCGTATAAGTTCAAAAATGTTGATTTCAGGTCTAAATAGGTCAAAATGCTGATTTCACGTTAATGCGTGACGGCAAGGATGTTGATTTCACTTAGAAAACAGCAAAATGTTAATTTCACGTAGCGTATAAGCTCAAAAATGTTGATTTCAGGTCTAAATAGGTCAAAATGCTGATTTCACGTTAACGCGTGACGGCAAGGATGTTGATTTCACTTAGAAAACAGCAAAATGTTAATTTCACGCAGCGTATAAGCTCAAAAATGTTGATTTCAGGTCTAAATAGGTCAAAATGCTGATTTCACGTTAGCGCTTGACGGCAAGGATGTTGATTTCGCTTAGAAAACAGCAAAATGTTGATTTAACGCAGCGTATAAGCTCAAAAATGTTGATTTCAGGTCTAAATAGGTCAAAATGCTGATTTCACGTTAACGCGTGACGGCAAGGATGTTGATTTCACTTAGAAAACAGCAAAATGTTAATTTCACGCAGCGTATAAGCTCAAAAATGTTGATTTCAGGTCTAAATAGGTCAAAATGCTGATTTCACGTTAGCGCTTGACGGCAAGGATGTTGATTTCACTTAGAAAACAGCAAAATGTTGATTTAACGCAGCGTATAAGCCCAAAAATGTCGATTTCAGGTCTAAATAGGTAAAAATGTTGATTTCACGTAACGCGTGACGGCAAGGATGTTGATTTCACTTAGAAAACAGCAAAATGTTAATTTCACGCAGCGTATAAGCTCAAAAATGTTGATTTCAGGTTTAAATAAGTAAAATATGGCGGCCGGAAAATAGTGTTAACATCTGGAACTTACTTTGGTTATCTGGGACAATGACTATCTGCACTGAACAAATAAACATCAAATAAGCACTTTTCCAAATACAGCAACGTCTTAAATGGCTAAAAATCACGAGATAAATACATATTTTTCGACAAACGCGATCGTAGCTTTATGTCACGCACCGCCTAACAGTTTAACAAATTAACCCTTCTGCGCAACGTACGGGTCTCCATACATCTGCATGTCCGCTGATCCCAGAAGTTCAAAACACTACAAATCATGCCGATATGAAATAAAATCAAAGCAACCTGGATCACAGATCTATGTTACAATCGATCGCTACTTGTTGGCCATTATTATCTTTAAATGAAAAAAGCCGAAACAATCTAGTTACCAGTTCGAGAAACGCGAGCAGAACGTGATCGCAATGCATGCCGGGAAGGCTCTTTACACCTCGTGCGCGGGAAAACATGGCGGTCGATACAAGACAAATTTTATCACTCAAAAACCAGTTCTCGCTTTCCAAACTTTGACACTAGCAACGCTTGGCAAATGGGCCACAACTCACCAGAGGGTATTTTTCTTGGGCAAGAACTGCTCTTGGACTTTGCTGCCTGGCTCGATCTGACTTCGAACGCCGATAACACGATTACGGTATATCAGCTACCTTCGAAGTTTCAGAACACATTTTGATTCTTTAAAACGTGCTGATGACTTACGGGTTTATCGAGGCTTTATGATGCCTCTCAACCACCAGGCAGGCACACAAGGTACTTTAACACAATGCTTAAGATATTAGTTGACAGAGCTCTAATGCGGCACATCTCTTTTTAGTTCGATGGTATTTTGTTTGCCGCTCGATCGATTCACGTGTTGTGCTCACGTCACAATAGCCGATGTAAACAATCTGTTCCCAGATTTCCGCTCTATATATGCTGTGAGATTTGATTTTGACTTCATACACTATAAACAGTCTGCCTGTTTGCTGTTCAACAAATAAACTCCTAAAGACATGGCTAGGAAAAGCCAAGTATTTTTGCATACGTTATAACTCGAAAACGAAGCAAAAACCAGCGACAAAAATACAGGGCCGCGTTTTTCTATTACATTGAAGACCACATGCAAAAATTCAAGCCCTTTCGCGAAAATTTTTTTTTTCACCCAAATTGTCACTTAGCATGGTTTTGCACTCACCCCTTCAATTGTAGCTGTAATTGGACACCCACATGGTCACGTGCCAGTCACATGACAACAGGGTAAATGGGGAACCAATTAGAGTGGAAAATTTTTCAGGGATGATTCTTCTTGAAACTAAGCAACAGCTTGTCTTGAATTTGTAGCCAGTGTGACACAGATTCTCCTGAAAGTATTGGATCAGTACAGACGGAAAGTGTTTGTGGCTCCGCGTGTGATTCAGCAGACAGTAAACTACTTGAAAAATGGGTTGGTACAAGCATGTATAAGTCAATTATGCTATCTCGTGATCTGCTTTTAAGAAGTGTGTTTAGGCACCAAGCTTACTGGTAGAAAAGGTTGTTTTAAAATGAAGCCTAGTGCACTGCGCAAGAGTAAACATGTACATGTACTATCTAAAACATGTTTGCACCAGGCATTATTTTGTGACAGCTTTTCAATGGACAGTCAAATCTCCATTTACGGTTACCTCCCAAAGACTGACACTTGACAGCAAGTAAACAGCAAGCCAACACTTACTCAAGGTGGTGGGGGTGGGTGGGTGTGTGAGGGGTTACAGAAGGTTGACAGTAGGTAATTTGTACCTGAAAATTGTAGATGAAGTTTTGAGCATTGATGGAGGGTTAGGTGAGGCACTTTGCTGTTCCATTTTGTGAGGTACTGTTAAAAGAGTATTATTTTTATGCAGAAAATATTTTACAAGTACATGTACTTTATTTTCAGGATTTCAAATTCTCTTCACTGGAAAATAATGAGGCCTCACATACAGGTAATTACATGTTGTTTCCATTTGTACTTGCAACAACATCTAGAACTGTTATTTGTTTGTATTTCCTGGAGATGCTAGGCTCAAAACACACATGTATTTCTAGATTCCTATGTTCAATTTTACTGCCTGCCATTCATGTAAAGAGTCAAAAAATGTACTTTGTAATCATATGCAACATAGGATTGAATGAAAAATTTCCTTCCAACAGGCAATCATCCAGGAAGTTGTTTTTCCTTTGATGTGTTACACTGAGGAAGATGATGAACTTTGGCAAGAAGATCCTTATGAGTTTATAAGAGTTAAATACGGTGAGGAAGAAAATATAATTTCTACTGATAGCAAAAGGACTTGGTTTTTGTGAGGGTCATGACTGTCCTTTGAGTCTAAAATTTATACTACTAGTGGTCTCTTCTTGACCAACTGTGCCATTCTCAATCAAGTGTCCCCTTCTATCTTGATTAGATGTTCCCTTAAATCCAAAATTTTAAGTAAGCAGCTAAGGTGCTAAAGTAAGGAAATACACAGAGCAGTAATTGTCCAGATCTCTGTATGTTTGAATTTGCACTTTTAAATGATGTGTGACATTACCTTGTTTTCACAGATATCTTTGAAGACTTTGTTTCACCTGTAACTGCTGCTGCAACTCTTCTCCACACTGCTGTTTCAAAACGAAAACAGGTCCTTGATCCTACCATGGTGTTCTGCGTACATGTTCTTAACCTTCCAGCAGAGCAGAGGGACCCTCGTCAAAAGGACGGTGCTCTTCATATGATTGGAACATTAGCTGATGTGTTATTAAAGGTAATATTATGTTATTAATTCTGATACTGGTATTACATGTATAAACTATGTGTTCGTGTCCATGTTTTTCCAGTTATTTTTAACTGCATTCTGCTTGATTGTTTTTCAGCGTAAAGTGTACAAGGTGCAGCTAGAAAATATGTTAGTTCAACATGTTTATCCTGAGTTTAAAAGTTCCCTTGGATATCTCCGAGCCAGGGTATGTAGAATTGTAGTGTCTATTTTTGGTGTTGCAAGAAATATATGTACATGTAAGTTTTTCTTTAGTTTTCCATGAGTATGCTTTCTTTTTGGACTGTGACAGTCACTCTACTGACAGGTTTGTAGTTACATGCCATTTCTTCAGTTCACCCAGTTTAATACGTAGAACCTCTAATGGTGTATTTTTGTTCCACTGTTCTTTAGGCATGTTGGGTATTGCACAGTTTTGGCGACATAACTTTCAAAGAGGAAAGAAACCTTGCGACAGCTGTGAACTCCGCCCGTATTTGTTTAACTGAAGACACTGATCCTCCTGTCATAGTTGAGGCAGCCATTGCTTTGCAGTTTCTCATAGAAAAGCAAGAAGGATGTAAGTTAGGGAATTTTGGTTGTTTGGTATGGTCATAGTCAAGGAGGGAGATGCAGGGTTTGCCCTTTGAAAATGACAGAGTTAGGGTAGAAGTTGTGAAAGTGGATGTGGAAGTTGCCAGTGATCAAGTTGTTTCGAGAATGCAGTCTAAATGAATTGCCAGCTGTGGAAACAGAAAAGAGAGCAAAACACAACACAACACAAATCACAACACAACACAACACAACAAAACACAACAACAAAACAAAATGCAACAAAACACAACAGAACACAACAAAACACAACATTTGGTCTATGAACAGTTCACATGAAAGACTTTGAGGGACAAGTCATACATGTATGGATGGTGATGATAGCCATTCTTCACATGATGTGTAAAAAGTTATTTTGGGTTGTTGAGAACAGAAAAGATTGATTCTTTGTTTTAAAAGATCTTCATTGCACATGCTGTAGTATAGATCTACAGTACATGTACATGTAAATATTTATTGCCAATTTTCCCATTCTTTAACCTTTGCAGCTAAAAAGTATATTGAACCACATGTACGACCAATCATCTTGCGTAAGTTGTTCTTTTTTTGTCTAAACTATGTGAAATTTCATTTGTCTTTAAAATTGGTAGCGTTTGTATAAGTACATCTCCACCATGTGTGTTGTTGGAGTAGAGTGGATATGAAATGCCAGACTATCTTATGTTATTTTCATGCAGTATGATTGTGTCTTGCACTATCTAAGTCTAATAAATTTGGCTATTCTTGGCATATCATTTCAGTCTTTCATGTCAATTATCTCAGAACATATAGGACGTAAGGCAAAAAAAAAAAAACCCCTCTCCATTTATCCCTATTTTGTGCAGTGTTTTCTTGCTCCATGTGAGTTTCTCACTAAGCTTAGCAAAGACAGCTCAGTACCAGGTGGTTTTTGGCCAACCAGATTTTCTCTTACCAGGTGGTGTCCAACTCAGTGCAATATTAGAGATATGAGCCTGGTCCACTCTAAGTATCTGGTCCAGCTATTGGATTTATCTACTTTAGATTACCATGAAAACACTCTGGCAACCAGTTTTTCTGTAAACATCCATATTTGAGATATTGTCTGGCCAGACGATGTGACAGATTTAATCATCTCACTGGTTGTGCAGGAGGCCATAGCTTCAGACTCTTTGATTCCCATTTTCCCTTTAATCCCACACTTGTGATATACATGTAGCTCATCTTGATAACATTTCTATCTTTTCTTCACACTTTCCAGAGCTGTTGAAAGTGATTCGTGAAACAGAGAATGATGATCTAACAGGGGTGATGCAGAAACTCATCTCCACATACGGGGATCAAGAACAAGTGGCAAGCATTGCTGTAGATATTGCCAGAGATCTGGTGAGTCAATTTATAGGTTAGGAATAACTGACAGTTGTTTGTTAGCAGTGTGATTATTACTGCCTGTGCTGTAAGTCACTGCTGGAGTTTGAGTTTGTTCTTAAGGGTGTAGCAGTCGTGACATCGCAAGGCGGGCAGTCTGGGATGACTGACCTGCCCATCCATGCTTCCTTCCTTTTGATGTTAGTTGTTTTGTTTACAAGTGTATGTGGGTTATGCCTGCAAACAATATTGTCACATTTTTCTTTAACCAACAGCATTAAGTTGTAATGGTAAGGTTTGCACTGTAGTAAGCTGTAGTAAAGGTAAAAACAGTTTTATATGTGACTGGAACCCTGGCAGAGTCCGTGGAAGATGTCCCAAAATTGTGCCCATCTAAGAATTTCCGCCATAACAGTACAGCTCAAAATATGTTCCTCAGGTCCACTCTTGTTGTACAAACAAAATTTGTAAATTTGTGATGATGGCTAATATATTTAATATACAGGCAGGTACCTTTGTTCAGCTGTTGGATGGTGAAGATAGTGACGAGAAAGCAGTCACAGCCATGGGAATTCTGAACACATTGGAGACAATGTTGAATGTCATGGAAGGATCTAAAGAGGTACATGTATGCTGTAATTGAAATTGACTGGTCAGTGTTGGAGTGATTTTTGCGTATAACGATCCATGGACTAGGTCCTTTGGCATGGCCCATGGCCCTAACCCCTTTTGAGCTGTTCATTGGTGAACAAGGAGAACACATAATTGTTGCTAGGCTTGAAGTTGATTAGCTGATATGAACTAGATATGCATACATCCCCTGGCAAATTTGGGAAACAATAATTAATTGACCTTTGTTTTCTAGTTGTAATGTACAAATTTTTTGTTGTTGTTGCTTTTTAGATTGTGCATCAGCTGGAGCATGTGGTGATATCTTTAATAGCAAAAGTGCTGGAGCTCTCTGTGATGGGTAGCGAATATGTGTAACTTTGTACAAATACATTTTGTGTATTCCAGAACAAAAGTAGAACATTTGTGGAAGATGTATCAATGTCCAGGGGCCCGTTTCTTGAAAGCCCTGGAAACTTTTGGGGCCCGTAAAGCCATTCTTAGTTCATCCGTATCTAAAAATGGAGAAGTGTATACCCCTGAAACTTCTTGTATGAAGGAAACCTATGTTGATGTTAAGAAAATGTGAATAAAACAGCTCTGTAATCGTAGGGTTCGAGATTTTACTATGGCTTTCCGGACCTGAAAAGTTTCCGGGGTTTTCGAGAAACAGGGCCCAGGTCAAAAAGAGCTTATTATTAACCTAATTATTTTTGGATTCAACTTGACTATGGAAAATAAGTGGACCATATTATTTCTTTAATAATACATAGTTTTGAGAGTTTGGTACTTCCTTAGTTGAAGATGTTGCTTGCTATTGTCATCTCTATCTATAACATTTGTAATTCACAGAGTAAAAAGAAATTTTGAACATTGTCATACTTTGTAATGAAATGGTTAGTGCACAGTAATATTTTCATGTAACTATTTATTTTTTTCAGAGTTTTATGAAGACATTTTGTCCATAATCTGTACCTGCACATGTTTTGAGATCTCACAGTCCATGTGGACAGTGTATTACATGCTGTATGAGGCTTTCCAGAGAGACGCGTTTGACTATTTTGCAGGTACAGTATGTTTTTTCTGCCATGAGACTTATCTTGGAATAATATAGACAAAACAGCTTTAGACAGTTTTTTAGTACAATAATGCCGAGGAGGCATATTTGAAGTAAACGTAGTAGAAAAATTTCTCTTTACACTCTTAACTTCTTGAGAGAGAATTATTACATACTGGATGCTTGGATCAAGTGGTCCAGATTAAGCCTAATTAAGATTAAGCTAGGTTCAGTAAGTTGAGGTCCTCACTGGGCAAGGCACTTTATTCTAACAGTGCCCCTTTCCACCCAGGCCAATTAGGACTCGAAACAAACTTGAATTCAAGCTTTCCTTCGGACAAGCAGCCCCCAAATTTTGTTTGCCCTGGGCAAGTCCTAGTTCACTTTTCTTTGTTATTTAGTTGGCAGACGGGTTGCATGGGCCCTTGCTCATAGGGCAAGAGAGAATGAAAAGTTACTCGCTCAGTGGGAAAATCTGCTTGTCCAGGACGACCGGGTGGCACTTTTTTCAAGCCCTTTGAATAAAACAGTACCTGTGAATGACACTAGCAGCTAGAATCTAGCATATCTCTGAGTCTGTACTACCTGCACATCTCATCCTGGGCAGTGTGCAAAGTTAATACCCCTAGTTGTTACTGACATAAGCTCTATCAGTATGGGACACTTGGCTTGACACACTTGTTACCAACATGTACATGTACCTCCCTGAATGGATATATGAAAAATACAATGTATTTATTTCAAGGTAAAACCTGTGCTTTATGTGACATCAGCTCATCTCTATTATTTAAACTATTTTTGTTCTGCTACAGAAATGATGCCATGTCTGCACAATTACATCACTGTGGACACACCTGCCTTCTTAGCAAATCCTAAGAACCTGGAACTAATATATAACATGTGTAAAAAGGTAATTACATTTGAATGTGTGCCAAGTGTAATACTTAATTGTGTACCACATTTTGTTGTTAGGTTTGGTATTGCTGAAAAAATACTATACTCACCAAAAAAGGCTACATACATGTGTTCATGTACATCGCAGGGTATTTGTTATTTATAGTTCTGTATTAGAAGTAAAAGAAGGACTCCTTCAGTTTACATGAACATTGTGATAATCACCTGAAGGCCATTCTTGATTCTTCAGGTGGTACAATTTTGGATAATGAAAGGTGTATATATAAAAATTCAGA
Organism: Orbicella franksi; assembly: GCF_964199315.1. Lineage (NCBI taxonomy): Eukaryota > Metazoa > Cnidaria > Anthozoa > Scleractinia > Merulinidae > Orbicella > Orbicella franksi. Next base: position 4,033,903 of record NC_138150.1, read on the forward strand.
GAGCATACATGTAGGTCTTTTTTTCTCATGGAAATATCTAAAATTTGATTCAGCTCCAGCTTTGGATCCTCCAAAAAAAAAAACAGTAGTAAAAGACACCCTGGGTGGCCACTAAGGATCTAATCCAGATTTTTTGTGCATCCTGGTTGAATTTCTTTCACCTTGCAACAAGTTTGACTTTTGATTTCTTATGTTCCTTTCCAAGATGATGACAGATTCCTCTGCACAGGAGGATCAGCAGTGTAATGCAGCAAAGCTGTTGGAAGTGACTATTCTTCAGTGCCGTGGGCATATGGATCAGGTACTGTACTGTCTGGGTCATGGTAAATGTAATGTTCGTGTGGCTGTGCGCTGCACATGTACTTGTTTAGAATCTAGCACAGTATTATTGGTCACTTTGGGTGTGGCAAAGGCTTTAAGGAGACTTGATGTGTCTCCCTTACTCTGATGAACACCATTTTTTCATGTGTATTTCTTTATTTAATTATTTGTTTGTTTATTTATTTATTTACCTTGTAGTGGCTTCCTTTTTATGTGGAAGCTGCACTGGAAAGATTGACGAGGGAGGTGAAGGAGAGTGAATTACGAACAATGTGTTTACAAGTGGTAAGGGAGAATACAACAAACGTACAAACTTAAATTTGATTGAGCATAATGATACTTAATATGTAATACATGTAGCTTAATAATGCAACTGAACTTTGTGTAGAATAGTGTCTTTGACTGTTCCTTTACCCCCGGAATGGGGTACTAATACGCCCATGGCAGCTCTCCTGTGCAATATTTACTCCCTCCCCCCCCCCCCCCCAAGCAATCTAACGTTATCTATTTAAGGGAGTAGAGATGACACTTTGGTGAGAGTACTCACCTCCCACCGATGTTGCCTGGGTTTGATTCCAGTCCCTGGTTCTCACCAGTGTTTTTATCCAGGTTGTCTGGTTATCCTCCCTTCACAAAACCAACACTCCAAACTCATTGAAACATCGTTGAAGAGCGTCTCCATGGGATGCGCCACTGCCAATTCCAATCTATTTATTATTGTTATTTATTTATCTTTTGTACACAAGGGAAGAGAGTAACCTTGTGAGAAGAATGTGCCTCACACAAGGGCATTCTACAAGTACAATGGTCACCCTTATCTGCCCTCAACTCAAAGACATGAACTGATACAATAATTGGACACTAAGCCTCCTACACTTATGCGTGGTTGTCAGTAAAGTAAAAGTTTCAAAGATGTAGATGTGAATACAACACACCGACTGTAAAAACTTTTTTTAAAAGAATAAAAACATCATATGAACCTTAGAAAAGACTTACTAAGAAAACGTTGACAGATTGTGGACAGTAACCATGCAGAGTTTAAACATACATGTAAATTTTTTTTTTTGGTATTTTGTGATTGCAGGCTATAGCTGGATTAATATACAATACTCCTCTTCTGTTAAGCGTACTAGACAAACTTCAGTTTCCAAACACGAATGAAACAGTCACAGCACAGTTCTTTAGTCGCTGGGTCAATGACCATGATTGCTTCTTTGGGTAAGTCGAGAAGATATCACTGAGAAACCGCTACCTTTGTTAACTTAGTTTTCACTGTATCACACTTTGAAAACAAAACGATAATTGTAGCCATTGTGCTGAAATCAGTGATCGTTCAACCTCAACCTTCTTTACTTTATTGTGTGAAAACTTTGTCGCCACACGGATCTAGTTTTTGGAATGAATTCTTACCATTCCACATCATCTGAAGTAATTTGTGTGATACATTTCATTTAGCTTTGTGCAGTACGATTTACGTATGCCGTTCTCCGATCTTATGTTGTATGTTGGTATTGTATGTATGTTGTTTAGTTATTGTAAGTTGTTAATCAAAGATCATCTCGGCAGGTATATTGGGGAAGGAAATGTAGTAAATGAAACACATATGTGCGCCAACTACTCCCTAATTTGCGTTAATAAAACTGCGGGCGAACTAGATTTTGGTCCGGGCGAAGCGACTTTTTTTCCGGGCGATACGACTTTGAGATCGGGCAAAACGGTTAGCGAAACGGTTAGCTCTGTTTGTAACCCATTAACTGAGAGTTTACCTCCTTGGCTAAGGTAACTGTTAGTAGCTACTCATAAATCCTTCCGCCAGCTGGGGTTTTCTGAGTACAATGTACCCTTTGGCCAGTCTTCAATGTTTTGTTTGTCAGGTTATGGTGTCCTCTTTCGTTAATTCGTCTTGCTGTTTGTTATAGTATTCATGATCGTAAGATGTTTGTGTTGGGATTCTGCGCACTCATGGATCTCCCAAAAGAGATGAGGCCACAGGCTCTCCTGCAGTGCTCGCCCCAGATTCTCCCGGCCTTGTTAGTTCTTTTCTCAGGACTCAAAAGGACGTATGAAAGTAAGTACATCTTACTGGTCTACAGGCATTTCCTATTGATCGAGTATTGAGATTCTGAAAGGCATATTGAAAGACAGACAGACGGACGGATAGACACAAGGATCGACTGACTTCAGGACGGACGGGCGGATGGACGTGCGGACGCCGGATGGAAGGTTGGACGGACGGGCAGACAGACGGACCAGGGGATAGATGGACGGACGGACGGACGGACGGACGGACGGACAGACAGAATAGATCATTCAGTTGTTAATGTATAATTGATTAATTTTTTTCAGACCGTGGTGATGATGACGATGAAAATGAAGACGAGGAGAGGGAATCAGATGAAGGTACCTGAGCTCCAATTTTTTTTTTTGCTTTACATGTACACGTAACTGCAAGCCAAACTGGTGTTGAGTGCCTTATAATGGTTTTCATGGGTACTTACTGATTTCGTAGATCAGCTGGCTAGCGACGAGGACGAAATTAATGAGGATGATGTTCAATATATTGAAGGTCTTGCCCAAAAGGTAAGCAGATATGTTACCACAAACCACAAAGTATTCTAGAAGTCTGTGGAAATCAGCCGAGTCGCCTTTTGATAAGAAGGAAAGTGAGACTATATATGGAGGCGCGGTGGCCTCGTGGTTAGTGCTTTCTACTCAGGACCGAGCGGTCCGGGTTCGAGCCCTGGCCGCGGACAAGGCCCAGGGTTCTTGGACAAGATACGATACTCTTGCAGTGCTTCTTCTCCACTCAGGTGTATAAATGAGTACCGGCGAATTTAATGCCGGGGGTAACCCTGCGATGGACTGGCATCCCATCCAGGGAGGAGTAAATACTCCTAGTCACTTCATGCTAGAGAAACCGGGATAAGCTCCGGCCTGATGGGCCACTTGGCTGGTATGCAGACTTGACCTTAAGTATTAAGACTATTTTTATCGAAGTTAACTCATTACAGTCATAGACAGGTACAAGAGACATAAATTAAAGTCTCTCTACAGGTAACATTGTGGCCAACCCTAAATAACAAAAATCTTAATAGTGATAATCTTCTTAGTGTGATGATATGAATTTCTTCGTCGGATATAAAACTTTTTTTGCGCACAGGCTGCCGATCATTTAGATGATGAGGAAGAGGTGGAAGATGAAGAAACGGCTCTTGAAAACTTCACCACATCTGTAGACAATGAAGAAACCGATGAGTACATCGCCTTCAGGACCTCGATGCAAGGTTACTGTTACTTTTCAGAGCGTTGTTTGTAGGATTACGTTAAGGTCCCGGTCATAAAGGCTTCAGAATTTGAAAGGGTTTAAAAACCATCCCAGGACCTTCGTATGATTCGAAGTGAAGTACAAAATAACAATGCGCACTTAATGAGTGGCTCCCAGGGAAACAGTGAGTTTTGTTTCCCCGAGACGCTCAACTTTCCCTGAGGCGAAGCCGAGGGGAACATTGAGGTCGAAGGGGAACGAAACTCACTGTTTCCGCCGGACCAGCCATTAGGTGTTTTGTTATACCTACCAACTCAAAAATAGAAAACAAAAACTGCGAAAAAATCGTTTGCTTTACGTTGACTGGCACACAAATGTGCCGCGATTTCATAGAGCACGACCTGATTACATGCGAGTCGAAAGTTCACGTTGTTGTTTCCTTGGCGAGTTAGTTAGTTTTGACCCACGACGAGTGACACGTTCTCCTCCAATCAGAAAATGTGTTTGAGTTGGGAGGTATAGCAACAATAGCAACAATAGCTATGAACGATGAATATGAACAAAACGCCGAAAATCAGTAGCTTTATACATTGAGAAACAACATAGTAAGGAGACGGAAACAAACTTGGACTTACTTTATCTGAAGGGACTAAGCACGACAAGGAAGGCGTCTAATTCAGTTTTCAAGGAATGGTCCATGACTCCTCTAAGGTCTTGCGTCCCTCTTCACGCCATTTACGTGTAACTGTTGTTTGTATTTTATTTTAGCACTGCAGACCAGTGACCCAGATTGGTACTCGGCTCTGACTAGTGTGTTGACAAGCGAGCAGGCTAAGTCATTACAGGAAGTGTTTCACCAGGCCGAGCAGAGGATAGCTTTGTTAGGTAAGAATACGAAAGAATATTGCTCGTAACCAAGATTCATAATAAAAGTGCGAAAAGCGTTCTTTTTTAAGTGAGATTAAACAATAGAAGCTTAAAAACTACTAGGATAGTTGCCACAGAAAAAAAAATAACAGAACTTAACCAAGCGAAATGATAAGTACCAAAGGAAAACAGACGAAGCGAAACAATTCAAAGAGTAATTGTAATAGGTCTACATAGGTAGTTTTCCTTGCCCGTCGTCCTCCCTGACTTGTGGGGGAGAAGGATCCCAAACAAAGCTGCATCGTAATTATTCTACGAAGAGTATTTACAATGTTCTTGTTTATTTTCAAACAGAATCCAAGAGAATCGAACAACAAGGAGGATACATGTTCACTAACATGACTGTGCCGAATACCTTCAACTTTGGACAGTAACTGAGTTTCGCAGTGGACGTTTTTGGTGAGCGGACTTCGACATCAAAGCTTTGTTCCACATCTAAGCGGATGGAGCCTCAGTAGTCCTACATACTGACATACATAAAGCCTTCGCGGTGAAACACTGTTGGAATTGACTTCAAAGTAAAATGTTGTGCACGATTGTTGATTCGTTTTGCACTGGCGTGACTTCCGTGGTTGCGTGATGGTTTTTCCACGCCAGGAACGAAATGTTGTCATCTAGTGCTTTGAAGAAAACGACGAAGAAGACTCAATACTCCCAAATTAGTGATTGCTAGAGTGATGTTCTACTCGCTTTCTTTTGCTGTACATAATTGTAATTTTATTTAGGATCGATTTTGTCGTCATTTCGAACGACTCGAAAAGCGTAATCTCTGATTTGGATGATAAAAACAGAAAGTCACAGGCTCTGCAACCAATTAAAGGCTGCTTTTAGTAGTTGAGTAGAATTTACTTGAGAAGCTAAAAGCACTGATCGTTTGAGTTTCTTTTTTAAACTTTGATCTCTTGCATAATTTGGTGATGTTGGTGGTTATGCCTGTGTTTGTTAAACACAATCAGTCGTGGAAAAAGCTACAATTTCAACTCCGAACTGAACTAAGGGAGTGCGTGCTTTTTCTCCCTTAGTTGCTATGCAGATGACACGTCATGATCATGTGACATGTGTCATGTGACATCTCGAAGGATTCTTGATTACTCGTGCTATTCTACAACGAAAATTTGTCACAAAGGGTAACTGTTTCTCCGACTCAGTTTAGAATTGAGCCTCTGATCTGGCCTTGAAATAGATTTATTTTCACTTGCAAAAGAGAGAGTGGAAGAGGCCTTTTGCATTATACAGTTATCTTATAACAGCAACTTAAGTACCTTTGATCTTAATCATTTAAGAGTTTTCATCTCGGTGAGGTTAAGAATTGCTCAATTACAATGAGACTTCCTGTAAAACTGAAAGATTGCGTGGCTGCATTCAAATGATGTGCAGCAAATCGGCTGTTACACATTAAGGATTTAAGAAAACAGAAAGATAAGATCTGACCAAGTGCTCAGAATTACAGCGGAATAAGTTTATTTTATTAAAAGAGCAAGAAAACTATATTGTGGTCTTTACTCTAGCCTCTTCCAGGCGTTGAGTTTGTTGGGCGCAGCACGCTCGCCATTTAGCTCGCTGCGCCCCAACTAACTGAACGCCTGGAAGAGGCTATCGTTATTCAAGCAGCGCAAAAGCTATTTAATAACCCTCGAGTTTTGTTACCTGCGTAAAATTAAAAAAGGCTTCTCATGGCTTAAAACTATCGATATCTCACGAAAGTATGCAGCGTTATACGAAAGTGCAACATTTTATGGTCATGTCATTCTCGGAAATGTACTTTCGATGAAAATGTTCGTAAATATTACCTTGCGAGTTGTCAATCTTATTTTTTTCACCTGTTCGGACTTTGCAGCTTGTAGTCTTAAGCAGATGTGTCTTATATTTCATAAGAAGCTGGTGAATCGTGAAAATAGATTCTGCCATTCCTTCTCGTGTTGGCGGTGGGAAGATTTTCTTCAGTGTTTCTTTTCCTCAATATTTCAGTGCCACTGGTATCAAACATTTCACTCAGTGTGTCATGCCCGTGTTTTTTCTCAAACGTTTCTTCCTCAATTTCACATGAAATTTCTACGGATTCTTCAGATCCGGAGTTTTGATTTTCCTCATCGTCGAGGTGCACAGAAAATTCGATGGCTTTTGTCGCCTCCATCTCAAAAAAGGCATAGTTTAACCCGCCCTCCTCGTAGAACACTTCTCTCTGGTAGGAGTGGAAAAGCGATGTTTTGAATCCTTCGGTGGAGAAGTTCCCCTTTGTCAAGTTGAGGCTCTGGTTGTCTGCTTTCGATGCATTCATTTGGCGTCTCTTCTCCTTGATCGCGAGTACGAGGGCATCGACAATGTCGGGAACGCGAAGATAGTACGTAAAGAGAACCACAATGATGACAAATATGATGACCAGAAACGGGGTCAGGTGCCAAGGAAACTGATATGCCGGTGGCGTAACCGAACCATCCGTTGGATGACTTGGAGCTGGACGAAAAATCAGAACTATTCAAACATCTTTCGTAATTTATAACTATAACTGTTGTTTTATTATCTAACCATACCCCTACCCCTTTACAGGGTTGCCACAGTGGTAGGGCTAAAAAATCTGGCCAATACAAACAAACGTCAAGGTCAGTGTTTCGCCATTTATCTTGCATTTAATTGCATGTCAACTGGAGCCCTAGAACATAAATCCCAGCAATAAAAGTGGTAGGGCTATAGCCCTAGCAGCCCCTCCCCCTCCGCGGTCCCTGGTGCTCGTCGGAAATTTTGAAAAGAACCCCCTTAGAGATATAAAGATAATGTTTTGTAGGAATGGCTTGAAATTTTTTCTAAGACTAAGAGGTACCAATTCTAAAACAACGCGTTAACTGACACTTTTTTGGCGAAAGCTCCTGGTGTGGGAGCTTTTGAGACTGAACACACTGAGAGGTACCAGACCCGCTTTTTCAACCCCTAAAAGGTACGACGAGCATCCCCGTCCTGTTTATATGAGAGTCTCCCCCCCCCCCCCCCCGCCCACCACCCGGAACCTACATCCCCGACCAAAACTACAAACAAATGTATGGAAACAACTCCCGCTGTTAAGGAATTGAGGACACTTCATGTGGTCCCAAACAGATATTTTTTTGTTCTTCCCCCGTTAAAACGGACAACTTGGTCGTTTTGAATGATAATCATTCTACGGTCTTGGAATCTGTACTAGTTTGTACACTATTCTATCTTTGAAGAGTCTAACAGCATACGTTATATGTAACAGTTCAAAACCAAACGATTGCTCATTTTTATCACACCCTCTCTTTTATGGACACCCTCGCAAATGACTGTCCCGAGGGTCTCCACTACAACGAGAGTTGGCTATATTGCTCGACTGTCACAGCCAATTGCTAAGAAACAGGTGAGATTACATCTTTACGTGGAACAACCAGGGGTTTCACTAGGGGCCAGGCACCGAACAAATTGACTGGCTGTGAGCCTGGTTTGACCATTTAGCCGAGAGTTTTTCTTATCGAGAAGTTCAATTCAAAAGTTCCGCCCGCCTGTGAAAACCACTGAGATGCCACCCTGCTGAAAAAGTTAATGAAACCCCTGGTGTTCTAATACATTGCACATAAACTCCAAGAAAATCCGGTCTTTTGAGTTTCAGACATTTACTTACCTGTATGCGATGGTGATATAGTAGGAGATAAACTTGAAAATGATGGTTGAACTTGAGAAGATGATACTTGTGACTGTCCTTGAAAATTGCTCGCCTTTTCCGACTGTCCGACAGCAACGAAACTACCCTGTACAGTGGACACACCGTATTCTGTGCTTCCCTTTCCTGTTCTGATAATGAGAGAATCCATTCGTGGAGACTTTGATAAGCTGCGAGTACTTTGTTCACGTGTTTGATCTATGTATGCACCATATGTTCCCTTCACTGTTCTAAGGGAATCGATTTGCAGAGTCGATGATGGATCGAGAGGATTTTGTCCATGTGTTTGATCTACGTATGCACTGTATGTTCCCTTCACTGTTCTAAGGGAATCCATTTGCAGAGTCGCTGATGGGTCGCGAACGTTTTGTCCATGTGCAATTTCTGTGGATGTACCGTAAGTTTCCTTCACTGTTCTAAGGGAATCCATTTGCACTGTCGTTGATCTGTCAGGAGTATTTTGTCCATGTGTAATTTCTAGGGATGTACTGTAAGTTTCTTTCCCCGTTCTAAGGGAATCCATTTGCAGAGTAGTTGATGGGTAGGGAATATTTTGTCCATGTGTATGCTCTATGGATTTACTGTAGGGTCCCTTCACTGTTCTAAGTGAATCCATTTGCAGGGTCGCTGATAATTCGCGAGCACTTCTTCCTCGTGTTGGATCGCTGGATACACTGTTAAAGGTATACGCAGCTCCCTTTGCAGTTCTCATCAGCGAATCTGTTATAGTCTTGGATGAGTTGTGAGAACTTTGTCTATGTGCTTGAAACATAACAGTGTCGTCAGACCTGGTTGATCCACAACACATGGGAGTGGCTCCGGTCGGCGTGACTTGCACTTTATAAATAGAAGTGACATGCTGCTGATGTGATTCAGTATAACTGTCAATAGACATTTGAGTTGAAAGTCTTGTGTAAGATGCTGGAGACGGATATATGTTATTGGACGGGCTGACGCCCATGATATGCTTCCCACGTAAAGTGCTTCCAAGAGTGGAAGTTGTTGAATAATCTGTAGAACAAAAAGATGATACATATTCAGTCGTCTTTGTTTAACAGCAAGAGGTTCCTGCCTGTCTGGCCTGTCTGTCTGCCTGTCGGATAGTCTCTGTCTGTGTGTCTGTGTCAGTCTGTCTGTGAGACAGTCAGTCAGTTAGTCTGTCTGACGGCTGTCTGTCTGTCAGTCTCTGTCTACATGTCTGCCTGCCTGCTCTGCCTAACAGGGCAGTACCAAAATACGTGTAAAAGTGGTCTAATATCTCATTGCTAGCACTCTCTAAATGTTACCTGAAGTCCTCGATAACGAAGAGAACTTATCGCTGATCAAGGTTGTTTTTCCGCTAAAGCTTACAATGGCTATTGTTGACCTATTCCAAATTGGAACACTTTGGGTACCAAGTGGGTCTGTGCTCCTGTAATCTACAGATGTACTGGAGTAGGCTTTTGAGCTGCTACTCTTTGAATTGGAATGGAGATGGTAATTCCATGAGTCCGATGATGACGGTACACTTTGATGGCAGCTCGATATCGATGCTGTTGATGTTGAATAAGTAGAATCAGCTGCGTGTGACGCTATGCCTGTCAGGCTGGTTTGACTGGGGATGTTAGCAATGCTATGTAAGCTGATGTATCGCGTCTTCTGCATGGTTTCTTGGTGAAGACTGTTGATGGTTAATGTACCGATAGGTGTGTCTGTAACAAACGAATCCTCGTAGGATACGTTGCTGAGGCTTGACTTTTCATTTGTGGAACTCCGGGAAATGGTCAACGACGTAACCCGAGAGAGTGGTATGTCTCCTGTCACTGATAATAGCGATTTTCGGGAAGCACTTGTTTTTGTGGACAAACCAACAGTACCTTGGAAGCTGTTTCCGCTCATGGCAGGAACTGCACGAGAAATTTCAGCAGACTGGTGAAGTTGAAAAATTGTTGGTGAAATCACAGAAGTAGAATTGCCACTTGTGAGACTTGATGTACTTGCAAGATTGTGACTGGCTTGGCCAACGGTGTTTGCCATTAACTTGCTATTCAATGACACGGATTTGTGAAAAGGCGACTTAGATTGTGTTAGGAAAAGGGACAAAGTTTGATCCCTTATCAAAGTTGGTATATTCGTCTCAACTATAGTCGAGTCAGTTGCACTGTTGGCATAGTAAGGACGTGAAGTAGTTCCGTCAAAGGGAATGGAACTATTTAATATTTGAAATGCTTCCACTGCGTTAGAAGTTGTTCCCTTGAACAACCTTTGGATTGTTTCTTGGAGTGTCGTTATTGTTGTAAATGGTGTGACGGGAAGCTGACTTAAAGGGAGTGTGATGCGGGACTGGCTGGAAGATGGTGTGACACTACGGAGATTTGAGGGTACGGTAGTATCAGTTTGACTTGAAGACAGTGCAACAAGGATCTGACTTGAAGATCGCGCACCACTGGCTGGACTCGGCGACAGTGTGACACCATATTGACTTGACGATATAATGCCACTAGAAAGAGTAGATGGCATGGCAATGGTTGACATCGGTGAAGCACTGGAAGAGTTGGATCCCGTCCACAAGCCTGCCAATGAAAAAGGACAAAACTGTAATTAATTATTGTTAGAAAGTCGCAGCGCATAATTCATTTTTTTATTCACAAAAGGATGAAATTTATAACTGATGCAGGCTTCCTGATCATGGGACATTTCAGACATCGGACCTGTGAATACATTCCCCTATGAAGGCCACTTTTTGTAATCTACCACCGGACAGTAATACTTCAGTTTTATGATACAGTCAATAAATACTTACTGCCATTGGATCCCAAACAGCTCCGCCTCTCAGTGTCTGCCACGTCATCACAGAACGGTTCCAATCCACTCTCAGGCAGAGGATTTACGCAAGTCCTGGATCTAGCCTGGTTTCCGGAGCGACACATTTGGGTCCAACTTGTCCACTGTGACCAATATCCTCTGACTAACGACAAACGGAGCGAGCATGAGACACTATTCTCCTTCGTTAGAAAACTCTTTTGTCTCTTTTGTAAATTGTTCTGCGCCAAGTCCGACTGTTGGAGTACTGATGGGTGCTTTTAGGGTAAACTTCGTTCGTCAGGTGTCTTTTATTTAAGTCCAGAGACTATAATCTAGATCATAATCTCTTGGTCCAGTTAGAAGTTAGTCTAAGTGTTTATACAGGCAGTGAACAGTGATCAATGGATGCGAAGTCCGATTCAAACTAAGCGTTTCGCTGGCAAATTACCAATGCTAAAGGCTCTAATGGGCTCCAGCTTATCATTCTTCAGAAAACATGACACTAAATAAATGTAACCCTTCTTCTGATATTGTAATAGTTGCTGTAATATGTAAAATCTCAGGCTTTAATTTCACAGCTACATAAGTTGTGTATATAACTGCGATGATCAGTCATCCGGAATTCATGAAGGGGTATTGTTAAATGCTAACTGGGTGCGTAACAACGTTGGCGTTACGTTTTTAACAACATAAATTGTTAGCAAAACCTTTAATTAACACCTCTTTACGAGACGAAGAGCATCCCTGCCCCTTTCACACGGGGATCCCCTCCCGGGTATGACAGTACTTAGACACAACAAACTCAACATTATATCATCATTTCTTTCCACAATGAACTCATGTGTCCTCAAACTAACCTTTAAAGACGTTGTATGCACAACGGAATCCACCAAATTCTTTATCCGGATCCGACACAAAACGTATGCTCATGTTACCTTCTCGTTCAAATGTCAGAGAATAATTTAAAACACCGCAATATCTTCCCAACACCGCGGAGTCGGGTGAAGGGCCCGCCAGTATTTCCATGTAGTCAAAAGGGCAATCTTTCTCGTATTCCAAGGCGATTTCGTCACATTCAAGTGTGATTTGCATGGCGGGGTGGAGTTGTATCGTCCACAGACATTCCATATAGTTTAAATAGTCGTTTGGGTAATTGGGCGAGGTTATGACTCCACTGGTTTGATTGGTATCAACTTGACAGTCTCCTGAAAGCCGGGAAAAATATGCGGTGGAATTCTTACTTCCAAAATGCGATTCTTAATTTATACTCTAAGAAAATGGTTTAGCAGATCAGTTTTAATCTTAATGAAGGTTTCTTTTAAATGGCTTTTTAATTGCTTTTTTCCAGGCAAACTTTGCCCTCTTTAAACGTTTTCTTTAAAGAAGTGCAAGAAAGCTACTTAAGTCTCCAAAATCGCTTAAATCTAAAAACTCTGCCTCGCGGGTTCATGTGAAAGACAATGTGAGCTAGTTGTTTTGAATCATTTTTTTTACTCACCAATGTGCTGTAACTGAAAGCCTCGTTTGGACTCGTCGATGACGTCATCAGAGACAAAGTGTATTAAAACGCGAGTCCCGGATGAAGTGAGCTCCGTATACCCTACCTCCCCACAATACCTCGATATCAGCGGAGACGTCATGCTGTCTCCATCTCTGATCTCTAGGTAGTCTGTGTCGCATGTTGTCTGTTGTGGAATTTACACACACAGTGAATACAAGATCCCTCAACTGCTTTGCGCTTACACGACTCAGTCAACTCACACAAACATCATTTTCCCAAAGTAGAGATTTCATCAGGGTCGAAACAAACGCGCGCGAGTTTTCAGATTAAATGCCTCGGTAGGGAGTCCCATGTGAAAAGGACGGGGGCTCGTCCGGGCAAATTTTAAGATTCCCTAAGAGGTTCCAAAATCCTGCTTTGTGTGCGTGGCTCAATACCTTAAAAGGTACCGCCAAAGCTCCGCCTGTGGACCTTTTGAGGCTAAACACCCTAAGAGGTACCAAGATCGCTGTTTTAAGGTACGACGAGCACCCACACGGGGGAATTAAATGTGGCACGCAGTCGAGATGAATAACATGTAGACGAACTTAGAAAACTGAGGACAAAAATGAACCTACAAATTATACATGGTTGAGTAGCATGCCAATCTCGTTCCCAGAGCCTTCGTTGCCCTTGTCTAGCGGAACGGGGCTGGACAAGGGTAACGAAGGCTCTGGGAACGAGATTGGTAGCATGCAGGTAATCATCTTCTACGCACATGCGCTTTCGAGTTGCGAAAGAAGGCGCGGGGGAATCTTAGGGGCCTGGCCTATCCACAGAACTTATCAGCAGATAATTTCAGAGGAGAATTTAAAGGGGCAAGAAGGCGTAAGGAAGGCTGTAGGTCCCAAGTCTTGCATTTGCCCTTTACGTGAATCCTGAGTTTAGTCTGCAGGCCTTACCTGCAAAGCTGAAATGATTATCCTCACTCTATTTCCCTGAGACACAGATATGATCCATGTAAGACTGGAGTTTGCTGGATAGGAGTCAGGGTAGCCGGGAGAGGAAAGAAAGTGTGCCCACTTTGTTATGTATACTGGATCTGAGGCTGACATGTAATAAAGCAAACGTTGGGCAAACAAATGAACAAACAACAATTACATTTAAAAGGTGAATTAATCAACATGACAAGAGCGTTTTCTTCTCTTGTCCCACCCTCGTGTCATGTTGATTAATTCACTTTTCACATTTCAGTTACCAAGCTTAAAATTCACCAGCTATATTCACTTATCGCAACTCACGATGACTTCGACAGTGCTGATCCTAGCAGTATGCAGGACGCCTGTCACATGTCAACTCAGTTAAATGACCTTGCTCTCCATGAGTTACCGTAGCTCAGCGTATAGAGCGTCCGCCCGGTGTTCGGGAGGTCATGGGTTGTATTCCTGTCGGGGACTCAGATTTTTTTCGTTGTCCCACGTTCTTATCATGTTGATTAATTCACCCTTCAAATTTCATTACCGAGCTTAAAATTCACCATCTTTATTCACTTATCAAACAACAGACCAATTTTGATATATTAAAATTCAGCCTAACACAATAGACATCAGCACGAGGCTCTGAGGAATAGGCCACAAACGTTATAGTTATTCCCCAGAACCTCGTGCTGAGGTCTATTGTTTTAGGCTGAATTTTAATGTGTCGAAATTGGTCTATTACATCTTCCTTCGTACCTTTTTCAGTGCCCCCTACTCTTATCCCATTGGAAGTCTACTCTTTCTCCTATATTCCAGATTTGAAAGGTCCCTAACGTTTTTGCGAAAAATCCAAGTCGTAAAACAAAACGAACCAGAGATTACCACTACAAGACAAAACTCAGAACTTCACACGTCAGTGGTGTAGAGAACTTGTGAAACTGCTGTGACCAAATTTATTCCACTGGTTGGTCACTTAGGCTGTGTTCACACTTGATGCCCGCCCGCGTGCACTGGTGGCTGGGGACCTGGCACATAATAGTGTCGTGTTCAGATACTGGGTACCCCAAAAAGGCTTGAGACGTTTTACCCAGGCACAGGAAATGCGCCCAAATTCTGGTGAGAGAACACGGAAAGAGGTGTGTGGATATTAGTGCCAAGCGAGAATTGTCCTCGGGCACCGTGTTTCAGTGAGCGCCAAGTGTGAACATAGCCTTAGAAACTGATATGATTGAATTTCAATTTAAGTGCCCTTTTTAGTATAAAATCAGTTTGAGAGAGTATAAGCACTCCTTACCCGCTGAAGACTTGAACACAAGAATGCTTGCAAACCAACCGATAAGAATACTACCCTGGAAATATAAATGAGAAATAATCTTTTATTTGCATGGACTTTTACAAGCTCGGTAAGGAAATCGTTCTCCGTTAAAGCAAATAATCAATGTAATGATCAAACGCAATTTATGATCTCTCTGAGAGTGATGGCGCAAAAAAAATACTCTGTATTGGAAGTGTTGAAAAGTTAGTTTGTTCCTTGAGACTGCGGAAACAAGAGTTGCCTTCAATTTAGCCCTAAATACGTTAGAAATAATGGATACAAATGACCTGAAAGAATCGAACCACTGTCACAGTCAAGAGACTTCATTAAAACATTTTTACTTTTTCAGTATAGAAACACTAATATGCACGAATAATACGCTTAATTATTCCAAATATGCCTGAATAGTTTGTGGAATCTTTAACACTATTATTGCGATTATGTAAAGGGACTTATAAAATAGATCAAAGTTCACACTTTCTTCGTGATAATACTGACACCAAACTTTACGTAATTCCACTTATTTTCCACACATCAGTACTATTAATACTGTAGCTTCTGAATGAATGGAAGAATGAATGAAAGACTTAATTTAAGTGTCGATGATATTTAGCTTAAAAAAAATAATTGGGGACACTATTTGCATAGCAAAATATATCTTCGCTTAAAACTATCTTAATTAGTTCAGAAATCATAGTACAATTCAGTAAACATGGAATGAGTGAGTCTTTCAGCTTGATACTAAATGTTTCCTTTCCTTGTAGTTTCGGTAAACAAGGATTCGAACTTTATACGGCGATGTAGTTTCTTGTTCAGGTCTTTAGTTTTCATACCATCCGTTTTATACGTTCGTATGTAATTCACCACATATGCTAAGAAGAATGCTGAAGACTTGCTTGTGAGCGGTTAATTACACCCATAAAAGATTTAATTTAGTGCTGCACTGCGACCTAAGCTTCACGCGAAGTGACCGCGAAACTTCGCATTTTTTTTTTTAAACACACGCGTTTACTTTCCAAGGTCAGAGCAATAAATATACTTAACGTGATAAAACATCGCAAAATTAATTTGTTTCCGCAGAAAACCGCTACTTTATTTGCATGGTGAGAGAAGTTTGATTACGTACTTCAACATATAATTTTAAACCATCCCTTTACCTTCATCTTTCCCAAAAGTGTGTGTTTCATTCCTCGGATGATTAAATTTCACGCCCAAGCCATGTTCTCAAAACTGTTTTGCATCGGGTGCAAAACAATTCTATATAATCTTGCCTCGCAAAACAATTTTCGCCTTGATGTGCCGACACCCTATAAATACTTAATTTGCGGTCGGAAAGCAATCGTTCTCAGGTGCGAAAACGCAAGATTTGTGATTTGTTTTTCTGCCAATTAGTCTAAACTCCATTGATTAATCTGTGGATTTTTTGTTTGGGTTTACTACGTTTAGGGGGATAATTGACAAAGGCAAGAACGTCACTGTAAAAAAAAACCTAAAAGGAAAACTGATTAGTATGGGGAGAATTTCTCTCTTCAGGAGCTATCTCTATACAGCATCGGCGGAATATATAAGTTGTATCGAAAATGGGTTGGGACTTGTGTTTTGAAAAGGTTTGGAGTGCTTCATTTTAAAAACTTTCAGGGTTTGTTGCACACTATGGTACCCCTTGGGGTACATTTTTCAAGGTCAGCCGCAAACTGAAACGGGAAGAACTTGCCGACAGAACATAAACAAGTTGTGAGCTGGTTCAACAGTCGCTACCTTATAAGAGTTCCTATTCATTGAGATCCCAAGACACATTTCCGTGCTATCTGCTATATAAAGTCGCATGTGCCGTTTTGCCTTTGCTATGTGTCCGATAGTCCCTTAAAACAAGACGGAAGTTTTGTGTGTCATGCACGCATTCATGAACAACTTCAGTAAAATAACAAACAACTTCTACTTCCCGTGAATTCGTTACAAAATAATTAGATAGATTTTGACGCTAATTCCATTGTCTTCTCTTTAGTTTTGACTATTCAGCGGTAGCTCTAGATCTTAGTCCTTGTTTCTCTCCATCATGGCGTAAGTGCTTATCTTAGTAAGTATGAAAAAAAAAATTGTCTCCCATTAATAACGGCGTAACATGATTAATATTAAATAATTTTTGTTTCGAGAATTGATTTGCAAGCTATCGAGCATTGCAACAGTATCACCACGCTGTTTATGTTTTACTCATAATGCGTAGGAATTTTTGAACTGACTATGCATGGGTAGACTAATAAGCTACAACTTGGAATAGCCTGTGAACAGGCTCTCTACTTCACTCTCAGCGGGCAGTTCCAACTCAGTCTTTCCAGCCTTGGCTGGAGCTTGTTCACAGGCTACAACATGGACTCACTACTCTAACCACGCCTCTGTAATGTCTCGTGAACTACGGTAGCGAAACGGTAATGCAACAATTTGGAGAACGTGGTTTCCAAAGATTTGACATTTTCTGTCCTACAGTTTCAACATTGACAGCGAAGACAGCGAGAACCAATCACATCTCGGAACACTGTTCAGTTATCGATTACTTTAGCCAATCAGCGTCGAGTAAAACACATTTTCCATAGCGACCTAATGAAGTTAAAGTGAGCCAATTGGCAGATGATACTAATCACTTTTGCGAAGATATTACCTCTGTTGACAAAGCTCTCTGTTTAGTTAACGACTTTGCGCCAGTTTCTGGTTTAAAACTCAATGTCAAAAAGACCAAGGCACTTTGGTTGGGTAACAGAACGACACCGTTTTTCCTATAGTGACTGCAGCAATAACTGGATCGGTTCAGATAAAGGTTCGGCCCTTTGTTTCGGATCTGGTACATGTACGTGCAACAACGGAGCTTTAAAATATAACTGATTGAATCACAACTGAACCAAAAACAAAGGTTTGACTTGGCCGGAACAGTGCCCCCCAAATAAAGGGAACCATTAAGAAGTAACAACGATTAACCATGGCGAGGATCTGGAAGAGAATTGCAATTTGGGAAAAAATTGAAATAATACAGTGATACAGTATGTCATTTAGTTCAAGGATAATGGATGGAAATTACAGCGGAAGCCGCGGAAAAAATGTTTCATCATCGATCCTTAACTGAACACTTGTCTCTGGCTGTGAATATTCGATTCAATTCCACTTAAAAATATTTTATTCACGTAAAACGGAACTCAAAACTAACATCCGCTTAGCGTTCCTTTTTCATGAGTCACATGAAAAGAAATGTGCTTTATCTCACTAGTTCTTAATTCTTTCACTTTCCAAAACTGGATGGTAGAACTGCCTCTGATACTTCGTCTGATTACAGAGGATCGGTCCCATCAGCTCATTTTACACAAGACCGGTTTCAACGGACATTGATCCGGCTCAGCCCAGCCAGTCTGACAGAAGTCACACCGTTATGTTCTTGTGGTCGACAAACTTGTATCTGGGGAGAAAGTTGGTTTTGCGTGTATTTTGGAGTATAAAACTAAACGCTGCGAATTAAAATCGGTGGAATTGCTAACAAGTCACCGTAAAAACCGTCGAAGATGCTTGGCTTTTAGAGTACGTGATTCACCGGATGGATCTTGAATATTAAACCTCAAGAATTTGCCGGAAAACATGCTGTTGTGACGTGAACCTAGGCAATAAAGGTGGCTAATAGAAATGACCTACAAAGGTTAATCAAGAATTCCACGAGAAACTCGTAAAATGAATCTGCTCATCAGTTCAACAGCGGTTATATAATCACAGTCATTATATAACCTCACGTTTAATGGCCTTTAATTGTCGAGCAACGAAAAACAAAAGAAAGTCTAGGCACCGTTCTTGAAATGATAAGTACTTTTATTTAAATCTCTGATACGATGGCAGTATTTGACATCATTGCTATACGGACCACTTGAAAAACAAAAAGATACTTGACAAGGCCAGGTGAACTGATCATGGCCATCAAAGAGGAACCCCGACTCTACCAAATCTGCAAGAAAAAGAATTGAAAATTCACAAATGATCATCAATGTATCGACCGAACTATTCTATAGCGCTAATGAAACAGGAACCATGGTGTGTTTCTGTTTTCTTGTAAGAAAAATTCGGAACGACATTAACATTGTCCTTTTGCGATTCTCCTTTGTCGAGGTAATAAATAAAACTATTAGGAGATCTTAATTGATTAGATAATAATATTATAAAAATCAATACAAAGTTGGCAATGTCGAAGGCCATGAGGCAATTATGATTAAAAGATGGCTTGCTATTCAACAATAACAGTAAAACATATTCAAAAAAGAAAAAGGTCACGGCCATAACGTGAACTCAGAAATCTTCGGCCAATAATTCGTATCTTCAAACTAAATCTCAGTAATTGGTATATTTGAACAAGTGGCTGTCACTGAGCAAATTCGACTATTGAAGAGCTTTGCATCTTTGCTAGCTGACACGGAAAGAAAATCCAGGACTTTTATCTTAGTATGTATATTAGAGAACAATGCTACAATAAATAAGGAATGGTCTCTTTTAGTTCGCGGTTTCTCTGTTCAAGAAACCAAGCCGTTACATTCTTGGGAAAACAAAGGCGATACAATTGTTGTATGGAGGTGTCTGTAAATCTAGTCACGCCAATTATCCTTCGTATTATCGTGTGAACCAATCAGCGCGCGCGCTTAAGCTCATAACTTATGAATCCGCGTCACTGCGATTTCCGATTGCTCATTTTGCATATGGAGGTCAAGATTACCCAAGATTTCATCTTCTTCTAGTTATCGCTGCACACAAAACAACAATTAGGAAACATGTCTTCTTATTCAGAAACTTCGAGCGGTAAGCTTTGATTTGGTGCTTGTAGAGTTCTGGATTTGATAACTAACTGGGCAAGTTTAGTGTCCTAAATGATAAGTCGCGACCGTATAAATTCTCGCTTGTTTGCATGCAAAGCAGCATTGACCTCAAGGGCTAGTTGCTATCTTTCGTTGAAGGCAGCTAGCTGATTATTGTTTATTGCTTTGAAGATCGTTTTTACTTGACCCGGCCGACTGTTAAAAGCAGCCCCTAAATGAGAGCATGCATGATTTTAGTCGTTTAGCGACATATCTCTCGGAATCTTTTACAATCATTGAATTCCTGATAAATGTCATTGATTGCTATTTAATACTGCACTTAAAAATCTTAAAATATTAAGAGAATTGTCGACCGAAAACAGTGTTGGGTTTGAAGTGTTCTTGAATTTGGCGAATAGAAATTTAAACGCTCATAATTCCTTGTTTCTAAACAGAGGAGAGGAGACGAAGAAGACGAGAACAACGCGCTGAGCAAGACACATCGGAGGAAATGGTGAACTAAAATATGCATACTAAACATAATTGTCACATTGTTCCTCCAACTTTACTCCTTCTCGAAAGTAACAGTCTCTTCCAGCCTTGATATTGCTTTTCTAACCAAAGAACCGTGCTTGAAAATCTATTTTAGCCAGCAATCCTAGGAATTGGTTGTTTGGTGTCGAAACAATCAATAAAATTATAGGTACATTCCTGAAGCGTGTCAAGACCTCCAGTCGATCGACACGAAAAAGTACGTATTTACAATTGCAAAAGCTCGATTTTAAGCGTCGCGGACTTTCCGCTTATGGTTGCTCCTATTGTTTGCACTCGCTTGCAAGACAAGATTTACTCGTCGACAAATAACTCTACGTATATATCGTGTCCGTGAATCTAAACGTTGTTATTCATTATCTTGCTTTAATGATCTTATCTCCATCAATGGCTTGCGGTAATTGGATACAGTGTGTTCGTCAAGAGCTCGGCCGAACTTTGTTCAATACTCTGTATGTTCTGTGAATAGAAAATCCATGTTGATAGATTTATTGTAGATGTTAGGCAGTCACTCTCTCGTCTCTCCCAGATTAAATCTAGCGTTTCTGATTGCTTGATAATCACACTGTGAAACAATTTTGATTGGGTTTCGACGATATTATATATTCAAGTGCTGAAAATTATGTCCAGAATGTAACAGAATGAGTGAATTAAGAAGCAAAAACCTAGCATATATACACAAGTGTGACCAACATTTCCCCCTTTTTATGGACTTTGTGGGGAGGGGAGGAGATGTTACAGATGGTTTCGGTGGAAAGAATATAAATTACGTGCTACACTTGAGTATAACTGTGCTTTACATCACTCAAGTGCATAGCATGTAAAAGCTTTAATAAGGCCCCTTTCTATGCTTGACAAAATAATGCTAATTTGTTGCCATTTTGGAACAAAGTTTATGTTTTTCCTGATCGTACTTATGAAGTACATGTACAGTGCACGTACTAAAAATACTCATGTAGATAATTTAATTAATAGTTTTATAATTACATTTAATTTAGTATTAATTTGTTTACAACAGACCAAAATTAATACGAATTCTTGCTTGTGTACATGTACGTGTACACACACAAATGATTACCTTCTAAGAATATTTATGGTTTTCATCGACAGTATCATCAAAAATCAAGAAAAAGACATCTAACTGTCAATTTTACAAAGCTATGCTTTTCGCATATTCTAGAAATGTAAAACAAATCCCCATGCAAAGTTTAATATCAAATCAGTGTGTCATTTCAGAAATGAAGCAGTTTGAAATTTCTTATGTTCCAGATGAAAGTGTTTAT
Source organism: Orbicella franksi (assembly GCF_964199315.1). Taxonomy (NCBI): domain Eukaryota; kingdom Metazoa; phylum Cnidaria; class Anthozoa; order Scleractinia; family Merulinidae; genus Orbicella; species Orbicella franksi. The sequence goes on from NC_138150.1 coordinate 4,055,288, forward strand.
AAATATGATCTGCCACAGGAAAAAAAAAACCCTTGCCTACATACATGTACTCTGAGTGTCAGTTTTAAATGTCCACAATTGATAACAATTTAATTTAGTATTTACCTGTTTTTACCAGACCAACTACAAATTTTTTGTACGTGTAAATAAATGCATACACATCAGTGAGATATATGAGACCACCCCTAGTTTCATTTGAGTCAAAATTTAGAGCGGAAATACACGTGCAACATGTAACAGTCAATTTTTAATTTGCATATTCCACAAATGCACTGTCAAGCAAATCTCTACATAAATTATGATATCAACTCAGTGAGTAATTTCAGAAATGAAGCATTTTGAAGTTTATGATGTTCCTGACAAATTTTGTTTGTTGAACTGCCACAAAAAACTGCAGATACCTTACATGACAGCTTTCATTTTCTTGAAAATTATTTTTCTAATTCATGTACAAAGTAACTGGTAACAGAAACATCTCAAAGCTATAATTTGGGCAGACTGTTCCATTTGGTCTGGGTCCCTTGTACCTCAAACCTGTTAGTTTTACAATGTAGCTCATGCAAGAAAACCATTTTAGAAATTTTTATGACATCTGCAAAATACATTGTATATCTGTACGTCAGGAGTCTGGGAAGAGTATCTCCAGTTCTCTCACATCTGTAGTCATTCCCAGACTCCCCTGAAAACCACTCGCAATCGTAAAGTTGTGATTATTAAATTAAAAATGCATTATTTATTTTATTGTCATACGACCTTCTAATTTAAGTTCTGGGAATTTTATGCTACGTCAGGACAAAATACAAAACTCACTGGCATTTACAATTCAAACTTACAGGAGGTCTATTGTTTTCAAAATTAATATTTTGAAATTCTTGTGACTCACTGTCACAGTGGTAAGAGTTTTGTCGTAATTGTACATCAAGAGAATATCCAGATTTCTGTAAATTTATACACTATAAATTCATATTTCATATCGTGGATTGCCACTATTTTTCTTTTGTCCTTCGAGTTAAAAAAAGTATTAACCACACTTGTCTCAACAATTATACAGTAGCTGCATTGTTACACTGTTGTTAAGAAAGATAAATATTCAAAAGGGCATGGTCATGCTTCATTTCCTGTAAGTGTTTTCTGTTTCAATTTGTAGATGAATTGAGAGTTTATTTTACTGCTTATGCAGCTTAAAAGAGTACTCGGAGTTTTAAATGAACTGAAACAGTGTAAAAAGCCAACTTGTCTATGAACAAAAACACAGTGTGCACCACAGCTGTGCACTTCCGTAATGGGGAGCTGGCCGTCAAAATGTAGTTGCAAAAGCTTCTAGATCTTTCTTCAACATCACTCTTTTTGCATAATAGTGTACTAACAAATTACAAACACTAACCTGTTCTCCACTCGCTACGTTCAGCCTTGATGTGAATTTCTCTCCTTTTGCCTTTGGGTTTGAGAACTTTTCTAGTCAGCCCATCTTTAGAAAACAGTTCTGAATACACATGTATAGCTGCTAAGCTTTATTTGACTTGTGCCATCAAGTTATTTTCAGATTCTTTTCATTCTTAGTCACAAAGGCTCCTTCTATCACAAATACATGTCAAGTTGCCTTCTTCATTGTGACATTTGCTTCCCTTGGATAAGCTTCTGAAAGGAAAGCAAAATAGAAATTTAAATTGTACAATGGAATGGGTCTTCTTTTCTAGACAATCCTACAAAGTAATAAATTATATAAGGTTCAAAATTTTTTAAGGGTTATTTTTGTAATCCCCCTGATTATCAAACGCATCAACTTGTACTATCATTTGCAATCCAGTGATTTACAATGAATCACTAGTCAGACTGTAAACTTGTGATGAACATGTAGATGTCTTGGGAAAGCTGACTATCAGCTGTTAATGTAGTTTGTACATGTATGTAGGTCTACTAATTATCGAACTATGACCATCTTATCTGGTAGAACATAAAATATAAATACCTGAAGAAAATCATCCTTTACTATCTACGATTTTGTGTTTTCTTAGCTTATTTGAACATTTACAATTATGTACTTTTATGAAAATCTGAATCGTACACTGCCAATTGCAGCTGGTTATCAACAACATACATCCACCCTGCATGATCTGTACACTAAGATTTGTAGCTAAGGTCATACTATATTTTTAAACAGATGACAATTTCTGTGCTTGAACACTTACATGCATGTCCTTTGAACACCTCTTTGCTTCAAGGCAGTAGAGTTGAAAACCTCCAGTCCTCCACTCTTTTCTGTGTGATGGAATGTGACATCTCCATTTTCCACTCCAGAGTTGCGTGATACTTGTGAGTGCAAACAACAACCTGAAACCTTAGATCTCATCAGTGTCGCAATTTGATCCTTGATCATTCTGTTCCAAATTTTGTAAGTTGGCACTGCATGAAAACATTTCTAAATGCACTCTGTTGCTATTTTAGGAATTGTCTTTTCATATGAAATGTTTAAATTCTCGTTCTCAGGCATAGATGGCGTAAAAAGTAAGGAAAACCAAGTTGGGATGTAACATGTCAATTAGTAGCCTTGATGTTTTTTGTGTTGCCCCATGACATCTTGAACAAAGGGCATTGATTGAAGCTTGGCTCAACAATAAACTGAACTTGTTTTGTTGTGAGGGACCTGGGGCTGATGGAACAAGAGATAGCCAAAGAAAACTAATGAATGTGTGGCAGAGATTGTCAGCATTCCACAGGCCAACAAATCAATACATTAGCAGACGCCTTGGCTGCTGTCCTGTACTGCTCTCCTGAAGCTCTCTGTCCTCTGCCCTTAAATTTGCTGTGATCTTCACAGAGCTCATTCACCAAGTCAAGGTTTCATCTTGAGTGTTGTTAGTTCTGTGATCCTTAGTCTTCAAAAACTGAAATGGAGGTATGATTTAACTTTCTTTTGCCTTTGTGAAGTGTGGAATTGTCACATTATACCGAGCAGAGGGAAAGCTCAATGGAGGTTGGGTCACTCCCTTTAAATGATCTGTTTTCCAACTCTTTTCCAAAATTCCTTAAGTGAACAATTGTGTGAGATAAAAGTAAGCTCTTATTTCTAAACATAAAGCCATTTCATTCAGAGGACATGAAATTGCACTAAAAATTGTTAAGCCATTGGATTTCTGTAAGTCTGGTCAGCTCACGGAGCTTTCATTTATGTAAATTGTTTTGTTTACACTGGGATAATCTGTAGTTCAGTATTTGATCATTTTTAACATGCAACTAAAATTTCCTCTGGAGAATAATTCGTTATGTTGTTTTGGCTGTGTTTATAACACGCATGTGTGCAACAGATTCCATAGACAAATTTCCATTTCTCTTTGTATAGAATGGAACACTGTCTTATACTTGTATTATTGCTACAGTAGGGCTCTACTTGAGCAAATAAGTATAAATCTGCTTAGCCGAGGCAATCTGAACTAAAGGTGAATCTGTGGGATTTCATTACTCTTGAACCATGTTCTCAATATTTATTTTATTTACTCTGTTTGTGTCTAGCCACTTTTGGCATGTGGATGCTACAATATAAAGGCTTTAAGCCAAATGATAAAAGCTTAAGATAGCTGCTGGGTGCTAATCCTGTGGTAAATTTGCATTCTCCTCACAGCAGCGTCCCTTTTATGACTTATATTCAACTCTGTGTAATGCCTGAAGGTATTGGAGGTTTTAATCTGCTTCTTTTGTTAAAGAACCTTGCATGTATTGCAGCTCTTGCTGTTTACATGTATTCTATCAAAACTACAGGAAGCAGGCATTCTAACTTCATAAATGTTTTTCTTGGATCTGTATTTAACATTCTTCGAGAGAAGGGTATCTATTACTGTAATGAGTGAGAAATTATAGTAAATTCTTTTGTTTTGTTGAACCTTGAAAAAGTTCTAAGTTGAACTCAAGCAAAGGCTTACCATACAAACATTTCTGGACAAGACAATAATTACAGGCTTTTAAATTTTTCTCTATATTTGGTCATAGTATTTGATTCACTGGCTTTTTAGCATATTCATCCATGCAATGAATCAGCCCAGAGGTCAGGCCATCCAATGACCCCACCCAAATTCTACAGCACATTCCTGAAGTGTTTTCTCTGGGCTCTGTGGCTTATCTGCTAAATTGTGGCTCTAGATTTCCATACAAACTGATTTATGTTCCAACAGTTTTTTCCTGTAACAAAATCTAGTGAGAATTTGCTCTGAAAAATCAAAATATCTGTGTGCAAAAGCATTAGAAAATTGAAAGAAGAGGTGAAGCACATTAATTGTAGTGTGACATTGCTGCTCTTTATTTATATGTAAAGCTGCTTTGAATGTTTAACAGAGAAGAACAGTTGTTAGCTGTTGACATAAAACCCATGAACTCTTCATTATTTTGATCTATTCCTGCACTGTACAGATTAAGTGTTAAGTTTACATTAGATGAAATATATTCTTTGGTTAATTTGGCTCTTAGTCATTGGAAAACACAAGACAGATATTCCAATTGATCACTCGCTAATTTGCATTTTTATCCTGTTAATAGTAACTTTAATTTGCAGAGCCAGTGTTCAGCTGGTTGAACCAATTTCTAATAAATGACTTAAATTACCTTGGTTTCATAATTTATATCTTGTTGTTAGATGAATGTGTACCAACAGGAAAGGGAATCTAGTGTTTTTATTTTATTTTTTTTCCCTTCCCCGTTTTGGATGTCAAAATTTCACAGTAATCAATACATTTTTTGTACAAAATTACACTGCTTGTACTAATCTCCAGAAATTCTGTTGCATGTTATAAAATTAGAATTTAAATGTGTATGAGGTTTTAAATCATTGATGATCAAAGTTCTCAATTGTGCATATATATGCAGGATTCAATTTTAAATAACATTACACATTGAATTTTCAGTATTATTGGCATGGAAAGTCTTTGACAGTATTTGAAATATTTTGAACTCAAATTTCGACATAGATGTGAAGTACATGTAAATGTAACATCAGTTGAATGACAACTTTTAACAGTTGGTACACACAGAGCAGAAACTACATGTACATGTACATCGGGTTTCATTAGGGGCCGGGCAATGGACAAATCGAGTGGCTATGAAGATGATTTTGCCTGCCTGGTTTGATCATCTAGAGGAATCTTCTTCTTCTAGAAAAGTTAGTTTCAAAACGTTTTGTCTGCCTGTGAAAACCAGTTGTCCTCCTGCTGAAAAAGTTAATGAAACCCCTGTGTACATGTAAGTTAAGTTAATAAAATTTTAGTCTGGTATTGAAACTGATTGCTTTAAAGAGCCCGAAAAATCTTAAGACAGGAAGCAAAAACACGATGACAAAATTATGAACAGTGGACACCACACTATTCAGGTCAAACAAATATTTCAATTAGACCAGCTTTAGAACTACATGTTCATCACAGAATAAATCTATAGTACATGTTGTTGAGGTGCAATCGCTGAATGCTAGTTACTGGTCTTTTATGAGTCTTAGCCAGGGTCATTGTGTTGCATTCCTGGGCAAGAGATTTACAACTGTACATGTAACTCTCTCTGGGGACACAGTGTTTGGAGGTTTTTAGCATAATTTTCCTAAGACACATGCCCACTGTCTTTCTCAAACCATCATCACACCAACTTTTCATTTTCTTGGAAGTGAAATCCAACAGTAAATAATTCATGCTTAAAACTTCCTCGTAGGACGAAGCGGCTAAGAGAAGAGAGGCACGCAGAAAAGAACGTGAGGCACGGCGTGCGGAAAGAGATGCAGAAGATGCTGCCGATGAAGAAAAGAGGAAAAAGGAAAGGGAAGAAAGGCGAAAAAAGAGAGACACAGGAAAAGGTGTGTTAACATGTAGCTGATCTGTAAATTTTGTGAAAAAACTTCAGATCATGCTGTTTTTGTTAGTGACTTTCCAGACACTACTGCATGCATATACATGGGTGGTTTGACTTTGTGTGCGGCCCATTGACCTGAAATTTTAATTTACCAATCAGGAGTTCAGAAGTTGGAAAAATTGTTCTGTCCTGGGCCCTGTTTCTTGAAGGTCCCAAAAAATTTTCACATCCGGAAAGCCATGGCGAAATCTCAAACTTTATGATTACAGAACTTTTTTATTCACATATTCTTAGAGTGAACCTCTGAACTAAAAATGGCTTTACAGGCCCAAAAAGTTTCCAGGGCTTTTATGAAATGGGCCCCTGACGTCAATCTATGTTAACAGGATAGGCATTCAGCAATTGGGAAACGTTTTTCACTAGAGACAGCATTGAATATTCAGAAGAAGAGAATCATAATTCCACAAAGGATACCAGATTGTCAAAAGTGAAAAATATGAAACATGTTGTGTCTCTCAGCTTTAAATTTCGCACCAAAACTGGGTCACCCGCGTCCAGCAGTTTACTCTTACTTGAGTGTTGCTGGGTAGGAAAATAGTTGTGATATTTGAAACAAATTTGTTTCTCATCATTTTAAACCCAGAATTCTCTAGTTAAGTATCAGAAGAGGCCAAAGGAACTTTAACATTGTCTTCATTTTTGTTTGTTTTGAAGAAAAAGACTATTACCATGTCATTTCTGTAAGACAGTTTGGTCTTGACTGCAGCTCATACTGCAGGTGCAGTTGCCATATGCAAGAGATGCACTGTGCACTCTAACTACATTTACATGTGTACCATGGAATGATGGAGAGACATAGTCATGGTACTGTATTTTTGTTTTCTTACAGACGAATCTGCTGAAGAGAGTGCATCAGCTCGCCGTCGCCGTGAAAGAGGTAAGCCTATTACTTCTAACAACCATTGGAAAAATTGCCATTTAAACTTATACATGGAATGATCTTCAAGTTAATGTAAACAGTTTTAATGTACATGTTTTAGATGACCCACAACAACTGTCGGTTACAATTACAAAAAAAAACGTAATCTGTGTGATATTCATGTAATTCAGAGGCACAGGTCTAGGACAAATGGTGACCTATTTCCAAAACAAAAAGTGCCTTGGCACAAGTTCGTACAGGGGTCCAGGGCAGTGCTCCCCCAGGAATATTTTGATTTTAACTCCCTTAGGGTTTCCGAGTTGTTTTGAAAAATCTTACTGATTTCATAAATTGGTGGAAACCGGTATGGATCCGCACCTGAATACAAAACTAGAGCATTAAGGGCTAAATTCCAACATACCGGTAAGAATGAGTGAATACTGAATACAATAGTGATGGAAATAAAATGGAAGACTTAGGAATGGAAAAGTTGCTTGTTTAATGAGGGTTTTTCCCACCCTATATGCAAGACCTTGATTTTAAGTTGGGAAGGTGTGCAGCTGTCCAAGCAGCTTTTGAAAGCAGCAATCAGATCATATTGTTTTCTGGTAAGATCAAGTTATTTGTGGTTTTCTATCATGAACAGTGTAGATGTAATAATGGTACTCGCTAATTCTAGAAGGTTGTTATTTTTGGGAATTGAATAGATATACTTTCAAACTTCACCCAAAACCTTGCAAGGTTAACCTTACTTTTAGGGGTGGGAAGGGGGGGGGGGGGGAGCAGGAGGGTGTACTTGTGTCTTTTGGCTGAGAGGTAAATAATAACAGCTATTATTAAAATATATTAACACTAAGATAATTTGGCAATCACAAACCTGCTCAAGAAGCATTCCAGTATGTGCTGTACCTTCAAAGTTAAGCCTGTGCTGGTTCATTTTGCTCAACAGAGGAAGAAGAGAAGAGAAAAGCTGAGGAGGAAGCAGCAGAACAAAGGCAAAGAGAAGAAGAAAAGCGAAGAGAACAAGAAAGACGAAGGCGCGAAGAAGAGGAAGAAGAGGAAAGGAGAAGAATGGAGGAGGAGAAAAATCGTCTAAATCAAGATCATGTTGATGCAGATGAGGGTGATGAAGAGGAAGACGAGGAGGAAGAAGAGGAAGAGGAAGAAACCATCATGGATCGACTAAGTCCCCAGAAAAAGCGTAAGTAATAACTTATGTTCACCTTGATGTAACACCATCCATTAGATTCTGAAAAGGTTTCACATTAGTTGTTTTCGGTAATACTTTAATTTATCAACCAAAGAAAGTGTATCTTGTTCTAAAAGTCCGCCATATGGTGCCTGAAGAACAGTGGAAAAACTCCCCAAAACGTCGCGTTTTAAAGACATTTTGACCTCAGAAGAGTCCTCTTTAGAACTAGATTTACTAATTATTTATTTTATATGTGAATATGAGAGGTTCTGAGAGTTTCAGAAAAAACTATTACTTCTAGTTGTCTTTGAAACTTTGGTCACTGAAGATTTTACATGGCTTTTCCAACAGAGGCAATTCTTGAGGGGCTGGCTAATGAGCTGCGCCGAATAGTTGAAGAGCGAGAAGCCAAGAGTGTGCCAGCTTCCCAGCAGGAACTTGACGAACTTGACCTCAAACTGCGCTCCCTTCGAACACAGCTGCGAAAAGCAGAGGAAAATTCTAATGTGCTTGCAAAGCAAAAGAAAGAACTCGAAGAGAAGATCAAGAAAAATACAAATGATGTAAGTTGTTTTCAACCTTGTTCCATATTGTGCATTTTGGTGTTCTACATTGGTACAGTTAAACTGAATTAAGTAATCTTCTTGTTGGATCAGACTATCCACTGGACAAATTGCTGTCCAGTGGATAAGTGTTGACAAAACACTGATGGTGATTTATCCACTGGATAGCAGTTTCCTGAGGGCCATTAGGTTATCATTTTTATTACTGTCAAATGTCACCCTCGTAAAATAAAGTCTTACTTACTTACTTACTTACTTACTCCCTTTGACCAGCTGGAGCCTTTGAGACTGCTCATGTGTTGCATGGTTAAATAACGACTTGCACATGTATGTTTATATGTGAAAAAATGCAAATTACAGTTGAACCTCCCGTAAGTGACCACCCAAAATGTCAAGCCTGGGTGGTCGCTTATGGGAAGTGGTTGCTTACGAGAGCTTAGACCATATTTGGCATTAGCATAAGGTATTTGGCATTAGCATAAAGTAACTGCAGAGACTTATCCATGTTTTACATGTTTTATTCATGTGAAAAGTCGATTTTGAGAAAAAATCTGACACTTCCCATTGAGAAATTTCCACCTCTTGAACATCTACTATCCAGGAATGTGATAATGTTCCAACGCCTTATTATCCAATTTTTTGCTCTATTATCTGTCCATTGGTTGCTTACGGGAGGTTAAAAACAAATGAAAATTTCATTTTTTAGCTCTAAAAGTGGTCACAGTCACTTACAAGAGGTTTCAAATAATAACAGTGATTTGACTTAGAAAATTTTGGTATGTTGGAAAACTGGTCTCTGACAAGAGGTGGTAGCTTGTGAGAGGTGCTCGCAACCGGAGGTGCGACTGTATATGTACGTGTAGAAGAAGCACAGGTTGAGCATCAATTTGTCTGATTGTTCAAAATGAAGATAATATGCATTACCGGTAGTATATGTAGGCTACAAGTGCATATTTTGTCGACGTTGCTGTCATCTTCATCATTAATTATCATCCTTTGTTTAACAATGCAGGTGAAATGTGTTTTGTTTTTCTTTTAGATCAATCATCTTCGTACCCAGGTTAAGAGCACGGAAGATGAGAACGCTCGTTTAATTAAGGAGGGAAAGTAAGTTACTCATTGTACATAGTACTAAACTACGTGGCCGCGTAGTGGCAGGTCTAAAACACAGGTCATGGGTCACAGGTTATTATTGTTTTTACCAATACTGAAACAACCTTAAACCTTGACTTATACTAACCTTAAGCCTAAACATTGTCTTAGTGTAGTATTTAGGCCTAAGGTTAGCATTAGGAAGGGGTTAGGGTTGTTCCAGTATCGGTAAAACAATGACGCGTGACCTGTGTTTTAGACCCTAGTAAGCTTAAAACCCTTCGACTTTAAAGGAAGGTCTTGGAGGTCCGGTGCTTAACTTGACGTAAAGGAAATCTCGTTTGTCAATGAGATAAAAATGGTGTCGGGAACTTCTCAGGTAATTTGCGACTCCTGTGAGCTAAGCTTACATGTTGTACGCTAAACCATCAAGGATCTCAGGTTACACGAGCTTATCTCTACGCTTTAGATCTCTTAAATTACTCGTGGACTGAATTAAACATCTTTGGGCCTGATTGTGTACTTACATGTAACATATCCTTTATGATTACATTAAAAACATACCTCTGTCAAGAAGGGTAAAGTCAATTCCTCCGTGAATTCCTCCCATGAAGGATGAAAGCAGCCATGTTACCTTGTCACGTGACATTCGATTGCGGGATTCGGCTGCAGTTAGGTTTTTGTCGGGGTAGCCCTCGGGGTATACTGTGAAAACGTAATGAAAATTACATTTTTTTTTTCAGGAAAGTGGCTCCTCAAAGAGCAGCGGTAAGTCACTGTATTCAATCGGGACTGATTCAATGCATGTATGTTTGGGGTTTTTAGATTATACGAATGTTGTTACAACCAAAACTAACTTTAATTTTCTTTTTCTCTGCATTTGCGTATTCCGCATAAACAGAAGAAGACCCTTCCACCAAAGGTACGTTATATTTTTGTCTGCCTTAACCACGTGATATGGCCACCATCTGCAGGAAAATTTGACAAAAACGAGAAGGGCCCGGGAACATGTTGTGAGAATGGGTGCGAGTAACCATGGTAACTATAAAAACCATGGAATATTCTGAAAAAGGAAAGGGCTAAAAATTGTCCAAAAATATCTTTATTGGAGATACTTTCTTGCTTTAACTTTCGGATGACTGGCAAAATTACTTTGAATAAAATTTGGGGTTTAGATTTAAAGTATCTTTAAGTGTTGCTGCTAAGAAACTTATTTTTAACGGCCTTCCTTTCTCGCGTTTTGTCCCACAGAAAGGAAACTTTGTAAATGTGGTGCGTAAAGCTCAGGCGGCTGCATGGGAGGAGAAATTTATGGCAATGAAGGCCAAGCAGAAGGAATCTAACAAGGTCAGTGTCATTACAAGCTGTGTTTACACTCTAACCAAGGCAAATGAGTGCCTTTTTCGGTCTTCTTTAGGCTAAGCAACGAATCACATGCTGTTCACTGATTGGTCAGAATGTCTTCTGGTACTTTCACGACGATTTGCCAGAAACAGTTCTTGTTCCCAGTCCACCTCTGTTTTACCTTGTATTAATTCGTGGAAAACAAGCTGTCGATCAAATCGCGAGATTTCTTCTAGTTCTCGGTTAACACTATCTTCGGTCATTTTCGACAAGTGCCGATGTTTCACGAAGTTTTTCGAGACTTCATTCGCTCGAATCTTCGAAAAAAGCGGACGTTAAAACCGTCCGGCAACAGACTTGACGAGCAGGAAGTTCCTATAAGAAGCCGTTGTGATGGAATGTGGATTAGAAGAAAATAAAGTGATCAGAAAAAGGTTCGTTGAACGGGCAGAAAAGATTTAGTTTTGTGCCAAATATTTCGAGTTTGTAGCTTTTAAATTCGTGTCCTATCAAGGCAAAGGTTGAGCTCTTTATTACAACAAGAGTTACGCGTAATTATTGACACTGCAAAATTGTTCTTGACAGATGAGCGAGGAGCTTATGAACAAAATGAACCGAGTCAAGCGCACAGACAGTCCCCTGTTAACCGGGCTCAAGAAGGACAAGAAGGACAAGAAGAAAGAAGAGAAGGAAGCCGCACCAGCCTGGGCCAAGAGCCAGCTGAAGAAGGGAGGCAGCAAACCCTGGGGCGAAGAAAAGAAGAAGGAAGGCGAGAAGAAACCCGACTGGTCAGGACGAGTGGCTCTTAAGAAGACCGAGAAAAAGGAAGGCGTAGAACTGGGCGAGAGCAAGCGCCAGGATTGGCGGGAAGGTCTGAAGAAAGCTCCGAAAAGTCCTGGTGTCGAAGGCGCTGGTGACCCCGAGTGGAAAGGTGTGAGCCTGCGCACAACTGGCCGACACGACGAAGATGATTAAACCTGAAAAACTTGTTTAGGAGTAGGTAGTCTTGCTACAAAAACAAGTTCTCTTAAAGCATTTTAAAAGCCGATTTTTTAGGCTCTTTTTGTATGAATTTTTTCTAAGCCCGTTAAGCCTTGCCCACGTAAAGAAATGTAGTTTAGTTGAGCCTGTAGAAGGTGATTCAAATGACCGCGAAAGGAAGTAAAAAGGTTTTTTTTTTCGATGGTTGGTTCCCACCCTCTTACCTCCATAAATATTTCTGAACACGGATATTCTATTTGAAAATTGAAATGGCAACTTTGGTTATAAAGTAGGTTAAATTCTCCTTACAAGTGAAATTAGTGCAGGTTAGACAAATTGCAATGTTGTAATGCTGGACGTATGCGTGATTCTCGTAGCCTCTTTCACTAATAATACATTGATGTCTTGAGGAGAAATTATGTGCAGATCTGTGGCCTGAGCGGTGAGCACGAATTACGACACGTCATTTATGGAGATGAAAGGGTCTTGTGTTATTCCTTCAAAAATTCGCCACAATGTAGTTGTATCATTTCGCTGTGGTTCGATCTACGACTGCAGTCATACGAGGTCGGAAGGAAACTGGGAACTCGGTATGGATAAGAACACTGTTTGGAATGTTATGCTCAAAATCACAAAGTTGTTGTTAGGCTGTGTAATTCATTGTTGTGTTTAATTGTCTTAGTTTCGCATTTTTATATTGTCCTGAACGCCATGAGATTTTTTTAAGTGAAAGATATTCTGTAATCGGGCTGCATTAAATGTCAGAATCATATCCTTTGTATGTTTTGTTTACTTTTCTATAATTCAATAAAGCTCGTTTTCTAGCAAACCACTGTTGATTGTTTTTGTTGCGTCGTAGTTTTTGGTCTAACCCCAGCGGCGACTACCATATTAGAAGGACGGGGAAGGACGGGGCAGGACGGGGAAGGACGGGGAAGGACGGGGAAGGACGGGGCAGGACGGGGAAGGACGGGGAAGGACGGGGAAGGACGGGGAAGGACGGAGATGGACGGGGAAGGACGGGGAAGGACGGGGATGGACGGGGATGGACGGGGAAGGACGGGGATGGACGGGGATGGACGGGGATGGACGGGGAAGGACGGGGATGGACGGGGATGGACGGGGAAGGACGGGGAAGGGCGGGGAAGGACGGGAAAGGACGGGGAAGGGCGGGGAAGGGTGGGGAAGGGCGGGGAAGGGCGGGGAAGGACGGGTGTGTTCATCGTACCTTTTGGGCGTTAAACGTTTTGGTACCTTCTCTGGTGTTCATCCTAAAAAGGTTCACAACGGGAGCATTTGCCGGAACCTTTTAGGGTAGTGAGCCAAACCAAATATGACAGGAGACAATTGTTTTTTGGAGTGAAAAGCATTTCAAGCCAAGCCCACAAAATAGGATCTTAATTGGTACATCTCGGGGGTTCTTTTCAAACTTTCTCAGGAGCAGACCCGTCGTTTTTACATGGGAGTCCCCGGGGGCTAATATGGCTTCTGATGCAGTCGTGTCTGAATTGTCACGGGACAGAAGCATTGCGTGACTGTTTCTGTTGTATAGTCACACAATACCTCGATGAAGGTTACGTGATTATTCAAATACACTGGGCAAGAAAGCAGAGAGCTAGTAACGCAGCACATTGAGCGATTATTTGAACTGAAAAAGCCTTGTATCGTTTAGCGATATAGAGTTTGGCCAGTGGTTCAACACTAGTGTCGGCGTCAAACTGCGTGACGAAATCAAGAGTGCTGACCCTAACATTCTCTTCGTCTCTTCGCCGTCCGTGAGGTACACATGGGGGCCTGGAAACGAGCTGTGTGGACTGTTGACGTCATGAAGCGTTTCTTGTTTTCGCGTCTAATCAAAATCAAGTGTAAGGAAGGGAATACTTCGGCAGTAGGATGTCAATTGCAAAGCAAAGTAATTGGTTGACCGAAAAAGGGTCATATCACCCTCAGGAATCACTGTATGATGAGGCGTGTTCCTTCGCGAAATCCCTAAGGCTAGATTTCCAGTTGTGAGCAAGGGAGGACCCCCGGAATGCAGATACGGGGGCCATACCTTGGGAGTCTGCCTGACGATGTACAAACACTGGTATACCCAGCTCTCCTTTGCAAAATGTAAATATTTTCCTTCTTCAAGAGTATTTTCTGTGCGCTGGGAGCATTTGTGATTTCCTCGAGGAAAGAGGGAAAGCACCTTGGTTTTGCAAGTCCAGTTTTAATTTGTGTCGTCCTTACAAAACGGCCGGTAATAAAAATCAAATAGAATTACAAAAGAGCTTACGTTCTGGTGTACGTCTACCAATTTTTAACTTCAAATTCTAATTTTAAAACAACACCATATCTTCAAAATTTCCTATTTCCATAAATTTTACTAAACCTTTGAGAAAAACTAATCATCTTCAAATATACCTAAAAATCACCAACAAATTTACAAAACAGCCCAAAACATAGATATGTGGGATGAGCAGAGAGATTCTTGACTGCTTGAAACGTGAACGAGACATTTGCATTAAAACCATAATACCCAGCCAAAATACGGCCTTCATCTAGACCCCCGCCTTAAGTATTTAAGGTAGTCCTTTACATAAGCCTCATTGGCCTCTCTGGGCTTCCTTACCTATAATATACATTGGTGTAAAGTTTTAGATTTATAAATGGCAAAGATAAAACAAGAACAAGAACACTGGAAAGACCTTTCACCAAAGGAACGGAGAACAACCAAACTATTGGTAGATTTGACTGCTCTAAGTTCCCTGCCTTAGTCGTGTCTCGCGCAGTGTTTTGTTCCGCACTGATAGCATGCTACGCTATAACTCACTGCCCACTGGACCGTTACCCTTTCTCCCAGCAGATGTGTGGCATCTAGTCTGGAAATTTAAATTACTTTTAAGAGAAAAATTTCCCAATTAGATGACCTTGAGAGCGTGCAGAAGCTGCTTAGACCAGGGGCCCGTTTCTCGAAGCCCCGGAAACTTTTCGGGCCCGTAAAGCCATTTTTAGTTCATCTGTATCTAAACACAGAAAGGTGTGTACGCATGAAACTTCTTGTATGAAGGGAACCTCTGTTCATATTAAGAATATGTAAATTAAGCA
This sequence comes from Orbicella franksi, assembly GCF_964199315.1. Taxonomy (NCBI): domain Eukaryota; kingdom Metazoa; phylum Cnidaria; class Anthozoa; order Scleractinia; family Merulinidae; genus Orbicella; species Orbicella franksi. The sequence continues at coordinate 4,070,289 of NC_138150.1, forward strand.
GCTCTGTAATCATAAGGTTTGAGATTTTGCTTCGGCTTTCTGGGTGCGAAAACTTTTCGTGACCTTAACCGGCCCCAGGATCTTGTCTTCTTGTCCTCATCTCTTGCATCATACAATATTTTGTTTATATCTATTCTAGGATCCCGAGTGGGCTAAAAAAGCCAGGAAGGATTCGAAATCGAAAAGTGCGATAATCGGCAGACAGAAAGAGCATTCGGAAACAAAACCGAACTTGAAACCGAAGCCCGAGTGGAAGGCGACGGCCCTTCGGAAGAAAGACGCGACCACAGCCACAACGACACAGCCTGACTATTGGAAAGAGGCGAGGCCAGATTGGGCTAAGGGGAAGAGTCCAGTCGGCGAGAAGCCCAAAATACCAGACAAGCCAAAACCAAAGACAAAAGACTACTGGGAAGAGGCACGGCCAGACTGGACCAAAGGAAAACGATCTGTGGCGAAGCCAAGTGCTGAAGATCTCAAAAAAGTCGAAGAAAAGAAGAAGTATGGTTATCCTACTCCAGAGTGGGCCACTCGAGTGCGGGGTAAAAACAAGGTGAGCAAAATAAAAAATAGACTAAGTTCCGTTTGAGAGGTGGTAAATGATTACATCGCTATCTCATCCTCAGACCTTCAGTCCGCTTATAAAGGGAAATTAGTTATTTGGGAATGACAACAAATTTGACCCAAAAGTGGAACGTTATTTTCCATACATTGATGAAGGGAGCTTCCATGGTACAAATTCCAGTTTTGATAGTTCCTGTAAGCCTTGAACTTCTTTGTTTTCTTCAATGAAGGTTTCAGACGAAAAAGACGGTAAGAAAGGTCTTTTAAAAGCTGAGTTGGAGGGCATTTTTGGGAAACCAAAGCCGAATGTGGTAAGTGTTACTTGAAATCCTTCTCAATACAGTGCTATGAAATAAATTAACTAAATGAAAAATGTCAGAAATCGACGAAAGCCAATTGAAAAAAGTATTTTCACAATAACTGCAGGTATTCTCGTGCGATCATTGGCTAATTTTCATTGTCAATAAACGGACAGACACATGAATTTATCATTTATGCGATGCGATGCGAAAACGGACAATTTGACAATTTGTTATTGTAAAAAACAAATTGACTTCAGTCTTTCATGCGTCTGTCCTGTTATTGACAATGAATTTCGTCAAAACATTGTCAAAGTAGTCTGCGGATCCACTCAGCTATCGCCTCGTGGATCCACAGCTACTTTGACTATGTTCTGTCGAAATTCATGATCACTATAGCTAGCAGGACAGACGCATGAAAAACTGACATCAATTTGTTAAATATATTACAGATGCTCGGCCTTTCTCGCCCAAGCCCCTATTTTCCGTATCTAAACCTATAAGACTCGAAGGACTGGACGGACCACATAGATGTAGACTATAAAGAAAATAAAATTGTCAGCTCGAAACGTGACGTATTACCAGGACCTGCAACTAAATTATTAAACCTAATGCTGAAAAAACGTATGATAATCATTAAAATGCTCATCGAAATTGATTCTTAGAATATTTTCGTTTTCTTTTGCTCAACAAACAGAAAAGACGCCATTCCTCCGAAGACATCGCTGAAAGCTATCGTGCGAACATACGGTGAGTGAAATTCTCGTGATTGAAAGCGCTATTAGCAAAAGTATGACGTATGTGGAAGGAAACTAACTTAAGTTTAAAGATCAGGAGCTCATTGCCCGGAGCGTCCTTCGCCCATACTGATCTAGGTGTATAAATGGGTACCGGCGAATTTAATGCTGGGAGGTAACCCTGCAATGGACTAACATCCCATCGGGGGGGGGGGGGGGGAGTAGAAATACTCCTAGCCGCTTCATGCTACAGAAACAGGGATGAGCTCCGGCCTGATGGGCCACTTGGTCAGTGTGCAGACTTTTATACTCTGGGAACGTATGTAAATAACGAAATTTAAAATAGGGTAAACTTGCTTCAGGTTTTGATTTCTCTTTTTTGAAAAATCTTACGACAGAAAATTTGCCGACCATCGTATGAGCCTAAGAGTGAAAACGAGACATCGACCATCGTCCAATCCCGTCAGGCAACTGTTATCACGTGACGATGTCAGGAGTGAGCTGTAAGAGAAAGGAAAGAAATCTCAAGGAGCACAAAAACGTTCGGTTTGATCCAAGCACAATCACCTAAATACTAGCCATACTCCAAGATGAATACCTTTCGGAGGAACAGGTCTCCTTTGAGGAAGCAGTTGCTAAGCAACGTAACGTATTCTCATTGCGAGCATCTTTCTCTTTGCCAGTCTTCCTCGGTTATGAGAAACGATGACGAGATGGGGAAGAGAATTGCGTGATTATCTTTTTAAAGAATAAATGTCTCTAGCCATGCTAGCTGACATAATTTGCAGCAGTTATTTATTATATTCATTTTTGCGTCATTTTGACCATATATGGTCAAGAGAACACGTCAATTATGAGAACCAATTGTAGTGTTGTATATATGCCATTCCGGAGTTAAATAAAAAGAAAAACGTTGTATGATGAAATATCCCTTCTTCAATGGTTTTAAAGATATTATTCGCAGACACTGAATAAAGTGAATATATATGTGTTTCAGTCTTGGTCTCACATCTCAGTGTAAGTTAACAAATTGACGTCAGTTTTTTATGCGCCTGTCCCCTTATTGATGATAAATTACTTCCTAACATTGTCAAAGTGGCCGTGGAACGACGAGACGCAGGCGAGTGGTTCCGCAGTAAACTTTGACAATGTTATGACGAAATTTATCATCAATAAGAGGACAGACGCATAAAAGACTGACGTCAGTTTGTTTTTTACAATAACAAGACCCCAAAATGGTCAAATGCCGGGAATAAATAAGGGGAAAAGACGGCGTAAACTTGCCGTAAACAAAGACAAGTGAATTTTATTAATTCAAAATGACGCGAACATTGTCAATAGCTTTTCTCGCTTTTTGATTGGCTACTTAGAAAAGTCCGTAAAACCTCATTGGTCAAAAAGTTGACAGTTTGACAGCTGAAAGTTGAACTTAAAAGCTTGCCTAAATTGAAATTTTATCCGTCTGTACTCTTATTGATGATAACAATAAGCCAATCAGCGCGCGAGAATTTAGACAGTTATTGTAAAAAAATTTATTGCAAACGTCCCAGCGAGCAGTTAAAAGATATGTCATTTCTCTGCTACCTGAAAGGGAGCGGGGAGGGGGGGGAGGGGTTTATAAATCTAATTTCCCAGCAGCCTGCAGTGTAGGCGTATCTTGGGCGCGAGTAAGCTTCCTCTCGCCGCACTTTTTTTTATTTTTTCGCGCGCCGTTTTTCGCGCTGCGCCCCGACTTATTGAACACCTGTAAGAGGTTAAATTTGCGTGGGTTGTGTAGTTTAACTCTATTCTTGGCCCGGAGGATTACAGATGGAATACTTTTTTAGTCCTCTCTTTTCGACCTTATGGCACCGAGAAACTTGCATGCGTCCCAAGCTAATATTACATCCACTGATTTCCACCCCCGTGAACCATAATTTAAAATGGCCTCTACACACTGTGAGCGTTAAACAACGTGTACGGGTTGATGCTCTCGAAAAGTTCTCTTGTCATGGGTTTTCAATTGGTTTTAAAGTTTAAAGGAAGACGCTTAACTTTTCTTAACCAGCTGCAGGAAGCTTAAGATCTAGATTTTTCTTAACCATGAATACGGAAGTTAAAACGAATTCCTTGTTTTTCGCGAGACTGTAGCGTGGTATCGAGTGAACATATGTTTTCGAGGCCTGGACAATCTTCGTCCCTAATTTTGTGTCAAGTAAAGGAAAATAAATGTCCCTCATCTATACATCTCGACCAGTTAAAAGTAACTGGTTCGATTTCCACTCTTTCTCTGGGTCCGAAGTACTGAAACTAAATCGGAGCACTTCAAATTTGTGCGGCCATTAAAAAAACTTCCGAAAATAACAAGAGAGCAGTGCAAATAAACAAATTCACCAGTTACTATTTTAATTTCATTTGCGTCATTTTTGTTTCGCAGTTATTTCCCGAAACAAAAAAATATTGGAAAAGGGAGTTTGAATTTAAATATTAAGTTTGATTTTAAATGTTACGGGTGGTGTTCCGCCGAGCTATTTTTGCATGCAGGAAAAATTCAGCTATTTGCGTCGAAGTAATTTGTAATATAATTTGCATTTTATCGTTGGGTTTCTAACCAATTTTTCAATGCCCTGTCTTACTTTAAACATTATAGTTGCAAAAGTGATAGAAAAAAACAATTTATCCTTGCTTAATTTAAGCTCAACCATACCACCAAACAGCTGCAATATTCAGTTTGGAAGAGTATAATCTAAAACCGGAACGTTTTAAATTTTAACCAGGGGTCATTTTAATTCATCGCAAGCGCCTAATTGTTTTCTTTGTGTGTGTGTGTTATTCATGCAGGTTGGAGAGCCTTAAGTTATATTTGACAGCTATCCTCGTTTAATTCTCATAAAAGCAGCTCGTGTTCAGCTTTGTTCAGGTAGCAAGATTGCGTTCCTGTTCGCCTTTGGTTCATATTTGCCTTTCGTTAAGGTATACATGCGGACGGCTTTTGGCAAGCAGACACTGAGAAATGTTAACTACATGTTGTTAACTAGTTTTACGCTGTTCAGCAGCCCGCTTTTCTCTGCAACTTATAATTAACTTAATTTGCCACACCTCGAAGCCAACTACACTAAATTTGTAAACGTGACGCATTTGCAGAGCTAAAGATAATTTTCATGGCTTGGGATAGCTTGTTTAAACGTGATATTTACTAAGAAACCACGTAAGTTTTTGTGGTGCGTTTCTACTCGCATGTACCTGTTAAGTACACACGTTTTGTTACCGTACGTGTTAAATTGAGTAACTAATGTGCTCTTCGAAACTAACTGGTAGTAAAAGCGAAGTTTGAAATACAGGAACAGTTTGTAAGTCGAACTAATTTATCCCAAACGTTTGCACTGTACCCGCTTGATTTTCACATCGCGAAGAGAAAAATTTACTGGCGCAGGCTATCGCTATTATCGAACAGACCATTTCCGTCAAATATAATTGTTTCAGTAATGCCGCTATTCCGGCGAAAGTCTTCAACGTTAAATCATTTGCACCATACATTCGATCTGTGTGCGGCTTCCCGTTTTGTTTGGTAAACGAATGTAAGAACTGATATCGTGTCTGATGAAATATGAGCTACTCTCCAGTGTAGAACATAGAGACATGGAAACACGAGAAAGACTTCCCGTTGACGTAGCCAATTGACTCGATCGTACCTTGTTAAATCACATTCTTGCGAATTGTGGCCAACAATAACGCTGAACATCACGTTCTCGCGACATATCATAACGCTTTACGAGCATCTTTTATTGTTCACGACAGTCAGGTGTCAATCACTTCGCTGGGGAGCCAATCACAAAAAGCCACCTGTTCGCGCGCTCTTATCGCGGATTTTAATTAAATGCAAAGTCTGTCTCGATCGCCATTTAAATCACTTTGATAAAGTGAGAGGAAAAAGCTGAAAAAAGTGAACCACCCAGTTGCTTCTTTCTCGCGACAGGTTTTTTTGTCTTTTTAATGAAGCTAAAGAAGAATAAAGGGCGAATAGAGAAGAGAAGAGAAGGTTCGAACCTTTGTTGCGGCTGGAAGAACGTGACGCAAGTCCTCCGCATGCTGACGTGAGTTGAAACAATGAATTAATGTTGAGTTTCCAAATAGAGAAGGTGCTGTCGTAAGCAGGGCCTAAAAATAACATCACTTTCCTTCTGAACACGACAATTAGATATCTAACTATTAAGCGCTAGATTGCGTGGGAATAGCCAAGTGGTTAAATTATGCAGATAATGCTGCTGACTAAGGCCGGGCAGTCACTTGCTGAGTTTCATAAATACAAGACCACATCCATTGCGGCCAGTAGTACGATTCCGATCAGCTGACAAGCACATCATATGGATAACTGTGCGTGTGGTAACGTCTCGCCGGACAAGAGAGTCCAATGGGCAGATAACTTAGAAGAAGTGCGGTATTTTGTGCCTCCAAACCGACTACGAAAGAGTTTCAAAAAGAAAATGACCAAGATTAGGCGAAAGGCTAGCGAAATCACGGACAAACCGCTTCGAATTATTACCAGCATGGGAGAACTAAGCGCGAATGCGGTTCAAAATGGACTTGAATTCATTCTCAGGCATGGACAAAGTGGTTCGTTCGACGCGGACCGAGTCACATATGAGGACTTAATCAAAGAGTGGGACAAACTCTTTGACATAAACGCTGTTGGCAGCGAAGAGTCGACCGACGAGGAAGATGAGGAGAAAGTGAAGTAACTTTTAAAATGACACTGCGTTTAGAACGCCGCTTTTTCGCTTTTCGCGCGGGAATACAGTGTGACAAACACAGTCGACGCGATTTAATTCTCATTGCACCCCAGGAACCAAATCTTTAAACCTGTCGATGAAAACCGACCCGAAGAAGGGACAAAAAAAAAGACATTGTAAGACCCAACTACACGGCAAGAACAAAGGTTGAACAGTAAATGAGAAATTTTATACGAAGCATAACTATATTTAAGATAAACAGGAGCGCATAGCAAAATTTCGCAGCAAGTGACTATTGCTGTTATTTATAATACAAACCGATTTTTTCCGCTAAAATTTCTACGAAAGAAAATTTTCAAGCCAGCTATTCGATTCACGAGGATGTGATCAGTTAGTTGTCTTAGCTTACAGCGACAAATACAATATTTTAATATTTAAGAAATAAGAAGTTGAAATTGTGTAAATTCGTATTTTTTGACAACAATATTTTTGACTATTGTGAACAATTATGTTTATTTTTAATACGAGGATGTAAGAAATAGCTTATACATATCAGCGATATGGCCTATACTTGAGTCATAGATCCTAGTGCTGCCAAATTAACAATAACAGTAACTTATTCAACTATCGATTTTCGCTCAGAAAAAAAGTGTCCGCTTTTACAAGCGAATTTAAATAAAAAAATTCTAAAATACAACATATGCTGTTACTTTCTTAATTTATTTTTCTTTTTGCTGTAAAGAAGTATACTTTATTGGATGCCGCCAGAATTAAATTTAGCATAACAGCCGGACATCATAAAAGAAAACTTTGAAATGCGGTCTGCACAACCGCAAATTAATTTCAATAACTATGCTAATACGCTATTACACGGTTCAACCTTTTGGTCCATTCGCCCTGCGCCTGCGCAGAACGTTATGCTCCGCCAGCTTTCAAACTGGCAAACATTTCTTTTACTGTTTTTAAGAAAATGTGGCGTTACATCAAGATGATATACTGACCAAGCTATATTTTTTCGATCGTTTTGTTACTCTCGTCAACTGCGCTGTTTGCAAGTACGAAGAAAACTGACCTTTGAGGATGTGACGGTGAAAGTGTTCAACAAACAATACGTGATTCACAGTGAGAGAAAAATTGCGCAATACTTAATTGAGCATTTCACCTTTAAATACAAATTCGAAGTGGCGTAAAATTAATTGGGTAAAAAAAAAAAGAAGACTTAACCTCAATCGTTGTACAGTAAAGTTCTTTTTTAAATTTACATAGTTTTTGACACAACAATTACGGCTCTAGAACAACATACTGTGGTGGTAACTTGGTAAGAGTCAAGTTTCATTTTATTGAGCTTGAAATGTCACGTCGTTTCATCGTTTGCGCTTTTGTTGAGGTGACACAGAGTTTACATTTTGCATCAAGATACATCGCCGGCATAGCACTGGCAAGTAACGATAACAAAGAGACATTTTCTCAACTAAAGTACATAATCCCTAACGGGTCTAAACATTTAATCGCTTCCTCGGTCTGTTATTAGGAGAAAATGAAGGGACTCTCGTTTTCTCTTCGTCATCCATGTGTTGAAAAACGGGTCGACAAATGATAACTGATAACAATTCAAACTTAAGATGTTGTGAAGCCGTAACCGGCAATAAATTTATGAAAAATAGTTCTCGAACTTTAACCTAAAAGCGTAAAAAGATTCGTCGGAAAAAAATTTTCCTTGCACGGAAAATATTACACAATGAAGTTGAATAAAAACAATTTCATTGTGTTCGCGGCGTGCAATCTACAGTTGAGTAGAAACAATGTTTTTTAACACGTTTAACAGTTACAAACAGAATATTAGGGAACACATAAATTAACAACTCACAGCAAATATTGGCGTTAAAACGGCAGCTTAGTGTTTTCTTACCACAGCAATATCTTGAGTTAGTTTGGCTTCAATAAATCTGAATCAGTTTTTTCTGTAGTATGAGTTGGATACCTGGCTCAGGCATAAGCATTTTTTTCGGATTATTTCTCCATGTGAGAGCATTAACAGAAATATATAAGAAAGAGAAAAGAAAACTAAATTATAAAAGAAAAAAATCGCTAATAGCAAAGAAAACAGAAGTTTAGTTTGCCATAGTTTATCATAACAGAAACACTTGACTGTTCTAATTTTATTTTCTTATCTTTGACAATTTAGTAACTTCAAATGAAATAGAAAAAGGTTATTCAAGAGACTCGAATGTTGTTAGAAATTTCGAGAAGAACGAAAAACTCGAGAGTTGCATCTGTCGGGGAAAAGATGGCGACTCGAGGCGAGGTTCGTGTGTAAAGTGCAGTTCGCGGCAGCTGTAGATTCAGTACCACGTGCACACTCCTAATAGCATTCATTGAATTGAAAGAACCTTAATTCAAGATCTATTCTATTGAAAAACTACCTCCGCAAACTCTTTCTGGTCGTTTCTGTCGGCAATTAGGAGTTGGTCGACGTGAATCCCAGTATTCACGAAAGTTGTTTCCGGCATTGTCGGCGAAGATCGTAAAACACTCGGGGCAGCCTATTGACTACCTCTACAAACTACTCGCCTCTTTTCTCGACATTATAATTAATATATAATCGTAATTGTGGACCTTCGTCGACATTAAGCCGAGTATTCACGAAAGTTGTTTCTGACATTGTCGGCGAAGTTCGTAAAACACTCGGAGCAGCCAATCAATCTCTTGGGTATGGCGATAAATGATTAACCCCCTTAAAACGTACGTAAATCCCTTGTGTGGGACGACTGTTTCCGTTGTGTCCGATTATTGCCCAATTCGTTTAGTCAATTCAAATTTAGCAAAAAACTACGAACGTCAGAACGAGAGTCGTGCCGAATGAATGCACTGCATTTGCTCGAACTATGAATGGTCCTTGAGATTAATGAAACAAACTGTATAAATTAACTTACGGTTCAGGACAATACACGCTCTGAAAACGCAATACCATATTTGAAAACGTTTCGCCAGTTTAAGCGAGATGATTGCGGCGGCAAAATATAATCTATATCATGGTGAAAGTTTGCATTTTCACCATGATATTTGGAAGCGATTGATAAAATTACGAAGATACAAAGGACAGTCGAATCATTAAATATTCTATTATACAAACGCACTGATCTTGATTCGCTTTGCTGAGTGAAATCCTTCAAAAATTTAAAGTCTTATGAATGCTAATACGAAGCATTCGTTATTTCATTTTTGAATCAAAATTTTTTGCTCTAAGAAATTCTTATGTGCTTTTGTCGAATACAGTCTGTCATAAAATGTTGCTATTTAAAACTTCTTAGAATTTTATTCGCCGTGTTGGTTTATTAAAAAGCCGGTTAAAAAAAATATTCGTTTTCAATTAGCACTCCCTAATATGTTCACCGATATTTTGCCAAAAAGGGAAAGGTTATCAAAAGTAGTTGATCGACATTTGTCTTCGAAGAAAACTGTAGAAAATGAAGTCATACCGTAAAAATAGAAAAAACTGTGGTTTGTGGCTTATTTTGGTCATGTGGTTGAATTTCTTCACGAGTTAATTAGGCAGGGGTTGGTCAGAGAATTAGCTTTAAGAGGCTTTGTTCAAACGGCTATTATGTTGATGCAAATTGACGGAAAAGGCTAGAATGTGAGTAGGTTTGTTTCAAAAACAGTTTGACCAGTTATTTGAGTGATTACGGTTCCCGGAAAAAGAAAATAATGAAAAATGGCAAATGGCAAATATCGCGAACTAGCCGCGCGCGGTCAGGGAACTGAACCGAGTTTGAGTGATTTTGTCGAGGATGGTGGGGGAGGATATGTTCTTAAAACCCTTGACACAAGAATGAGCCTCTTTTATCACGTTTTGCGCAACCTTCCATTGTCTTATCAAGGCGTTTGATGTGATGTAATAGCAAAAAAGAATGAATTATTTATTAACACATGCCTTTTAAACCATAAAGTTCCGGCGTAGTAATCAAACATTTCAGCTACATCTTGGAGCGCTGCCGACCGCAATCAAGTTCATTGAGTCTTGTGCCGGCCGACCGACCATTGATTCTGATACAAATCCGTGGGGACTATTTCACAACCCTTTGACAAATTGCTTCTCAAGTTTGAAGGATTATGCCCTTACGCAGGTCAACGAGTTGCGAATTCACGAGCTTCTCTCATGGCGCCGAATATCGCCAAGAGAGATTTAAAGAACGACGAGCCAGATCTGCTCGGAAGAAAAGCGTTCAGTGGTCCATTGATCTGGAGGAGGTACGCTATTTTGTGCCGCACAGAAGTAGGAGCGAGAGTATCAAGAGAAAATTCAAGAAAGTGAAGAAAAGAGCTGAGCAGTTTAACGACAATTTGAAAACACTCAAAGCTTTCACGAGCACTGCCGAGTCCAGAACAACACGGCTTCGAATCATTGGTCGTTACGCAAAGTGTTTCTCGCACGAGTCCGGTTTACAAAGCTTCGAGGAGTACAACAAACAGTGGGATTTATTGTTTGAGATGTATGCAAGCAGAGATAATTATTCACTAGAGACACCAAGCACGAAAACTTTATGAAATTCACGCAACTCTCATGACTACAGAGACTCTGGCGGGAAGTTGCTAAGGCTTCCTTTGAAATTCTTCCTGTTCTACGGATTGATAGAATTTCCTGAAAACTGTCCAAAACAATACCTGCCTACACAGTTTGGGAAATTGCTGAATCAGAGGTCGCACTTGCGCAGGCGCTCGTAATTAACGGCTTAATTCAGATTCAGCACGAGAACACCTGTCGTTTAAATGTACACGAAAGTGGATAAATCTTGATTGAATCTTCTCCCAAAACAGCTATTATCGGATCTTTATTTGGGAAAATTAACCCGCACGAAAAGGCTTCTGTCAGGAACAAAAATTAAAATTGAAATTTTCAGCTTGTGCAATAGATATCTGAGTTACGTTTGCGTTGTTTAAAAATTATGCACAGTCTATATTTTGCTTTTTTTTTTTATCAATAATCGGCGATGAGTCTTACTGATAAGTTTGCAAGCTTGCGTCAGTTCTTTTTCCATCTTTTATATGCGCGCCGCTATTTATCACGTTGAAGATCCTTTAAAAATGTATGAAACCAACGTCTGTTTTTTTGTTTTGAGAGTCGAAGCTGAGAGAAGTGAAATTTTCGATATTTAAGTGCGCAATTCGGTGCCGGAATGACACATGTTTTATCAGATCGCGATATTTTTGAACTAAATCATAAAATATTTATACGCAAAATGTGCGGTTTCTTGCAATATATATATATGTATATCAATTTGTCTTCTGGGGGTTCCGATGGTTTTCTCATTAAAGTTCACAAGATATGATCTGCTTATTGTTTTTATTTGCCTTTTTACCTTTAGTCCTTGCGTTAATAATTCAATTTGAACGTATATGTTTATAAGTAGCACACGTTTTGCAAGCTTTTTTCTCCCGTTAACGTATGAATAAGGAATCTAAATTTGGCATTGTTGTTTACAATTTTATCTTTTAAAATGGTTTTTCATTTTTAATCCCGTAATCGAATTGATTGTGTGTAAGGTGGAAAAATTCCCCGCCAGCAGTTCCCCTTCTCGTTTGGCTTTAGATCGCGCGTGTATATTTCGCGCTCTCTCCAATAATCTGTAAGTCTGTAACAAGCTATAAATGTGTGGTTTGCAGCACTACAAAGTATTTTCTGCGTTCATTACAACTGAGTTAAACTAGAATGTAGAATGGGCACGGTACAAAAGACCAACTGACATTTGCAATTTTTTATAACTCTTTGTAATCAAGCTTAATTACAGCCAAATTGACCACATCGTGTTCGTTGTTTAATTTCTTGCCAAGTATTTACAGCAATGCAGTTTACCCTATCTTAGCAGATAGCTGTTAGCTTATGAAACGTTTGTGACAAACACAGACTATTTGGTGAACAAGATAACTTAGTGAGCACATCCCGTTGGCCATCTGCGCTCAAACTGACTTCGAAATAGCCACTTTTCGCAAAAAGGTTTCCGGCTGTACATAAAACATTGATAAGATAAAAAAAAATGATTCGTTTGCATTGGTAGCGAACACCTGACTAAAAGCCACATCTATGAGGAAGTAGTGTAGAGTCATAAGAATTTGCATAAACGTTATCATTGCTGGTACGAAAAACATGTCAGTTAAATTGTCAGCTTTCTTGATCAAGCTAATAACTAAGATTTTACAATTTTGATAATGTTAGAAAACAACACCTTCAATCGGGTTGCTCAACGGCAGTGCACATGTACGAATAGCGGACCTATTTCTAAGAATCTTGCCTGCGTTCAGTTTTCTACCTGGTTTTTTAGCAGGTTAATTTTTTAAGGATTTTGCATTGGTTTTTCACCTATATCATCTAGCGTAAATACAACGTATCGGCATTGCAAGTGCCTTAGTACTCAGATTATTTGCTGCTTGATACTTATTCCAATATTTTTCTGATGTTATTTATTGTCCATGCTTCACGCATTATCTTTAGTTCTCGTATAAATACTGGATCAACTGACCACTGTCTTGCCGGCAGGGGACTGTAAATTACGAGCGACCGAAACTTTTCAATTTGTTTTACTATGCCACAAAATCAAGTAAAGCCAATCTGTCGTTATCGGTTATTTGCGAGTATTTCACAATTCACTGCGGTTGCTTTGCTCAGTAACACTTCTGTTCCATTCAACATTCACTGTCACGTCCAACATGAACGATATTAACCGATTTTATCTGCAGCTTTAATTATTGATATTTTTGCTCCATATTTGAACCGGATGTTGCTGGAGTCGTCAATTTTCTAGCCATGCCCTTGCAGCGAAACTGAAATGATAAGAGTATAGTTTGTGCCAAACTTCCAACCGATATTAACCGAATCTATCCGCGGCTTTAATAATTAGTATTTCAGGTCTATATTTGGACCGGATATTGCTGGAGTCGGCAATTTTGTAGCCATGCCCTTGCTGCGAAACTGAAATTATAAGAGTATAGTTTGTGTCAAACTCTTATCGCATGAGAGGTATATATCACTTACTGAATGATTCACCGGGCAATATCAGCGATACAAGTGCATAAACTATAAACAAAATATTGGTAACAATATTCAAATGATTGCGTTGAAACTATATTTCATGACAAGGCCTTTGTCACTGCTCCAAGGCTGTGAATATAAAAACTTATTTCCTACGTGATATTGGATATCCCTCCCTAAATTCATAAAAAAGTGACTCGTTATAATATTCTTCTATATTGAGGTCATTGAGAATCTCCGCACGTACCAGTGGCCGCCAGCCTTCTGTCCTGATCATTACAAACACAAAATTTAAATTGAAGATGAAAAGCCCCCGGCCGCTTTTATACCGTTAGAACTTTTGTCACCTAGACGTATTAATGATTTAAACATGGATTATTGTAAAACTAATTCGCGCTTTTAACATGGAAATTGAAATTTTTTTCAGCGTGATGTCACCTTGTTAGTCACATATCTGTTGCCAATTCACTGAAATCTTCTTGTCACATTTCAGTAAATTTCACCGAGGAAATTAGCATTTAGAGCTAATTTCCTGTAAAATGAAAGTTTGCAATAATATTTTGATACTTCTTGTGTAAACAATTTACAATGTCACGTTCTCGAATTTTCGTGTGTTTTTCCACGTCTCAACCTGCCAAGCAGCTTTCGTTTAATTTCTTTCACTGAAGCTCAGGCCCGGGGATATTTGAGAACGAAGGTTTCGCTCTGAAAACGCGTCAAATGTTTTCCGTTTACACTACGCCGGAGAAATATGAAGACGCAACAATCGCCGGTCATTTTGGATTTGTGTTTGAGGAAAACTCAGTCAGGGAAATCACGTGATTATCGTGACGTCATCGTTTTCGAAAAGCTCCGTTTTCAAATGTTTCCTGTCGACACAAGAACGAAAAGCCGGCGTCAGTTCAAATTGGTCCGGTTTGAAGTGCGTTTTTGAAAAGCTTCGTTTTCGTGAGGGATTAATGTTGATGGTATGCCTAACCGTAGAAAGTAAGCTGCGTTTTCAATTTGCTCCGGCGTAGTGAAGACGCTGCCTTAAAAGCACCATCAGTAAATTTCCCACTGATTCGCGTCTATTGCGCGTGCGCAGGTAGACACTATGTCTTGAAAAAAGAAAAAAAAAAAGCTAAAAAAAGCTGAGTTGTGAGGCTATGCATGTCTGAATATGCGCCCTGAAGCTGGTAAGTGCTTGAATTAGAAGTTGCATTTTGAATCATCACGCTATAATTGACCTTCACCCTGCGGCTCAACAAGATCGCCAACGCTATTAAACGTTTATAGCATGACACAGTGAATATTCCTAAGAAGCAGGGATCAAGGAATGTCATATGACCGCCAGCGTTTTATGTGGGAGGTACGGAGGGAAAGGAAAGTTGAGAGTTCAATATCACACTTTCTAGATTTCAGTTTAGAGCCATTTTGTGTAGTAAGAAAAAGAAGCCTTCTGTAATAATTTCTGTAACATCGTAAATGGTTTGAACCCAGGAGTATCAGTAGTTCGTATAGTGTGATCGTCCGGGTGAGGGTAGTTCTGAAAAGAACTGATGTTTCGACAACCTGAGCGGAAGTCATCTTCAGAGTCAAGTGAATAGTGTCTGTCAGTCGATGATGTCATAAGTCTGGTCCGTTGAACGTTATTGCTCAGTTTAACCATGATGGTATTGGCTGAAAGACTCGTGTAAAGTTGGTCATCAGTCATTGGTGGGTTTCGATCCGTTTATTGTTAGTTGATCGGTTTTTGGTCCATGTATTGTTAAGTCGGTCTGTTAGAAGTCCGTTTGTCGGTTTCGTTTCCGTCGTGGATAAGTCGTTTGTAAGGCGCCGGTAGTTGTCGACATCTGTTAAGAGGCGTTTGTTGTAGGTTGGTGTACCAGCTTTCCAGAGTCAATCGTTGAAAATAGTTTGTAGTGTAGGTTAGGCACTGAGCAGAGTCCCAGTCAATGTTGTGGTTTGTCAGTTGATGATGTACAGCAATGTGATTGTTGGCATCACCATTTCTCGCGGCTCGTTTGTGTTCAGTCAGTCTCGTGTTAGGTTTCTGCCAGTCTCACCAATGTAATGCTCCGACTGCCAGGCTTCCTACATTGGTGAGACTGGCAGAAACCTTAACACGAGACTGACTGAACACAAACGAGCCACGAGAAATTAATGGTGATGCCAACAATCACATTGCTGTACATCATCAACTGACAAACCACAACATTGACTGGGACTCTGCTCAGTGCTTAACCTACAGTACAAACTATTTTTAACGATTGACTCTGGAAAGCTGGTACACCAACCTAGAACAAACGCTTCTTAACAGATGTCAACAACTACCGGCGCCCAACAAACGACTTATCCACGACGGAAACGAAACCGACAAACGGACTTTCTAACAGACCGACTTAACAATACATGGACCAAAAACCGACCAATTCGACTAACAATAGACGGATCGAAACCCACCAGTGACTAACAAACACTATTCACTTGACTCTGAAGATGACTTCCGCTCAGGTTGTCGAAACATCAGTCACCTCAACAGTTGTTTTCAGAACTACCCTCACCCGGACGATGACACTATACGAAATAATAATTTCTGTAAAAGAGGTAAAAAGCGTTCTCTGGTAAAATTGTTTAACGTTGTGAGCTTTCAACAGCCAGTCTGCTGTCTTCGACGGACAAAAATGAAATGATAAAATAGACCTAAAAATTTCTTTTGAATATAACAAGCGAATGGCATATATTAGATAGTCTACGTGTGAAAGAATGGATAGATAGTGCATGTGAGAAACTATGGTCTCCTTCGATGTGGTTTCCTTATTCACCGCTATTCCTGTAGAAAAAGCCTGTAACTACATCAGGAAGAAATTAGAAGATGATTATTCTCTCCATTCCAGAAGCAATCAAGACATTGATGACATAATTTGTTTACTAAACTTTGTGCTGTCCGACAATTATTTCATTTACAATGACGACATCTACAAACAAATCCACGGCTGTGCCATTGGTAGCCCTGTCAGCCCCGTAGTAGCCAACTTTTGTGTGGAGGAAATTGAAGAAACAGCAATCGATTCAACCCCGGTTCCACCCAAAATCTGGAAACGTTAGGTAGACGACAGTTTTTGTGTCATCAAAAAGAATGCAGTTACTTCTTTTCATGACTCACTGAACTCTATCGACCCACATATTTCCTTCACCATCGAGCACGAATCTAATGGCCAGCTGCCATTCCTCGACACCCTTATTTCTCGCGATAATGAGAGGCTCAACATTGATGTCTATCGGAAGCCCACGCACACGGACAGATATCTTGATTTCCCGGCATAAACAAAAGTAGGAAACCAGAAACTGCAGGGGACCGCATACGATAAACGCTGCCAACGTAGGATCTACATGAGATCTCATGTAAATCCTACGTTGGCAGCGTTTATCGTACGCGGTCCCTTGCAGTTTCTGGTTTCTCATTTATGTATTTTCGGACCGTAGGTCTTTTCAGATCCGATACGCTGCGTTTTTAAAGCATGGTACTGGCCATGCGGTTGAATGTTTAAATGTTTAGGCTAGCCTTGTCCAGCCACATTTATTCTCTTGCTTTTCGAGACACCAATCTTGACACTTTGTCTCCTCGCGCCCCGAAACACGTGATGTGGCAACGCGTTTTTCGGGGCGCAAGTGAATTCAAAGTACGGAACTTGATATAGTGAACGGGTCATTTTACAATTTATGTGCGTTGGCTGTTGGGCTGGCGTTACATATCTTCGCTACACAGTGCTGACGAGCCCCAAGAAGGGCGAAACAGCTGTCCACTGTTGCGATCCTACTTTATCGGTTCTTGTCATGTTGCTTTGGTGTCTCGAAACGTTTTTCACGTAGTATCAGCCTTGCGGTCTATTGTTTATAAACAAAAGCCCTTCAAAAATTATGCTTAGGGCAACTGTGTCAGCCGCAACGATCATATATAGGGTATCGAAGTTTTGGTGTGGTCAAAAATAGGGTAGGGAAAATCGCAGATTTTGGTCATAAATAGGATAAGGGCGGCCACACACCCCCACCGAATTTTTCTGGGAGTATTCTCCCAGGGGTTCTATCACGCATACAGTTCAAATAATAATGATGATGATAATAATAATATTTATATTTATATTCATAGAGGATAAACCCCGTTAATTTATTTGTTTTGCTTAGTTGTGTTTTGCATGTGCTTAGTTGTGCTTAGTTGTGCTTAATATGTGCTTTGTTGTGTTCTGATGTTCTCGGCCAAACGATCGCAACATTTCAACACAACATATCGCGGCATTGTTGGGCACAGGATGTTGCGCGCGTTTGGCAACCCTGTTGCGACCTGTAGCGACATGTTGGGTGCTGTTGGCTCAAGTTTGAAAATGATCAAATTTTTCATGCAACATTTGTGGATGTTGTTGCACTAATTGGCCAGGTTCGTGTCCCATTGTTGCACCAGGGCATGCGCACCAGCTCGATTTGGAACATCAAACATGACGCAACACGTCGCAACAGGATGGCAAAACGCGCGCAACATGTTGAGTCCAACAATGTTGCCATATGTTGCGTCGAAATGTTGTGATCGTTTGCCCGAGGCTTGGAAATGCTGGACCAGTAATTTTGCGATATGTGGCGTTGAAGTGTTACGATCGTTTGACCGTAGCTTGAAAGTACGTTAAGGCTCAATGAAATCAAGATGGTGGACATATGTGATTCGAACAGACACATTTTCGACTTGATTCGAGAACCGATAAAAAATTTTAACATTGCGGCTAAATTATCGGCCATTAGAGACTAGGCTATTCGCTGGGGTGGAATGAGCCAATAGGAATTCGTTTCATTTGAAATCCTTTTTATGAAATGTAGGTATGGAATGAAATGTCGATATACTAAAATAAAACAGTTCAAGGTCAAGGCCAGATTTAATGGCGTTTCAATAACTTCTCTTCATATAAATAGCTTATAAGCAGTTTTTGAACACCTCGGTGTGAGAAAAACAAAATAAATGACCTCAGGTTTGAGGGCGTTTGGTGGCCAATGAATATAGCAAATGAGTTTGCAATCTAAAAACAGAGCAATTAATTTGTTTACTTAAAAAGTTCGTTTTTTTTTTTTTTAAATTGAGATTTGACAGATTATTTGTAAGGTAGCGAACTTTAAATCAGTTTTCATTTTACGTTAGATTAATAACTATTGAAATATGGAGAAAAGACCTTAAAGCAGTCGTGGCATATTCAGAATAAGATTTCCTAAAAATACGTGTTCTTCATGCAGGAATCGTGCAAGAATCACATTCACATGTTTGTCATTTAACGCGGTGCGATTTAAACAATTGTTCAAAATAATCAACCCAGTAAGCTTAGGTCTAGTGAAGCTCTTAAATGTTAAGCGTAAACTAAACTTAACCTGAAGATTCAGGCCTTTTCCCTAGTATCAGCAATTTTAAAGTCACGCTTTCTCTGCCAGTTCTCAGAAATATTCCTTCCATATAAAGTTAAGTAATTCTATATAAGTAGTTATTCTATAAATAACAACATTTGCATTAATTTACAACATGTTTTCCAATAGTATATTTATATCTAAATTATTATTTACTATATTTTGATATTTATGTAAGCATTTCTGTAACTCTCGTTTTAGCAGTTTTTCACACCAGTTGCATTAAGTTTGTTCTTTAATTTTCCGCGTTTTTCACAAAATAGTTCACTGTCTGGTATTTGGATTGTATTTTTGTTTTAGCGCGCCAACTGTTCCCAGACTCTATGCATGTGTTACATAAGTTTTATCTTCAATAAAGTTGCAGTGTTTTCATTCGAGATTCGGCGAAAATAATTTTACAGTCAAAGCAGAGCAGAAAGAGGTTCGAAATGAATACAATCACTTGATGCGGCGAGTTTCCAAAAAAATCACCAAACTGCCACATTCACATTCCACCTGTCAATTGTCGTTATTCGAGGGAAGTAGATCAGGCAAAAGGAACTTGTTTTGGAGTTAAGAAAATCCAGTTTGAAATGCGAATTGAGAGCCAATATTTACGAAAATGAAACAATAACATAACGTAAAGTTTTTTTAAAAAAATATTCAACGGTACGTTTTTGGAACAGCGCGGCATACGATGGCAAAAAAAGAGAAAAGATTTACCTTCAATAAAGGCAGTTTGGTACTTTTCTGTACCTCTGGTAAGTTTGCAGAGATGAACATCCTTTATATCAGTTCTTTTATATTTCCAAAAAGCATACCTTTCTGAGATCACAAAGACAATTCTACAATTTTAGTATTTCCGATTAAGACTAATACAGTGTAAAACCATATGCTTTTTGGGAGGCACATCACCTCACAGCTTATATTGTAGTGTCAAGATTCCGGCTGAGTTTTTAACAACGCTTTCGATGGCGACGTCGAAACTGAAAGAATTAGCAGCTGACATTGCAAAGTTTGTTGCGATATCACGAAGCAGGAGTTTTTTTTTGATCCATTTTCTTACTTTTTGGTGTTCAAAATTTTCGGAATTTTAAGAACAGAACACCAAATGAATCCTCACCTGCTATGATAATTCTGTGGTTCAGTGGCGCACTTGTAATTGAATAAATGGTTCGCCCAGAAAGTGCAATGCAATGTTGTTTTATTTGTCCTGGGCGCGTCAGGACATTTTGTACAGACCAAACTTTGTGATATACAAGGATATACGAGGTTTCGAGGTAAAGCAGAAAATCATGTATTTTGAATTTGTTCTCCAAACTGAGCGTGGGCGGATTGAGACTACGATCAGTGTGATCCGTCCGTGTGTGTGTTCGTATGATGTTCCTACACGAGTCACATGTACTTTAATCACTTTCACGTGCTTGTCATTTATTGATCAGCAGATGAAACACCCTGTTTTATAATAGCCGGTGCTTTTCTAAAAAAAAAAACCTTTTTTAACCTTTTATCAATTCTTTTCAAATCACGTTTTCCTCGTGCCTAGACATGTGCTTTCCACTGTCAAGGGCGCGAGAATATACCCAAGGAAAAAGAAGGAAAAAAACTCGATCTTTGTACAGGCTGCTTCCTCACAACATTAACTTTAATTTATTTGAAGGTGTCTTTTTCAGCTTCCTCGTATATTTTGATAGTTATGTAACCACATCCGTGTAACTCACGTTTTTGTAATTTTTTTCAAATTTCGCAAAAGCGTGTGTTGCCAGCTCACCGCGTTGCTTAGTTAATTTCTTTCACAAAAGCGCTTACATTAAATTTCCCCTCGTTTTTCCTTATGTAATACTACTGTCAGGCTCTGTGATTTCGCAATTTTTTTTTTCAGAGCTGTTTCATTTGGTCAGGTGGTTAAATTAATATATATGTACAAAAATCTCGAAATTATTTGTCGAATTGTCCAAGTGTCTCTGCATGCGATCGCTTCTCTGCATAGTTAAGTTTTTATTTCGACTCAAATTAGACAGTTTGTGTTCTTTCTTTGTTAAGGGAAGAAAAAGAGAAGCCAAGAATACCCGGCAACAGCACAAGTATGCAAAATTTCATAAGGCTGCACAATAACTCATGCTTTCAGATTGAATTGCGGTTAATAGCAGATGACACATATTAACCAATAGGAATTGGCGTTGTTTTGGAACACCTGCTCACTCATAAGAAATGGATTAAGATTTTGCTAGGTTATTGAAATTCAAAACAGCGCCCAGACCAGCTTCCGAACTTTTAACCTCAGATGTTTTGCGCGAACAGCTCAATATAAGTCGACCGTGGGAAAAAATACGATGGAAGCAATTTTAAAGACGATGTAAACACGAAAGACGAATGACAATGACAACTGCAGTCAGCAGACGAAATATTAAAACGTATTAGTTTCATTAATTGTAAACTTAAGCGAAAACCCTCCCTGCGGTAAAATCACGAACGGTCGTGAAATCGGTTGTCGTGTTTATTTTGGTAACTAATTACGAAAGCGGGCAAAAAGGCACACTCTGGATAAATGTTATTTAGCCCTAGTTTGCTACTAACGATGCTAAGAAAATTTCATTGCCGTGGGTTTGATTTATTTGTCAGTTTGAACAGGGTTGTGAAAAACACAGTCTTGATTGCCTCACTGTGCGGTTTTAGTGCGACAGAATGGACTGGAACGTTCCCGATGCTTGCTACGTGTTGGCGCGTGACAAAAAGCACTCGGAAGTAAAAAATGCAAATAAATTGGGGCTTGTTACATAATAAGCCGCAAAATCCCTGCGGCTCACCACACTAAAATACCGGTTAAACGCAATTGAAGTATATCAATCTGACGAACGTATCGACTGGGTTCAGAACTCGCAGAACCCGCTCGACATAACTTGTACCTTATTTACTATCTGTGCAACTTTTAAGACTGAAAAATGGCACAACTAAGAACGCTTACAAAATCCGTGAGTTGTGATCACGTCTCATCATTTGCTGAGAATTCTGTGAGGAAAGTACGTTGGTCGATGGATTTAGAGGAAATTCGTTACTTCACGCCACCTAAGCCTCGGCGAAAAAGCATCACAGAAAGATTACGCGAGTTTAAGGATAAAGCGAACGATTTCGCTGACAGGACATTTCGACAGAATGGACATTACAGGTGCAGCTCTCGGCTTGAATCAATTTTAAGAAGAGGATACACGGCGGACAGCGAAATTGACTTAAATCGCCAATGGGATGAACTTTTTGAGCTTTACAAGGAACGTGTTATGCAGAATAACTAGAGGAAGTCTACAACCGAAGACAAGGCTACTTTGAACGTTTTAAAGAGGTGCACAATCTCATAAGGTTAACTGACAACTCATGCTGCAGCCAATGTTAGAAATTGTGTTGTTGGATGGGCCAAGATCCCTAGGTGAGAATTACTGAACAATGCTAATTGCTTCGTTTGAACATGATGGTACGCTGCTCCACCGAACTCACGAATAACAACGACAAGCCGTAAGAATAGCGGGAAAAGAAGAACTAAAACAAACGCATTGTAAAGAAAATCCTTAGAAATAATGTGTGCAAACGTTCAATATCGAAGATCGAGGATAATGACAAACGACATTGTTACAGGCCTTCGACAAAATACAAACTAAGCAGTTTTAGAAACGTGCGAATGTAAGTTTGAAACGTGAGTGAAGGTTTTAAGAGCCTGAAAATATTATGACCGGAGCAGAGTCGGCGGAACTTTGAAACTTAAAATAGAATGCAATTAAATCGCTGAGGTGGGCAATTGGTAGCTGAGAGAACTCATATCAAGCGAACAATGACGAATGATATTGATGTCAAGAGCTTGCCGCTAACTAGCTTAAAGGGTGCCGAACACGATATATGGATGTCTGAATTGTCAATTTTATATGAAGTCGTGTACTTAACGAAACACCAAACAATGTCGGTGTGAAAAATAAATAAACGAGAGAACATTGTTTGAAGTCGTATGTTTTAGTTGGTTTAAGAAGCATTACTGAAGCTTTCGTGTATGCAAATATATATGAAAAGTTTATCGAGGAACGATACGGAAATGTAACAAAATATTAAACGAAATTCATTGGTAATTCTCTGTAGTTATTAACCGATTTATTGGCGCTTACGTTTGCATTTATGCTAACTCGTCTTTTACATTTACTTAAAATGAATCAAGAATACCTTTCTGCGTTCAACTTGTCTCACTTCGCAATTGCAAGGAAGTTGAAATTTCTTTATCAGAGTTCTACTTTTTTGTGTGTTTATCGTTCAACCGGTGATAGATAATTCGGCAAGTCTACAGTAATTAATATCACTTCTTTAGCATATATAAATAGCACACAGCTCTTGGTGCACTATAAACTGATATTTTGTAGTTATTGACCTTAATTTTTTGTCCAAATTCCTAAAAATAGAAGGTTTTCAACAAAAAGTACTTATCTTTGTTTACATTTCTGTTCATTTTTGGGCAAGTTCTCTTTCATTTATTCAAAACCACACACTCAAGACACAAAAAAATCCCATAAAAATATAACGCATTTTTACACGCAAACGTTTTAAAAAATTGCAATAGTAGGCGCATTCAACGAGTTTATCTGACGTCTTGTGTCAAAATTAAATTAACATTCAACAAAAAAGAACAGTCATTGTACGTGTTTTGAAGTTTTTGCGCGTGGTAGTACGAAGTCCAATAATGCAAAGCTCCTGACGAAATTCGCATTCGTTAGCGCAGATCTAGGATGTAACGTGGAAAACATCACAAAAATATGGCAGGACAAAAAAGTTTCGTACGACTTAAAAGAAAGCTGTAAAATCTGATACTAATTAATAAACCAGATATGCATTAAAAACAACTAAAGAATCGAATATTTATAAGTTCCTGTTACTATTTTTGAAAACAAATATCCATAGCTTCCTGTTACTATTTTTAACAAACTAGTGTTACTGGATTCATTTATATCATGTACAATGGTGATTCTATCCAACAAGAGAATAAAAAAATATGTTCCGTATCGTTTTGGTCAACAAAACGCAATACGCATTCATTCCATTTTTGAGAATATATTACACCTTCGTGTACACCTTCGTCATGAGAGTTAATTTTCCTTCCTCTGTTTATAATTAGAGTGATCACCTATACTGACGCATTGAATTAAAACCTAAAACTTAATTATTTTCATATACGTAGATACACGTTCTAGAACATCCCATCATTTTATACCGTTTATTATAACACTCGAACAGTGAGAGTCACATTCAGACTGCTACTCAGACGTATTTTGGCCGACTGCTGATCTCGTGTGAGTAATGTTTTAACCGCTATGTAGTTAATCCAGAAACAAAGAATTAAGATTTTATTTTTGTATATTCATTTTATTTTATATATTCATCGCCAGTCTACAATATCCTTGTTTAATCATCTTCAGTACTGACTAGCAGTGACTTATATTAAAGACCTCTTTAGCTTGGGCGGTTTATCGCCCCTTTTCCGACCATGTGATGATGAATTCTCCCTCTCAAATTTTCAAAACGTCGCGTGTATATGAATGAATAATTTTTAGATGGATAAAAGAACAATTCTCTAGAGAATATCACGTGGTCTGTCTGGTACACGGCCCTTAATGAAACTCGTTCTCGTTCCAATACTCTACCGGTAATCGAGCAATCTGATTGGTTGATTTTAGCTACTGATCTTCTGTAGAACAAGTTTTGTCACCTGATGAAAAAGATTTACTTTCGATTTTCTCATAACAAATACGCAGCAGAAAAGAACAAAAAACGAGTATATGTGCTGAAACGACGTACTCTTCACATTTACAAAGCATTCGCTCGGGATAAGCAAACATCTCCTCGCAAGCCTTTATTCACCAAAGAATAAAAGAGAAAATCATAGTGAAATCGCGACCACGAGTGACAGTGTATATCTTCCTCATGTAAAGGTCGGTTTACGACGGTTTTTCCTTAGGAGTTGGCTCTTTTCTTCAAGGCACGCTTCGCAACATTTATCAACGAGTGTTTTTAATAGGATAACCTACCCTGGTTTGCTGGTATGCATATAACTGGAACTTCCCTCCTCGGAGGTTGTTCCATTGTAACTTTAGTGACATACTGACAGGCTTATAACTGCTTGATGACGATGGTGGTGATAATGATAACGACGACGACGACGATAATGATGATGATGATGATGAAGACGATGCGCAAGTGACATGCGCGCCTTTCTGAATTTCATTTTACTTTCCTCCTTTCCGGAGTTGACAGAAACTAGAAACTGACATTGAACTATTCCCAGTCTTCTACTCGCACTCTTTTTAAAAGTAAACTTGATACTGTATGTCAAATTTCACGTGCGTTGTAACGTGAATGGCACTTAGCGTGCTGAGATCTTACATAATAATATTTAGTTAGTTTTATTGAATCTTGCTTTCTGCCATGTTTTATCACTAGTTCTGCCTTAAAGTGTCGTCTTCTCAATCTTGCATGCTTGAGCGTAATTTTATCATCAGCGTTCCAAATGTAATATGAGTTCGTGCTTTTTTAGGGACCGTTCATTTTTTATGAGGGAGGGGGGGCTGGTGGGATTTGGGAAGCACCATTTAAAAACCGCATGACCCCCCCTCAGCTTACCAATTTTTTCATATGGCCCCCCCTTATAGCGGTAATTTTTTGGGATGACCCCCCCCCAAAAAAAAAAATTGAACAAACAATATTTAGATTTCAACTTTTTTAATATTTCTCTATTATCCCCCTACTTCAAGTTATTGTGCTCACTATGAAGACAAAATTAGAATCCCTATACTACAGAGAGCTGTTGTTTAAAAAACAAATCAAAAGAAAGAGAAGTCAATTTCGGATCTCCTAGTTATGGCTCGCCCTGAGCGTGTGGCATTTGGCCTCTCATTGGCATCTTCCTCATCTGAATTGATGAATGCAAGAATGATGTCACTTGAGTCATCTTCTCCCCCAGAGTCAATGGCATCACTGTCATACTCATCATTGTCACTTCCATCCGTTTCACTGCTGTCAGCACTTGCCTTGTTGTCATTTTGTGTCAATGTCCTGGCATTTCTCAGTGTTGGTTGGCCAGCTCTGAGAGGACTCTTCTGCTGCAAGCATGAATGTCTTACAATTGCCTTTACTTTCTCACTCTTGCTGCGTTTCAAATGCTGCTTCAGCCCGTGGTGGTTCAAGTACTTGTTTAGTTCTGGAACACGGAGCTTTTTAAGCTTGGTTAGATCTTCGCACAACTCAGTCCAAGGATAATCCTCCTGTGATTTATCTTTTGCGTCCCTACTTAACTTTGCCTTTTCTCCTGCTCTCTTTTTCCTTTTTAATTCCAGCACTTCAAGATGCTGAAGATAATCCACCACAAACTTTGATTTGACAATAAACTTAT
Source organism: Orbicella franksi (assembly GCF_964199315.1). NCBI lineage: Eukaryota > Metazoa > Cnidaria > Anthozoa > Scleractinia > Merulinidae > Orbicella > Orbicella franksi. The sequence goes on from NC_138150.1 coordinate 4,096,439, forward strand.
CTGCAAACAGAGCAACGCTCTCTGGGTCAGATAAAACCAGCCTGCCACTTCCATGCCCTTTCTTCGCTTGGACCCTTAGCTGCCAGTCATCTGGATCACGTCCTTCTTTTCGGGTCTTCTGGTAGGAGAGGTAGTGGTATTCCGACAGGCAGGAATGGTCAGGAACTGGTTTAGGGTATCTTTCTATGGGTGGTCCAGTCCATTCACAACAAAGAGAACAAATTTCTCCTTCCTTTTCTTGACAGGACAACTTTAGAAACTCCCTGTAGTTCTCCCCCTCCTCATAGTGCTCATTCATAAACTTGTCAATCTTACGGAAGTAACAGTGGCCTGGAACAGAGTCTTTCCTTGCTCCTGCATTATGATACTGAACCAAGTACAAAGTGTTGTGAGAAAACTGGAAATCTGTTGATGTGTTGTGTGAAACACATTGCTACATTTAATTTACAGATGTCTTTATTTGGAAGGTTTTTCCCTCTACTCTAGTGACAGGCATGTATAAATGTTGCCCTGTGCAGGTAGAACAAAAAGCTATGAGTGTTCTCAAATCTTGCAAATAGTGGATTACTTTTTATAAATTTTAGCATACTTGTTATGGTTTAAATTTATCTATGGTTTAAAATTCTTAATTTTCAATGTCTCAAGTTCATTGTCATAATTCAGAACAAAGAGAAATGAAAATTCAATTGGTTTGAAAATTTTAGCCAAAACTAAATTTAAACCATAACATACCCATGAAGGGCTTTTCCAATCGGGAAAAGAGTGCATTACTACATGAGCATCATGAAAGAGGCTCATTCCAAAATGCGCAATAATGGCAAAAGCGACGAGTCGTTTAAGAAAAGGTTCACAGCTGAACGATCCAGGCAGTTTGACATCTTACAAGCAAAAGAAGCAATCTTTCTAAGTGCGGATGGCTGTTCAGAGAGGGCGAGTGAGTTTTCCATGCCAGGGTACCAGTTGAAGCCCAGTGATGGACGAAAACTGAACGTCTCCATCAAAGAGCACAGAGCAATGGTGGAAAAGTTGAATGTCATATTGAGAGATGTAAAGGAACACGATTCCACACTCTTTCAGTCCAATTGGCTTGCTTTGAAGCAGGGCGAAGAATTTGCCCACAGTTTTAATGTAAAACAGATCAAATGTATAGAAGCTAAGTTGACGAAGGTCACGCAGGACATGGAAGCACTAGAAAATAAGAAGAGCAATTATAACAGCATATTCAAGGGCATACTCAAACAGCACATCAACAAAAGGAGAAGGAAAAAAGAAAACCGCAGAAAGTCAAATGAAAGAAAGAGGAAGCGGACTGAAAACAACGTCCAACGAGTTTATGGAATCTGTGTTGGAAACCTGCTAGGAAATGATTTTCCAAAATGCCTTGTGTACCCTCCTAGAACGGTCGTCCCGGAAGAGTGTATTAAAGTTGTGGATGTTGCCACGTCGTTATTTAGAAGAGATGGGCCATACATCGCACAGCTCTTGGAAGGGAATTATTTCACCAATGCTGCAAGAAGCAGAATCACCACAAACCTTGAGCAGGAAGTCAGAGATTATGTTTACACCTTCATGTACCCTGAAGAGTACACTCTGACGGAAAGCATTGCTGCTTCTTGCAGCATTGGTGAAAGAGACTCCCATAGCAGCACAAGAGGCAACGAAGAACTCGACGACAGCGAAGATGAAGATAAGTGCCAGTGAAAGTTGCATTCGAAAATAAGTGTTAAATACTTCTTTTCAGTAGCTACAAATGCTTTTTGTCGCCAAACGTTTTTTTAAAGCAGAAGGAGAGTTTGTAATAAATTTGTATCCTGCCTTCTATGTTTATTCTATAGCAATTTTTTTTATATTCAAACAGTATGCCACTTTAAAGTTTTACTAAAATATTTCACATGACCCCTCCTTTTTCCCTTATTTTTTTGGGATGGCCCCCCCTCGAAAGCCATTTTTTTTCACATGGCCCCCCCCCCAAATCCCACCAGCCCCCCCTACCTTATAAAAAATGAACGGTCCCTTAGTTGTTATAATCACAAGGGGTTGATTTGTCAGGTCGGTAGAAATGTAAAATAATGACGGCTTTTAACGAGAAAATCTATCACTTTTTGACATCATGGAGAGAAAATGACGACAGTATTATTCTTTACGACCCGAATTCTGAATAGCGAGGAAGATTCTAATATAATCATGATGAAAATATTGCAAACAATCCCGGTGTGAGGAAAAACATGAGTCACGAAGGCCCGTGTTAGTTCCGGAACATAAACGTGTGACCACTGGACTTCTCCAAGAAGAGAAAATTTCTAGATGTTATTTTCCATAATTTACCAAAATCTGTTCAAATCTCAGTTTTTCTTTCTAGAAAGAAGAAATTTCTAGTTAACACAATCAGTGCATTTGTGTTGTTTTATGGAAAATTCACGAACTCTCAGGAAACAGCTTTTCATAACTTTCAAATAATTGCAGCTGATTGCCTTTTAATTCAATGATCATTCGCATATTCAATTTCATATAATTTCAAATGAGCCAATGAGAGGGAAAACAAGAAGATGCTGCACTTCAACGGGGTTAAATATGATCTTATCTCGACCAATCAAACTGTTGCATTTTAGATATCACTTAAGTTAGCTTTTAAAACTCAATGGAAAGATACCATTGAGATTTATTCTGTTATGGAAAAAGTTACATGTTATCAATGCAGTGCGTATCAAACAGAACAACACAATGAAAAGTCCTGAAAAAAAAATGCAGCATATGAAACAAAGCAGTATAAGTCTGAATTTGAATCACGTTTGTCGGTGAGAAAGTTGATTTTTCAGCCGAACATTCAGGTAGACCCATATAATCGTAGATAAAAAAGCTCCACCAACACAGTTTTAACATCTGTGTAAAATCGTTAAATGAATACGTCATCGATGAGTGAAAACGCGGCATGCGCGTTATCACGCGTTAAAACGATCACGAGATTTTTTTCCCGTTTGTCACATTACGTGAAACCTTTTTGTTCTTCAGTTCACCCACGAACTGCACGCTCACGTAAAATCGCTGGCTTCTAGAAGGTTACATGCGTACGTGATATTAAAGAGTCAACGGTCAATAATAGTTGAACTCAACCAACGTTTCAGTGTAGTATCGATTCAGACGACAAACAGATAACACGAAAAAAGAGTCGTCTTTTAACAAAATTGTGCGGTCAATCGTATAATGATGAAACACTCAATATTGACTCAGTTGAAAAGGAAAAAGTCAACAAAAACCAACAAAACCAAGAAAAAAGTTCACTGGTGTAAACAGCTGGAAGTAATTCACGTCTACACTTCAGACTCCGAAATCAACGTTCACGACGAGTTAACATTTACCTCAAGTCAATTTTTTTCATCCGAACCACTTGAACTGCCAAGAGAATCACAGACAGTGAGAACAACGGGTCACGCAGCTTGCGAAATACAGCGCAAACTAGAAAAACTGTCCATAGAGAACGAACCGACGCGCTTTACAGTCAACAACCGACCCGTCTGGAAAAGAGTTGTTGATGCTGAAACTTCATCTTTTGAAGAAGACTGGGTCTAATGACAGCACTAAGAGAAGTGAAGAGTCACAAAGTGTCACAATTAATGCTAGATCGAGCTGGCAGAGGCCACAGTGGAAGGAAGAACGTAATATAGGTTAAACCAAGGCTACGGACGGAGGCTATTCTGTGAATCATGTACGGATAACTCAAGCGAAAATGTAGCGAAACTCTGAGCTCGTTGAATACAAAATACGAACAATTTTCGTGCATTTGAGAAGAATTCCAACGAGAACCTTTTCATAAGTTTCTTACACTAAGCATCCCATAAGTTTTACTGATTTTTTTTATTCGCGCGCATTTACATTTAAGGAAGAAAAGAACAAAATTGATATAAAATGACGTGTACATCACAGACGTGGTGTAATGCCGTGTTAATATAACAAACGTAGGTATTTTTTTTTTATTTTATATGTTTCGTGCACCTAAAGACATAGTGAAAAACATAAAGATGATAATTTAACTTGAAGTACTGTGCGTGACAATTGTCTACTTTGTTGAACGACTTACTATTTTGAGAATCAAACGCGACATGCACCTGTTTTTTACGTGATGTAAACCACTGTCAAAAAATTTGCTATGATACTTTGTGATAGTGCGTGATATCGCGTGATGTCGCGTGATATCGCAGTTCACGTCAACTGTTAAAATCTAAAGAAGAATTGAAGAAGACTTTATTTTACGAGGGTTAATGTTAATTAATTACTGGTGGCCCTACTTAACTAAACTACAAATTTACCTCCCAAAATATATATAACAAGCGAGGAACTGCGATCGTAAAAGATTTATTAAATGATAAAATGGTCCTTTGATTTATTCTCCGTCAACATCTTTCCTTTGCTACCACTTTTATGACAAATGTCTTCTTGCAGATTTAGAGATTAAATTGAAGTAACTAGTTATTACGAAATTTTTTCTACGTGGAGCTGAACGGGTATATTGCGTTATTGACGTTGTGATGTAAACAGCTTCGATCTAAGTAGCATGACTTGCAGAAAACAGTTTCACTGTTCAATTCCAACCAAAGCACGTTTTTGTCTGCTGATAGAGATACAACTGAGGACGAGCAAAGTGTTGACGAATGTGAATTTTAGTCAGAAATTTGGGATGTTCGTATCAAAGTAAGTGTCATCTATACAAATAAAGGTCAAATTATTTTAAAATCGGTGACACAAACTCAAAGCAAGACTCCCATCAGTCGACTCGATAAACGAGCTTGACACTAAAAGTTCGGCGGTCGGTATCGTCTGGTGAAAGTGCAGGCCCGCCCAAACTTGAAAACGGAGGTTTCACTCTGAAAACGCATCAAACGTTTTCCGTCCACACTACGCCGGAGAAATTTGAAAACGCAGCAATTTCCGGCAATTTTTGGATTTGCGTTTATGAAAAACTCGGTCAGGGAAATTAGATGATTACCGTGACGCCATCGTTTTCGAAAAACTCCGTTTTCAAAATGTTTTCTGTCCACACCAAAACGGAAAGCCGGCGTTTTCAAATTCCTCCGGTTTGGAGGGATCTATCAAAGGGGCCACCCCCAAGCCAGGGAAAAGACCCTGGGAACGAGGTTGCTCGTGACGGATTATTGTGGACTGTGGGCCTAACTGTAGTTGTAATCCATCAAATGTTTTCGCTCGCGCACGATTGGTCTAAACGCTTCATGTGACCGAATATTCCCCAGCTAAAACTGGGGAATATCCGAGGATATTCCCCAATTTTCAAAACCGCGCGTGTTGCGAAAAATATTTGAAGGATAATAAACACAACAGCGTCCATTTGGCGCGAAAATATGCTCAAAAATTTGTCCTTGGACATCATCTGTTCCTCGAAGCTCACAGTTCGCTCGAGGAAAACTGTTCGCTTCTTGGAACAGATAATGTTCGCGGACAAATATCCAAGCATATTTTCGCGCCAAGTGGAGGCTATTGTTTAACAAATAAAGAAGCCTAAGCCGTGCATTACTCTGTGATAAAACACGACGGGCATTTGAGAACACGAAGGAAATGTTGAAAACAAGAGTCACAGGCGAGTGTTTTCTACATTTCTCGAGTGTTTTCAAATGTCCGGAGTGTTTTATCACAGTGTAATACACGGCTTAGGCTTCTTCATTTGTTTTATGATATAGATTTTTCATGCGCAGAACAATAAAACACGCTTTTTCTATGCTTTATACTCTGATAAAACATGGGTTTTTGACCAATCAGAGCGCACGCAGAGCCCTATCTACATTACAATTATATATCAAGCTGGAGACGAACTCTTTATTGAAACAAAATATGGTGGGTTGGCAGGGGCGTTTGAACTACCCATCTCCCGTGACTTCTACGTCCACTCCCTGTCTCTTAGTAGCTCTCGCCTCACAATGCTCTCTCTTTTTAAGGAAAAGAAAGCATTTTAAAAGTTTGCATTTTACAATTTAACTATGAGCTCGAGATTGCTATCACGCGTGGAAATCAATCGAGAACGAATAATCCAATTGTTTTAGTATAAATCTACTAATATAATTTTTCAAAACTTGACGATCAAATTATCTAAATTCTCTTCACAGAGTCTTCGAAAACTGCTAGGCTACTCATTGTCTACAACAGAATGCATAGATAGTGTGTGGCGTAGCCAATAAGATAACGGCACTCGTGAAAAAACGCTAGTAGATTTTTACAGTTGGATCCCGCTAATTCGAACTCGGTTATTTCGAGTTTCCTGTTATTTCGACCTCAAAACCATATCTCCTGGATTTGTCTTCAGTCATTTACTATCGGTTATTTCGAACTAGTGCTCCCGCTATTTCGAACTATTTTTCGTTTCCTCTGAGAGTTCAAAATAGCGGGGTTCATCTGTAGTCAGTATGGAAACACAAGTGGAAGATTCTGTAGGAATATGCAACGTCTAAACATGTACAACAGAAACCTGAAAGTCGCAGTAAACGAGTTACATAATCACATAAGAAAGCAATGTTTCTCTTTTGTTTATATTTTTTGCTCTGAGCGAGTCACTTACTTAACCCTTTTGGAAGTAATGAAACATTGCTCAATCAACAAAACTGTTTTGAATAAATTTCTCGCAGTGTGGAATTGATCGTCGTGTTCCAATGTTTCCGCACGCCGGAGTAACCTTTTTGATTATGCTCAGAATGACTGAAAAATAAAATAAAATATCCGGTCTTTGTCTGACAAGGCCCGCCCGTAGGTATAAAATATTAGCCTGAGTGGCTCACTGAAATCTTCTGTTTAAAACTAACCTTGACCTTTTACGCGCAGGTGCAACTGAAATCGCCACATCACACAGGGACACAAGACACAGCAGAAAAATTACGTAATCAGAAGAAACCTTTAGTGTTTAGATGATTCATTTTATAAAAATTACGTAATCAAAAGAAAACTTTAGTGTTTAGAAAACCATTTTTCCTAAAAAAGTTACGTAATCGGAAGAAAATTTCAGTATTTGGATATCTCACTCTATGAATAACAACAAATACCCAATTATTAAAAAACGACAAAATTAAAGACCTTTGTTTAACAAAAAATAAGTCTTTTCGATGTGTCTAAATTAAAATGAAGATGGTTGTTTGACTGAAGCTTATATTATTGTTGAAGCAATTTTATTCCGAATCACGTCTTACTGAGAAGATATGATCTCTATTTTTGACATGTTTTCACAATGCAGCTAAAGGCCACGCACTGACACTTAACAAATTTTTTTAAAAGTGCATTTTCTTTTTACCATAAAACTTGATAATTCCATTCCTTTCAACCATGATCGAAAGATGACCGACTGATTACGATTGCTGTTTCCCTCTGTAATTATTTAAAGAGGCATATATTTTCAAAATCGTTCAATTGATTAAGGGATTTTCAAAACAATCAAAGTCCATGTTACATATATTGTTTTTATTTCACCGATACGCCCTTATTTAACCACAGCGTGAAATGTCTCCAGCATAGATATCACATGCTTTCACTTCACTTTGTTTATCACTGGACTAAAATGCGGTACTGACATTTTTAGTCAAGGCAAATTATAACAGATTATCAACAAATTCCTTTCAATTGACCGAACTTCCCGGCTAAAGCTTCGCATTTTCTAAATTGCGCTGCGGTGAAAGCACGTGACGGCAGGACACAACTTAACCTACTTCTACAATCACAAATACAAAAGTACTTTTACAGTAATTTCTACGTGTCTTTCTGACGAAATACAATAGATATCAACAAATTCCTTTCAATTGACCAAACATCCTAATGCTTTCCACTTTCTAAATTGCGCTGCGGAGACCGCACGTGACGGCAGGACACAACTTTACCTAATTTCACAATAACAAATAAAAAATGTACATTTACAATAATAACGTGTTTGTCAAGCTGCGGTCAAGGCACGTGAGCGCACACGACACACTGACCTTCATACCTGCTTCCGCGCGCGTCTGGCAGGGTTACGATCTCACCGTAATGACCATTTACATACGCCCCCTCTAGGATTAGCAAGTGGTTTTAGCTGCAGGTTCATTCGGATACATGCTTCGTGCATCGGATAATGCACATTTCTTAACAACAGGTCTTTTTTTTTCTGCCTATGGTTCTGTAGTGATTTTTTTGCGCGTGTTGGCAAATAAAGAGTTAAATTAAGTTCCTTATTTATTGAATCACAGAATGATCTTGAACCTCAAGATCTGCGAACAGTGTTCAGTGACCGCGGTGAAATTTTAAGCTATCCGCGCCTCAAATGATAATAAAAACTGGCTGAAAATTTCACAAACGTTTCACACTAGTCGGAAAAATGTAGTGTAGAAATATTTTTCTTCGTAACTGAGTTGTTAAGAATTGTGGAAAACCGAATTGTGAACAATGCATCTATCGAGAATGGTTCAGTCTTCGTCTGTTTATTGTGGTCTAGTTTCTCATGTAGAAAGTAACTAGAGCTTTAGATGCTCAGTAAATCACCAGTATTAAAGAGTTACTATGAAACAATGTTAGATTCAAATCTACAGGCAAACTATGAAGAATTTCTCCATTCCATATATGTATATCCCTAAATTTCGTTCACCATTAGCAAAAGTAAAGTCTGCCCAAAGTGCCACTTACTACGGGAGTTCAACCCGGCGTGCGAATTTACTTCGCTTTCCCCTCCCACTTGCCTACCCAACGGGCTTTTTGTTAGGTGAAGGACGGCTGTAACACGGGCTAGGTTAACCCTTGCCCCTCAAAAGAACCAAGGAATCCATTTGTACTTCTGGGCGGAGAAACGTAAAGCAATATAATAACAAAGTGTCCTGCCCAAGCAGACAATACAACAGTTCCGCCCTCCAACCCACTTTCAAATTAATTTTGTAACACAAAGTTTACATTGTTTAGAACTAGCAATTAAAACTGATTAAATTAGAATCAAAACTTGCGATCCTCTGTTTTGACAGTTACCATTTATACTTCTGGGTGATGGGGAAAAGTAAAGCAAGAGTAGAAAATATTTTGCCTAAAAGACAATGCGAAAGTTCCGCATTCGAACCCACTTTCAAATTAATTTTGTAACACAAAGACTGAGAACCAGTAATTAAAATTAAATTATAATACAAACCCCTCTTTTGATAGAATCTGATTTGGAGTCTTCGCTACATTATTAACAAAGGATCGGAAGAACTAAATTTAGATCGCTGGTAAATAAATAATGTATGTAACTCTCAAGTCTAACTTCAGAGAAATACACAAGTAAATGGGCTGGGTCATTTTCAGGCCAATTTAGAAAGTTGTTGTTCTTTACGCCGGAGGTTTTGAACAAACTTTGAAGAAACATACTTTGTGGAACGTGCGGAAAAAATTGGCGAAATTTTCTAGCAGAGTGGCAAAAAAAGTCCAAATCATGTTTCCTGGAAATAAAATGATATTTTCATGTTCTACTCCAGGCAAAAGATCTTTCACCTAAATTTGGCTCATATCATGCGGTCAAATCCCTTTTTGCGGTGAAACAAAAACTCGATCAAATAGTATTACTGTAAATTATGACTCACTGCATACTATTTATCGTTCTGATCACGTTTTTACGAGGAAAAAGGAAATCGATTTATCATGTTAGAAGCCAAAGCATGTTGCAAACCACGGCCCACATATTTTGGCAGACAATCCTTTTATTACACTGGCTAAACAGGTTTCAGGGAATGCATGCTACGCTGGAAAAGAGATCATGCCTGGCTTGTCATGGAAACGCAGCGTTTTCTTACGTACTCGCTACATTTGTAAACATGCTCTTTGTTCGCTTGAATCAATTATTGATAAGTGGGACATTCTTGGAGATAAAAAACTACCAATGCAATTGAATGACCATTCATTTGGAAAACTCGAGAAACTGGGCGAAACTCACGACACTTTGGACCTATTTGTTGTGACAAAACCACGGAAACTACCGGTCAAACATTTCGGTTTTAAAACACTCGAAAAACTGAAGAGCGAGCTCAAAACTACGCACATGTCTTTACTACAAGAGCCGGACGAATTTAACATTCTGTCGGGCGACGAGTTTGTGATTTTGGAAGCGGCCGATGACGATCCAGCCCCTCCGTACAAGAAACACAAGCGCGTGCATTGGTCTCAGGATTTGGTGGAGATTTTCTATTTTGTGCCAACGAACAATACAGTAATTCCACCGTTTACTGCAGAGTACTGTGCCACGGGTCGGAAGACGCGTCAGAAGAAAGCTCGACGTACTGCAAGCGCGTTAACGCGAAGTGCGGGGCAGATAAGTACTGTGATGGTGATGCGAGGACTACAGTTCATCACTAAACAACTAAACGACTTGACTGTGGGAAGCATTTCGGAAGATAGATCGCGAAGATGGGACGACCTTCTACAGTTGTACATGATACGAGAGAGACTTAAGGACGAGAAAGGCGATTGGGTGTAAGGAGAGAGAACGTGTCGTGTGACAAGCCGATAGTGGTGGCTTCGGAGAAGGAAATCTACTGGCCACCGATAAACATTGCAGAGGAAAAAATGGGATAGTTCCCCAGAGTAGCAGTGAATTAGTAGTAGTGCGTCGTCGAAGTGAGAGCGATCGAAACTGTCTTGCCAACAAGGTTACAATGATGAACACACATTGTAGGTCTCGGAAAGGAATCTGTACAACAATGTAAGTCACTTGTTAGTCCTTGGTTCTTTTAAGTTTATTCGTGTGAAACCGACCCGAGTATATATGTAATAAACGAAACAGTTTGTACACGGTTTCGTTGCCAGGATCAATGAGAATTCAATGGAAAACAATCAACATCTTGGACAAATGGGGAATTTGAAAATCGATTGTTATTTCAACGGAAGGAAAGACAAAGACATTGGATAGTGGTGGAATCAAATTCATCGCAATTTGTTCAGCGAAGACATTAAAATTTTGAACTTTGAATTGCTCCTCGCCACAAGTAATTAAGTGGATTGAATCTTTCAAATAATTAACTAAACAGCAAATTTGCTACATGTATTTTATACATTATCAAGAAGCGGCATTTCGTAGTAAATATTATACATTGTAAATACTGTAAAGTCACAGCAAGGATAAACTCCACTTTATAAGCGGAAGCTAACTTTGAAAATAAAACGTTTTTGCTATTTCAGCTGTTATGGGTCATCACTTTCGATTCGGGGAAAGCAAAATATAATTCGTGGCTAGTTTTTGAGGTTACTGAGATCAGATCTATACAGGGACAAAAGTCATTAATTTTTAAGTGAGGAACTCTCAAGCGGTGGAATGTGATTCGAGATCGCAAATAACTTCCCTCACGGAGATTGCTCTGATGTAAGATGCAGATATGACCTGATTCGTGGAAGAGCACTAGTTTTCCGTTTATTTGAGCGACATGTATAGTCGCTTGTAATTGCCGTTCGACCGAAACCATTCGCTTATTGAAAGACTGAGCAAATCTTTTCAGTCAACGCTAATTCAGAAGACTGACTATAATTTCACCTGCTGGTGTTAAAGATTTTAAACTAAGGCCCCGTCCACATGCACTACGCCGAAGAAATTTGAAAACGGAGGTTTCACTCTGAAAACGCATCAAATGTTTTCCGTCCACACTACGCCGGAGACAAACCCGACAATCACCGGTCATTTCGGGTATGTGTTTCGGACATGATGTCATTGAAATCTCACGATTATCGCGACGCTATCCTATTCGAAAAGTGTGGAAGCTGCCTAAAGATGTATTTTTATTAATTTTTTTTTTTTCTGGTTTGGCACATAATCCAAATAGTTAAATTTCTGATAAGATAATAGCTGAGTCACTCAGAAATCATATGCTTATTAGAAAATTATAAATATACTCTCAGTCAACATTTCACGCGGCGCTATCTTTTTACTTCCTGGTGTTAACGATTTTTGACAGATTCTGCAAAACTGCGAATGTGTTTTATTAATTTTTTTCTGGTTTGGAGCATACCGTAATCCAAATAATTAGATTTCTGGTAAGATTATAGTTACATTTTTGTATCAAAAAATCGCTTTGTCTTGGGAGTTTGCCTTAACTGTAAACAAAATATATTAACCAGTTTAACCGAAAACTGATGTAATCCAGCGCGAGAAATGAAATGAAATTCAGTTTTCTTTTTCATTTCCAGATCAGTTTCGTAATTACATATATTTCTTTGCAACTTGAAAACCGAAAGTGGGTCAAACGTCATCAATTTCATCACGGGCCATGTCAGTTGGACCCACTGGCATGTTACATAACATACTTCATAGTGGGTTGTTACATAACGAGATATTACGTAATTTTGGTAAACTTTTGTCACTCTTTAACAGTAACAAACACGCTAAGGCTAAATGGTGTGTAGTGATCAATAATATATCATTGGTACGAGGTAAAGCTGTCTCTAGAAACACTTGCTTTGGTCACCTACATGCTTTGTACCAAGACTTTCATTAATTCAACGATGGTTTCCTTCCGAGAGTATTCAGTGGTTTATCTCTAACGAAAACCATTCGATTACAGTAGCTGGCAATTAATTTAACAGAAGTTCAATTCTACCCGGAAGTGGCATACAACTCCCTCCGCATGCCAGCTTTAAGCCTTAGGGTGACTCCGCAGAAATAAAAGTTGCCGGACCATTATGAGTGTTCCCTACCAGGCACTGTTTCGAAAAATATAACAAAAAGGATAGGTCACCATGCTCGCGGTAGCTGGAAACAAACGTTTTTAAAGCAATACTCGAAAAAATCTTTGTAGGCAGAACTGTTTCGGGCACTTAGAACAATATAATGTATAATTTATGGCAAAATTGCACAATTCTAGATGACACTGACTCAATACGTTCCTCCAATCGTTGGTTTCGATGTCATAATTTGCATCCTCGAGTAATGGTTTTTTATATTTCTTTTAGCTATATCTTTTTTTCCTTCCGAACATTTTTCCCTTAATTTTTAAACTTAAAGAGGATAATTGTACACCAAATTTATGTGAAAAAAGTATAGGCCACCATGCTCGTTTGAGAGAAAACGAGCATTTATTTCGCTGTGGAGGGCTTGGCTTGAGAGAAATCTCTTACGTTGTGTACGTGCACGCGCTCATGTGCGCACGCTAATGACACGAAAATCGTGCGCCGGAGGGAGGCGCAATGCAATACTGAGGAATCACCTTAAAACCTTAGGGACGGACCATTATTTTTTGAGGAGGGGAGGGGGGAGGTGTTAAAGCAATTTCCGAAAAAAAATCCTGCACAGCAAAAACGGCTGAAAAAAATCGTGAAAGGGGAGCTACTCAGTCCTCTTTGCAATATAAGTGACTGAGGGAGAACTGGTACGAGCTAGTAATCCTGATCCTCAAAACTTTGTAAACAGCTATATCCACATAAATCGGTCAAGTGTTAGAGCCAATCAGGACAAAATATTTACTGAAAATATTTTTAAAAGGAACAACCGAACGATTGCAATAAGTATATAACGAATTTTCTATTCACTGTTTCCTCATCCAACCAACATCTCCAAATTCCAGTTCGACCAGGATAGAGGAGTCGCGTGAAAACCAGCTAGGGCTGATGTGCCTTCCTCTCTAAATATTAAAATTTATTATTTATTGGGCCGTGTTTTATCGAAGGCGATGTTTTTCGACATCATCGAAGTGTTTTTATACAGTTAAAAGTGTATGTGATATCATTCGTAAATTGTAACGCTTTGCATCAATTCGGTTGAAAAAAAAGATACTGGCCATAGCACACCAGTAGTAGATCGACAAACCCTTTTCAATCTTTTCACTTATTCCGTGTTCGAAGGTGGGAGACGTTAGTGCGGCTTGTTTGGAAGCTAATTGTATTCATGTTTTTATAGCAAGTAACTTTATTCAACCACATGCTAACACTTCTTTAATAGTGATATGAATTTATTCAGCTGCAAAGTGTCTACCATTGAAAATGAAAGTTATCGAGTAGAATTTTCGTTAGGCGCCCTAATTTTATCTTACATATTTATGAAAGTCGTAAAAATTAGAGTCAAATGAAATGAAAATAATATGTTTAAGGTTTTTCGTACGTGTTTGCAATGCAATTGTAATCTACTCGCAACGGAAGGAAGGTGAGAACAGAGTAAACCGCAGTAAGATAGAGTTTAGCTAATGATGACAAAAGAAGTAGTGTGTTGTTTGCCAAATTGTATTCCAATTTATTTCCTAACTAATTGTAGCCGTCGACAGGAAGTTGCAACACATATACAGAGCTTTCAATCAAATTGCACAATTCATGATTTACACAAAACGGCTTTTGCTTAAAAGTTATAATAATAAATAGAAGTTGGAAAACAACGTTTAGATTTTTATGGATGCAAAAACTTTCAACGTAATCTTGGAGTGTATCTCTATTAAGCCGCAAGGTTGATCTTATCGTTGTGGTACGTTTTTCATGTGACAAATATATCCGTTTTGATTTTTAGCATTTAATCTTATTGGTTTCAGCTATTGTGAACGTGACATATCTGACAAATATATCTGGATGTATTTAAATCATAGAACTTACCAACGGATTGAAACTAGTTCAATCGTCCAATCAAAGTTTTAAAAGTAAAAAAAAAATGCTACCATGACGTTTGTCCGAAAAAAAAGTTAACAAAGGAAAAGGTTACTTTTAGATTCCCCGTTAAAATTCCTGCCTTTTTTCACCTCCCACAGGTACAAGAATAAATCTCCGTTCAAGTGTGAACTGCCAATCACGGACATAAACAGAAAATTAGTGTTTTTTCTCTCAGAAAACGTGATTCATCAAGTACCACGAGTTGACATTTACCAAAACAATTAGTGCGTCTATGAAACGAGAACTGAGTTTTAATGTTGTCGTGAGTTTTGATTTTGTAGCATTTAACCCCGTTAATGCGTAAAAAGTCATGAACAGGATACCATGAACGTTTTACGTTCCGTGAAACGTGAAATGTGATGTAGACTTGCCGATTTTAGCGCATTTCGCGAACGACTATAGCATTCTGGGCGATGAGAAAAGCCTGTTTGTGAGTGTGGAGAAATTTCAGTATCCTCTCAAATTAAAGGAATTGGTTTGGTTGTAACAGCGAAGTTAATTTCGCTAACTGAAACTAAACATCCCCTCAGGGCAGTATTAGTCTGCCACCCTCTAAACAATGCATGTACCATAAAGTGCCCAGAAACTCACAACACTTTTGCCAATCTGCGAGGTGTACGTCTCCAGAATTGGTGGTCAGCGGTCTATTACAAGGGGTCCCTAAAGAAAGTGCAATTTTGACGCGTGATTTTGAAGCTCAGAGAAGATCGTTTGAACAAAACGAAGTTAAAATCTTAAATTTTCATCAAGCATAAAAAGCCAAATTTAACGCGCACGGCTAATATATTTGTACAAGGTTGTTTTGCTTCTCAGGAGACCTTCACGCTGTGAGATGATGATGCTCGGAATATGCACGTTTGCGGATCCGGAGCTAAGAAAAGATCACGTTTTTTGGTTTCGGAGACAATTATCCTGGTATTACATTTTGAAGTTTGTGTATGGACATCATTTATTGCCAAATGGGATTTAAAAGTTCCTGTGTACTGTATTCTCAAGCACCGTCTTGCGAACGCTCCAGAGTTCAACCTACGCGAGTTGTAGTACGATGTCTTCGAACGAGGAGCTTCATCCTGGCTTTCACAAAAAGGTACACTGGGCGAACCATCTTGAAGAAATTGTATACTTCACTCCCTCTAGCTTCGAGTACGAAGAAACGGAAGCTAAAGCTTCACACTCGATGCTGAAGAAGTTAAAGATGAAGGCCAGTGCTTTGAAGATCAAACGGCTCCCGTTGCTCTTGGACAATTTCGAGCGAGATCTTCTGCACTGGTTGCAGGAGACATTTGAACGAATTGTTGGGAAACATTCAGGGCGTTTTGGAGAATTTAATCTCGAAGATTTGAAGGACTTAAACAAGTATTGGGATGACCTTTTTGAGCTTTACGGAGAGTACAAGCCCAGCTTTCAAGAACTAACTTCATAACAACACGGACGAGGATTTGTGAGAAGATTCGTTAAGCACTGCAATTTCGCAACTGTTTGAAGGTTAAAAGGTGTGCGATCTCGCGAAAACTCTGTTTTGCGCCCGGACTCAAGACACCTTGCTTGCTACTTACTCCTGTAAGGCAACAGTGTTGTGTTTGCACGTTAAGAAGGCAGATGCACAGTACAGGTGAAATGTTTATTGAATAATGTATGCGATTTGAAAAAAATAAAACGACGCATTGCTATAAATTTCGTACGTTGATTACAACATTGTGTAATATTCATTCGATACAAACACTAGTTAAATAGATATTTAAACACGCAGCGTTCTCCTAGCCTCATTAAAGCGTCGCCTAGCATTTTAAATCTAACTACTAGCAACTGAATTTTAAAGTTTTCAACAGCCTGTAATGTTTAATTCGATGTGGGCGTCCTTGCCATGTAATGCGACTACATCTCTCAGATATCATGGGAAACATTTACTGACTGGAATACTAATGAAAATAAAATTAGGAACCACAAAGAAAATAAACCCGAATCTGTTTCACGATGCTGTTTATAGGGTAAAAAGTGGACGCGTTAAACAAACAAATTGAAACAATCGGATATTGATTTCACCTGAAAAATCAATTAGAAAAAAACAACATTTTGAATGCTTTAGGGGTTGAACGCGAGTCGTACGACCTGGCTTGACAGTACAGAGATGAATAACAATTAGCATTCTTGATAATTTTATATTCTTTTCAACGACAAATTTCCGATGCGATGGAAAACGCAATCTTTGCGGTTTTCAATTTCTCGCCCGCACATTTTGAGACCTGAAATAGTGATGCATTTTTGTCTTTTTCTGTCATCGATATCTAGTGAAGTATTTAATTACCTAAAAGATCGGCCGCTTTGATGAAAAGTTTCAATGCACAAACATGGCAAAAGGTTGCGTCGGTCTTTTGAATTAAATCTTAAAAACTATTTTATCAAAATCTTTGGCGAAACTTGACGCCCTCGCTTTAACAAACACACATCGAAAAATAGCCTTTGTTGCAGCATGCTGGCTAACTTGTTATACAAGGAATCAACCTCTTAAGTCAATAAATAAATAAACAATTTATTTGCTCGTTTTATTGAAATAGTTGTTTTTACATTGTCAGTTCAGCGACATTTTTGAATCAAATGTTATGTTGTCAGGTCTGACATGTAGGTATTTGCTACAGAGTGGGTTATGATACGCGAAAATATCTCATACCACGGTGAATAATCAATTGTATCTTGTAGTGAACTGGACTCCGTCCATTAAATGAGAATGTGACATCTTTATTTGTATTTTTCCTTCATTTCCGTGAATTGAGAGGATTACCGTTCTATTGTCCCTCGATAACATCTCTGATGAAAGTATTAGTAGCTTATAAACAGCGTAAACTAAGTTTTTAAATTTCATGTCTTCCTTATAAAGTAAAAGATATGTCCACTGTGAAAATAAAGTCGAAGCACCAGTGTGTTATTTAACTTTCCGGTTCTAATTTTCACACCACATTATGTAAATTAAAAATGCAGAATTTGGTCTCAGTAATGATAAATATTTTTGTTTTGTCCATGGTCTGATATCTAACTGATACAACTTATATACATCGATCGTTTTGTTGAAAAGCATTAATATTGGTTGCCCAGTAGATCGCTGGCGTTAGTAATATTTCGCAAGGAAGTTCTTACAAAGCATGATAATGAGAAGCCGGTAAACAGCTTTAGTTATACCACGCCCGTTATCGTGTGAATGTGATATCAAACATACCTTTCGCATCAATAAATAATGTATTAACTCGTTCCATTAAAATAGACGACTCTCTCTTTTTTTTCTGCTGAATCAAATGGCTTTGAAAAAACCTCATTTTTATATTTCTTTTTTAAGGTTTTTATCATGAATACTAGCCACACAAACAGTATTCAAATGGATTTGGACATCTGAAACTTTTGAATCAAGCTTTACATTTCCTCCCGGTCAGATCTATTAGCATATTATTACTGACTCTGTTGTGTTATGAAAAATATCGTATTATACACTGAGCGACTTCATTTATCAGTTGGAAGCCGTTTTCCAAGTCAATAATTTATAATGTAGGTTTGGTTCGACATAATCCCTTCAGACACTGGGATTAATCGTAAGCTCTATTCCAAACTGCCAACCGAAACGAAAACACAGATGTTCTATAAGAATGAATATATACATGAAATGAATTCTGAATGTATAACTCCACAACAGCTCGAAAAAAGAATCGTTTTTCTTACATTAGCTTCGATTATGTAACTTACATGAACATTAAAACAATTGTCGCTTAAATGGTTAATAAAAATTATTTTGCTACCATGCCGGTTTATCTACATAAAACGGATTAACAAAAGACATAAAATCGTATTTTCTCGATTACACGCCCCGATGTTTATTTCAGACTTGGACTTTTGGACCCAGCGTTTATTTGGCGCCTGCGTTTTACCTTAGACTGGTGTTTATTACACAAGTTTATTTGTTAGTTATTTTGACATTCAGATGTGTTAGCTCGGGGTGAATTAATACTTGGGGGGTGTATTTACAACACTAACTTGGCAGACCTATGCGTTTATTCTGTAGCCGCCGTTTACTGCGCCTTTCAATAACATACGGACTCTAAAATTCAAAGCTCAACCGACAAATCCGTTTTTCTCTACCGTCTATCAAATGTTCGGCGGCTTCTCCCAGCTTCCGACTACTGCCGAACACTGTTTCGTTGTCTGAACTGTGCTCAATAATTTTATTACCGCGCGCTCGGAAGCTGGGAGGAGCCGCCGAACGTTTCAGTGATTGACAGTAGCGAAAAACGCATTTCTCGGTTAAGCTTTGAATTTTAGAGTCCGCGTGCTATTGAAAGGCGCTGTAATGGAGAAAATACGTTAGAACCGTATTTTTTAGCTGTTAGGGAATCAAACAGTTGAGTAGGATTATTTCTATTTGATATTTCAATAAAAGAGAGCGACGTTTCGTTCGACTAATGCAAATATTCGAAGTAGTCGTTCGGGAACGATTATTTCAACATTTGAGTAGAAGCGTGGGATTATTATGAAAAAAAAGATGTGGGTTTTTGGAGTCCTCCCAAAGTGTGTCGTTCTATACCACCAAACAGCTTTTTCGTTTGGAAATACTGTGAGAAAAACAACCATATAAAAAGGTCGGAGATGCTCGTCGTCTCGATTAGGGCTGTAGATCAAGGATTCTGGCCTCACTTAGAGTGTTCATGACAAAACGCCACTATTTCTATCCGAGATTGGTCTCCTTTAAGGGTTTAATCCAAACTTTCCGACGATGTTCTCCCGGACCTTTCCATATGAGAGACTCTCCGGGGGCAAAAAATCACTTGTTAGTTACAATTATCAAAATGTAAATTCCCTTTAATAGTCTGGACGATCACTACGTCAACATGTCGCGCTCATTCTCTCAGTTTTTATAACCTTGTAGGCAATGCAGCTTTTAACGCCTGCAATCTGTTAGATTGTTTTCGAATTTTTGTTTTTTTCAATCGAGGCTTTCACATTATCAGCAAACCGTGTTTGAGACGCTGCGCTCTTGGAATACTACTGGCATAAAATCACGGACTGTGACTGTGAGCAACTAGACTCAATCCGTCCATGCACCCAACAGTCACCCAAACTAAAATCCGCAGGGCTTTCAGTTTTATGCGGAAGTACTGACCGTGATTATTGACTTTTAACAATGAAATAAGTTCAAGATTACTGCATGATTGTTCATTTTCAAGGTCGTATATGAGATAACAGGAAATACTGTATCTCGTGTAAGAAAATAATATCTCGTGTCAGGGCCTACAATAAGCTATGCAACACTTAGTTCTACTCACACGTGCCATTTGAAAGAAAAACGTGGACAACTTAATATCCCGTATCACAACCAGATCGCGAGAAAACGTGTTCGGCTCACGAACGTGTGAAGTCGATTTAATATACTGAAAAAAAAAATATGGTAATCATCCATCTGCTTGTGCATTAAAAGACAGAAGCTTCTAGATTCTCGACTGAAAGCCGGAAACAAGAGAAAACGACAGAAACAATGAATAGAGAGACACCGCACTTGAAAGGCACATAAGCGTATATTCGTTTTTGCATTTTACTAGTTGTAATAACATCGTACCAAGTGAAAGATTGTTAAAAGTGTATTTACATTTGCTTATCTTAGATTCAGATTCAGATAACTTCACTTGTCGTACGAGACAATAGGGTGGCAATCGTTTTGTCACGGCACTGAAATGAAATCGGCTTACTCCACGGAAGTATTTTTCTTTTTACTTTCTGCCAAAACACATTTAATGATGATCACTAAGAGAGCTTCCAAAGGAAATAGAAGTTGCAGCGAATCAAAAAGAAAGATAGGGACGAGGCAAACAAAACCGTAAACGGGCCACAATTTTAAAACATCTTATTTGAAACGTTTTCAGATGCACGTCATGAAAAATGCAAATAAAAATGTTGTATTCATTTCAAAGGATCACTCTGAAAACTCTGAGTAGGTTTGACATCAGAACAAAAGACGACATAAGCAGCGAAATACCACGCAAACCAAAACCGAACTAAGAAAATAAAACAGGCGAATCTTTCTTCAGCAAAAATTTGATTAGTAAAGGTGTGAGCCAAAGGGCGTAACTGCAATGATATTCTTTGAAACAATATTCTCTCGTCAAGTTGGAAATAACAATAATCATATTTATGGTTAACCATCGGATCTTGAAGCTTGTAATGACGTGTCCCCTTAAACCACATTTTGCGACCGGAAATTTGAATTTGTGCTTTTACTAAATTGGAAGTGATAGCTTTGGTTTTATCTTTTGCCTTTCGGCAACGATAAATCGGTTGATTAATATGACAGCTAAATGTAAAAAAGAGTGGCTCAATATTTCTCTTGCGTTATAGTGATGGTTGGAAATTCGAGTCGCGCCAAGACCGGAAAAGACCATCAAGAGAAATAGCTAATGAAGTTCAATAATTTTAACTATAAGATCTTGACCAACAATGTCTGGCTGATGTTTTCGTAGGAAGGAAGCACATCTTCGTAAATAATTCATCATTTCGCACCCTTTGTAGTTGTTGCAACAACGTTCCATCTTTTTCTTACAATAACTAAACAAATTAATCCATGCTTTGCAAATCTATGTTTTACAAATTCAGTGCACGTTTTACAATATCCAGTCTAAGTTTTATAAATCCAGTCCATGTTTTACAACGCAGTCCAGTTCAGTCCATATTTCACAATATGCCTCGAACAAGGCTATTCGTAGCGCATTCTCACCATCAGTTCAGCTACTTACTTGGACGATTTTTGTTTCAGCAAAGTTCTTCCTGTTTTAGATAAAACGTTTTGACAACTGAGAAAACGTTATTCAGCTGGACCTGTAATATTATCGATACTCATAGATATGCTTTCCTTGTCAAAACAAATGATAATATCAGTGCCGTCATGTTGGTACACCACTCAACCGAAATGGTGGGCCCATTCTGTGCTCTGTAATTTTCCGAATCTTGTTTTCCCAATAACATGGTTGCAATGAACAATGCAAAATTAAAATTTGGAAAGCGTACTCCTGTTTCATCTACTCTAAAATCTCCGAAGTAGCCGGCATTTTAAATTGAAGTAAAGCAAAGTTCTAATGATTTTTGTAAAAACGATCAATCAGACCGAATTTAGTTCCGGGGAGTTTCATTCGCAGACAGTAAACCTCAGGGTTTGTAGGATGTAAATTTTGTTTTTATTTATCCCTATTCGGCCCTGGGGAGAAAGTGAGAGGCGGAAATTGTCCAGGCTGTCGGAGAACTTGTAAAAGTCTACAATATCTAACTTAAAAATGCCAACAACTCCAACAGGTCACTATACTCGGACCTGGCATCCGTATTTTGACAAACATGTGCTTTCACATTTGGAATTTTACTCTTTTGATTAACATAATGAACCTTTCATGGAGTTATGTTTGCATTTCATGAATTTTTATCATTGTTATATTGATTGTTTTTAAGTCACGTTTAGTGGTTTTCTGATGTTTTGAAAAAATTCAAGAAACCACATTGGCGAATCCAAGATGGTGGCTGTTCGGATAACATTTGATTTCATCTCGTGTTGCTTACCTCAAAAGCAACACTCTTCGAGATACCATAACCCCCAGGTTTCATTATCTCGGAAAGGTAGCGGGGGGGGGGGGGGGGATTCTGCCCACTTCCGGTCGTGGAGGATAAAAAAAGCCCAGTCGGAATAGTTTAAACAAAGTAATGCGACATTAATTGCAAAACTTTTAACTAGTTACTGGTTGTTTGTATCCAAGAGCGCTTTCCATTCAAAATTTAGAAAAGGAGGCAAATGGTACGAAAATGTCTTTCGAAAGTTTCCAGAAAATCCAAAGATGTTGAAATTGCTGAAATGCGAATCATTCAAACCAAAATACCGCAAATCGAATGGGACGGAAATTTCCGGTAATATGTTTTCGAAAATTACGTATACTTCGCGTGAGACACTTTCCATTCGACCAAAAACTCCGCTTTGAATGCGCACACATTTCTTATCCGTATTTTCCGGAATTTGAGGTAAAGAGGACAACCTCACCAGTTGTACTCAAATTTTCGTAAATTTCTTACAACGACTTTCCATTCCATTTGATTTTCCTCTTGGATTTCCAGAATTTTCGGTTTAATTGTTCGCTTTTTTGAAATTTAACAATTTTCGGCTATTTCGGAAACTTTCCAGAGAAATTTCCGCGTCATTTGCCCCCATTTCGAAAGTTCCGGAGTTTTTAGTTGAATGGAAAGCGCCTGAGGTTGTACTCTGTTCCGGAAATCCCGAAAAAGATCTTCGATTCGCACAAGCACAGGTAATTCTGGAACATGGAACGTGCTAAATTCGTTCGGGAATTCTGCGCACCATTTGACCAAACCATGAACTAATCTGTTTCCCGTGTAAATACCAATCAACCTTCAGTTTATTTTAATAAAATCCTTTTTTGATCCTACCAACTTATATTCCGTGATAAATTAAAGAATGCAACTTAAGAACGTGTTTTAAGTAAATGATTATGATAATTAGACACATCGTTAAAAGTTAAAAGCTAAACCGCCATGTCTCTCATAGCTTAAGCTAATGTTTTGACTCTTCTGTATGTTTGGGTTTACCACATCAAAAACCTTCGTTGGAAATTTTTTAAACAAATTACGTCATGGCGTCATAACCGATATTATTAAAAAACTTAAAACGATACGCCGTAATGTCTCTGAAAGGTTAAGTTCATGTTTTGACTAATTTTTGAATGCCTCGGTTTGCCACACAAAAATGTTGGGTTGGGTAAGTTCTAAAAATATTATTTCATGACGTCATAGGCCATGTTAGGAATGTTTTGGGGATTTCTTCAACTGTTCCAAGCAGTATCACTGAAACTGCATCCGCTGCATCAGACTTGAAGGCCATAATAAGTTGTTTTTATGTGTTCCAGCTGACACTTTATGAAGAAAAAGCTGGGTGCGTAAAGCCTGCACTGATTACCGGGCTGTGAATGATTGGGCAATTCATTGGACTTATTAATATTCGATTGTTGTGATCACAGCGTTTCACGGGATTTTCATCTTACTTGAACTACAACGCGTGACTAAAGAGTAGAGTCAGTTTATATCTCAAGGAAACAGAAATGCTATGTGAAATACGCAATGGTAAAGTCGATCGTAAAAAGCCTCCAGAGTTATATTTTTTCTCTAGAGTTGCAGGATACTGGCGAAAAACAGTTGCAGCTGTTTCTGTGGATATGCACGTTTTCAGAACCAAACTTGAGACGAATACACGTTTTTCGTTAACAATCGCGCAGCCTATATTTAACGTTGTCTGTTTGAGTGGAAATCATTTGGGCTTTCAGCATCTCCTACTGGACGAATCTACAGCAAAACTTCGTGAGAACTTGGTGTAATACGGAAACCAAAGTTATGGACCGCGAACCAACAACGGTGTTACAGAGGGAAGAACTTAATCTTGGCGATCACAAAAAGGTACATTGGGCCTACAACCTGGAAGAAATTGTGTTCTTTACCCCTTCCAGCGTTGAGTGCGAAGAAAGAAAAAGCAACACGGGACACTCAGTGCTGAAGAGGTTAAAAATTAAGGCCCGTGCTTTAAAGAACTCAGACATTTGCGATGATATTTTGCAAAAGATGCAGGAAATATTTGAACGACTCGGTGGGAAAATTTCAGGACACTCGGGCGAGTTTCATATCACAGATTTGAAGGACTTAGACAGGTATTGGGATGAACTGTTCGAGATCTATGGAGAATGCAAGCCTAGATATCAAGAATAAACTACAATTTACGGTCGCCTCACAAGAACCGTCGATTATGTAAATCTTCGTTTCTTGATTTGATATAGGAGACTCTTGCGATGCCTCGGCATCGGTATTGCATATTGCAGATTTGAAGGACTTAGACAGGCATTGAGAGATATGGAGAATGCCAGCCTAGGCATCAAGAATAGTTTTGTTCAAGTTACGGTTGATTCACAAGAACTCCTTTATTTAAATCTTTGTTTCGTGATTTGAAGTAGGACGACCCTTGCAATGCCTCGGCCACACCAGTATCGGCATTGCACATTGCAGATTTGAAGGACTTAGAAAGGTATTGGGAATCAACTCTTTTAGATTTATGGAGAATGCAAGCCTAAATGCATGTGTCAAGAATAGATTACAATTTACGCCTACTTCACAAGAACTTAATTAAGTAAATTTTTTTCTTGATTTAAACACATTGTTTCCATCATGCTGGTACTTAAATTCCGCACATTGGTATAATAATCTTAAACCAACTGAAAGATTGATATCAAAACTGATGAGTAATCTCAACCCACTTAATTTTCAGTAATAAACTGACATTTGAACGAATTTGTCTGTGTGAAAGTTGATCCTGTTCAAAACCCTCAAGTAGGTTCCATTTATTTTCAACTTCATACACTGCTGCATCTCTTCGAGATCACTGATATACACTGTAAAAAGCGAATGCATTTCATCTTAACATTTTTTCCCTTGTCTGAAATGGCATTGATTTGCCGGAAAAGCACAATTATGCCGGACACTGAAAGGCGAAAATGTAAATTGATCGTCTTCAGTGAGGAGAAAACAAAGACAATGTCAACCACAAGACAAAGTAAAAGGATTTTTTTCGAAATTTTGGCCACTGAACTGAACGTTCCAATTCCATTCAAGGCTAAGCGCCTCGTTGAAATAAAAATGTGTATGGTATATAAACGAAAAACCTGTAACTTTATAGGGAAAGGGTAAACTCCTCCCCACTCCCCGCCACTCCCACCCCTCCCCCCACCGCATCTTACAGGAAGTGAAATGTGATATGTCTTTGTTGTCCTTGATATAAAAGCATCAGCAGCAGACGTTTTGCTTAATTTGCTGCTTTTAATTAAAACTTCGTTTGTCACTCATTCGGTGTAATTTTTTTCTTTAGTTTGGGAGCCATCGTCATCTCTCGCGTAGTGATTTCTAAACTTGCCCTAGATGACTATGAAAAAAGCAGGAATATATATTTTTTGTCGCAACATTTTGGAAACCAGGCCACGGATGTCACCGCCGCAGACCCGAAAAAAATGCTACAAACCAGGCCACGGATGTCACCGCCGCAGACCCGAAAAAAAGGCTACACAGCATGTTAGCTGACAGTTTTAATGAAACCTTTAAGGCAGGGACGGTTTATTTTCAGTTAATATTAGGCCTTCTATGCCATTATCGTATCGTTGAAAGCCGACTTCCAGCAGGTTTACCCACCGTCCGGTCAGTGACAGCTATTGCAGCTTGGCCGGTTTAATAATCTTAAACGACGTCGATTAAAAATGAATTTACATTTTACCTCAGAATCTTGCAACTACATAAATCTTTCGTGTACCGACTTCAGTCGGACCAAAATCTCCAGCTGAATAATAAAATATAAATATATATCTTAATTGCTCTCTCCCCAATGGAGCTTTTCAGCACCAGTGGAAACAAACGAAGATACAAAAATTATTTTCGTCGTTCAAGTTTGCCAACCATTAACAAATAGGCTCTAAATTTTGAAATCTTTGTGTTTCACATGGTTCCCAGCGAGGAGAGCTTATGGGAACGAGGTTGTCTCGTTGGTTAATCAGTCTTGTTCGCAAGGCCCTTCCTGATCATCCCTCGAGAAGTTTGAGCAGGGCCTGGGATGAAGAGGGGTGGACTGAAGTGTAGTTTTTGTTTGGAAGTGGTTAAGCAATAGGCCATATTCGTATTCTCGGTATTGGACTGGAACTAGCTTGCAACTGAGGCTGATCCTGATGCGCGATGATATTCCCCCGCATGAGCCTCCATTGCAAGCTAGTTCCAGTCCAATACCGGGGATACCAAAATGGCCTAATGATTGCGCCATGAGAGGGGTTACAACTTTCGAGGTGCTCTCAATCGCACGGTTAACACTCCACAAGGGAAAGAGCGCACTCCCTATTCTTTGCCTCACACAAATCGGACTTCGCGAGTCTTCAAAGTACACAAAGTTTGCGTTTTTCCTTGAAAACGCACACTTTTCGATGCCTTTTTGCCTTCCGTGCATATGAATCCGAGAATGCTCAAGAATGCTCTGCAGGGTGCCTTTATTCGAAATGATGCTTTTCGAAAATTTCATGACAATGAAGAACTCTGCGCATGCTAAATCCGCTCATTGCCCAATATAATTTCGTTTTCAGCGTTTTAGTGTGCACAGCAAATCAATGCAAAAACGCAAAACTGTCCGGATGCTCCTTCGATGAGAGGAACAAAGAAAATGGAGAGGTGTTGCTTGTCAAAAACGTGAAGTTTTACCTCAACGTTCGTATAAGAACAACTGAGAAAAGCCTCGCACGTACCTACAAGAATTAAGAAAAGCCTCGTAGACCAGGTGGCGTTCTGCTTCGAAAGTGAACATAAACAAAGATAACTTTTACATACCGAGAAAGTGCCAAGTGTGGAAATGTTTGTTTTGTTTCAGAGAACATACTTAGGCCAGCCTCGAAGATTTCATTTCGTTTATCCACGTAGAAGGGAACAAATGTTGTAACAGAGTTTTTGCACTGTAAACCTTTCTTTTTTTTGGTCTAAGTTTGGTCTTTGTTTTTGTTTTGTTCGATTTTGTTTCTTTTCATATTGCATTTTAAGTCAGACAGTGCGCGGATGTGCACATTTTAGATATAAATGAATTCAAATATGGCAAACCTTCTACATGGAAGTTTGGTTTAAGATAGCCTGTAATTTTATAATTATGATATTTTTTTTTTCTATACGCACTCCGATGCCCTTGGCTAACTTTGAAGTTTGTCTTAAAGAAAATAAGAACACAGACGACTGTTTACTAAGAGCTACTTATTTAGATAATCTCCTTTATTTAAAAGTAAAAATCTAAAGGTAAAAATTTCAGGGCAGTCCCTTCAGAGAGCTTACAAAGCATCTCTACTATCAATAGGCGCCCTTTGGCTCGGGTCAAAGGAGAATAAGACAAGCCATGAGTCGTCTCTTAAAATATCACTTGTGTGGTCAACATAAAACAACGATACAGTTGAACGATAAAGAAACAGTTATCTTGCAGGCAGTTCTACTATGGAGATAATCGAACTGTCCAATACAGTGTACAGTGCTCTTATCAGTCTAGTTTTCCACTGAAACGGTCAAATCTTTGAAAATTACAACACTGCATTGTCCTGAAATCTTTCCCACAACTTGGTCACCTTTATCCCGCACCCATTGAATAAAATCTCCGTCACCAATGTCCGAGAGAGATGCAAACCGTTTGTTTCTCAGCGCGTGGGGCTTTTTCTTGAGCTTCGCTTGCATCGAGTCTGTAGTAGCTATCTTGCCCTCTGGTTCTTGAAACTGTTGAAACTCAAAATCGGCGGAGAAGTACTTAACTTCTTCCAAGTTAAATGCCCAGCTCACTTTTTTACGATGTCCAAAATTGATTTTTTTACCTGAGAACGCTGTTGATGGGTTGCATTCCATAACTCTGATTTTGCTTTGGTGTTTACTGCACCCGACAGTAAATTTTAAGTTGAGTAATAAGGCCAAAGCAAGGGTTTTTAAGTATGATTTGCTACGCCAGATGTGTCTGGCCTGGAGAAATGGAAAAACGTGAAAATGCATTGATATTGTATCTATACATGGTATTGCTTCATATGTTACAGTTCAACAAAAGAAAAGCGAAAAGCTGCATGTCTCTGGAACAATGAAAAAGCCGTGGAACTACTTTCCATAAAAGTGCATTGCTTCTAGAAATAGAGTGCTAGCTAAAGGCGAGTCCAGTTGAGGAACCATAGACAAAAGACAGGTGGAACTACTAGCATTCCCTTAGTTTCCGCAAACGTGTTTTGTTCCTAGTCAATACTGCAGAAAATCTTTTTCACTTTGTTTCACTTTTCGTCTCTTAAATCGTCACCTGAAATTCCCCAAGTGGTTATTTTGTTATTAGACGCAGTCTTGCATGGAAATGACGGTAAAGAGGCACTTTATTTCCCGAGTACTGATTAAAAATCACATGTTTCGTTCAGTCAATGTTAATTTTTATGCATTAGAGTCTCAAGCTACAGATGATTCTGAATATTTTGGCAGCTGTCGAGCGTGGTCGCTTGTATCCATGCATGGTATTGCTTCAAATGTTACAGTTCAACGAAAGAAAGCGAAAAGCTGCATGTCTCTGGAACAATGAAAAAGCCGCGGAGCTATTTTCACCAAACTTTCGTAAACGTGCATTGCTTCTAAAAATAGAGCGCTAGAAATAGAGTGCTAGCTAAAGGTGAGTCCAGTTGAGGAATCATAGACAAAAGACAGGTGGAACTACTAGCATTCCCTTAGTTTCCGCAAACGTGTTTGTTGCTAGTCAATACTGCAGAAAATCTTTTTCACTTTGTTTCACTTTTCGTCTCTTAAATCGTCACCTCAAATTCCCCAAGTGGTTATTTTGTTATTAGACGCAGTCTTGCATGGAAATGACGGTAAAGAGGCACTTTATTTCCCGACTACTGATTAAAAATCACATGTTTCATTCAGTCAATGTTAATTTTTATACACTTGAGTCTCAAGCTACAGATGATTCTGAATATTTTGGCAGCTGTCGAGCGTGGTCGCTCAGCTACATGAGTTGTTTGTCACCTTTCGAGCGTGGTCGCTTGTATCCATGCATGGTATTGCTTCAAATGTTACAGTCCAACAAAGGAAAAGCGGAAGGCTGGATGTCTCTGGAACAATGAAAAAGCCGTGGAACTATTTTCACCAAACTTCCGTAAACGTCCACTGCTTCTAGACGTGAAAATGCATTCATATTGTATCTATACATGGTATTGTTTAATATGTTACAGCTCAACAAAAGAAAAGCGAAAAGCTGCATGTCTCTGGAACAATGAAAAAGCTGTGGAACTACTTTCCATAAAAGTGCATTGCTTCTAGAAATAGAGTGCTAGCTAAAGGTGAGTCCAGTTGGGGAATCATAGACAAAAGACAGGTGGAACTACTAGCATTCCCTTCGTTTCCGAAAACGTGCTTTGCTCCCAGTCAAGACTGCAGAAAATATTTTTCACTTTGCTTCACTTTTCGTCTCTGAAATCGTCACCTCAAATCCCGCAAGTGGTTATTTTGTTATCAGACACAGTCTTGCATGGAAATGATAGTAAAGAGGCAGTTTACTTCCTGAGTACTGATTAAAAATCACGTGTTTGATTCAGTCCATGTTAATTTTTATGCACTAGAGTCCCAAGCTACAGATGATTCTGATTTCTGAATATTTTGGCAGCTGTCGAGCGTGATCGCTCAGCTACATGGGTTGTTTCTCACCTTTCGAGCGCGGCTACTAAGTATTCTCCATTGCGATTCAATTTCCGACCACGAACTAGTATCGGAAAATGTAGTGTTGCCCAGTGTTGACGAGAAAAATATTCAAAAATCATCGGAAGTGACCAAGTATAAGTATCGAAAGAGTATCTAAAGACGAAAATGATCGAAAAAAGTGGGTTAAAGACAAGAGTTTTAAATCTCTATTCAGTGTTCAGTCACACCTATTTGGTTACGCTCACAGCTTATGTAACGCATGGTCTGAAGGAGAACTGAGCCCAGATGTAGAAACTTCTGTTCAGTTCATTCAAACCACTCTTAAATAAACAGATGATAGAGGCGACGCAGCGGGCCAGCTTTCTGTGCCGGTCTCCAGTTGCCAAGTAGTATATTGACTCCAAAATCAACTGGTGTGGTGTTTCTGTTTGGACTTCTTTGGCTTCTTGTGTGATCGTTTTTGATCGTCGGACGGCTGAAAAGAGCAAAACGGATCAATGAAGATGTGCCTACAGTAATGATACGGAGGCAGCGTGGCCGAGTGGTTAGGGCGCCGGACTTGAAATCCGGAGGTCGCAGGTTTAAGTCCCGCTCTGACCACTAAGGTGGAGTTGTTTCTCGGTAGACCCTAGTTCAACTCCTCGGTCATGCTTTTAAATAGCCAATTGGCCTCTCTCCCGCCAGTTGGGATTTTTAAACCTGAGATATTTGTTTCTTGCAGCTTAAGTGGCATGCCTGTGAACTAGCTACGTGTAGCTGAGAGCAGTGACTGCTATAAGCATTCAACAACAACATTCATCATTCTAACTTGGCTATGAGGCTTGGGAAAAAAAAGCAAAGTAAAGTAGTAATTTATCCCTCAACCTCGATGTGATTTCCATTGTTTTATTTCCCCTAGCCTCGGGGCCAAGTTGAAATAATTGGCCTATCATGTGACTTGACAAACTCACCTTCGCCTTTCGCTTTGTACTTGTCACGCTGATCACGCTAACATTGTTCTTACTGCTGCTAAGAGCCTGCTGCCATTCTTCATCCTTTCCCGATATGGCAAACCTAACACGAAGAAAAGGACTACTTAACAAGGTACAGGTGCAGGTGCTGGAAAGCAATACAGTAAAAACCGCATAAAAGAACAAGTGGATAAAGAACACACAGGCTGAAATTTGGTCAAAAAAGTACCATACACATAAGAACACATTCAGCCTGAATGATGAAAATTGTTCTTATATAAAAAATTAGCCGCCAGTTAGATTAGAATAACCTACTAGGGTACAGTACTAAGTACAGTGCTGAGTAGATCAATATATGTGCAATACATTAATTAATTAAAATGTTGTGCTTGCACATTGATTTCATCTGTTGGTAGTCTATGGAGTAGTTGATTTTCAGAAACAATTTTAAGAACACCTTAAGAACATTTTCAGGCTGATTTTGTAGAAAACACCAGACAAAATCAGCCTGAAACCCCAAAACATGTGTTCTTTTATGCGGATTTTTACTGTAGTTGCACAGCCTGTGAAATCCCCTGGCTGTCCATGGGAAAGAAACAGCCATGGCCAGAAATTCCGGACATCGCAACGGCGCACGCGCGAGGTTACTTGACAATATGGCCGCCAAACACTCAAAGGAAATGTATGGCAGAAATAAAACAAAGTAAAATAGAGCACGTTCTGGCTTACCGGGAACAAGTGCCGCGATCCGGTAGAGTTCTTGAAAGTTTCCTCGGCTATTCTGATAAGTTGGTTTTCATCAACAAATGTTACTGGCCCTGCTTTTCATCGATGTTTATTTTCGAAGCTTGGCCCATACAATGCTCTACAAAACAGAGGCTTGAAATCCCATTTTTGCATCCCAAGAGGATTTTGATCCTCTGTAGCAGACAACATGATCGGGATATCCGAAGTGCCGCGATCGCTTGAAGAAAAGCACCGTACAATGTACTATTTGACCAATTTTCACCTACGATGCTGATTTCTTCACTCTGCTTTTTGGTTTTAAAAAGCTTGCAAAATGACGGAAAGCAAGCTTGTAAACAGCCGCGCTAAAATCCCCAAATCCGCTGTCTTTGCACAGCGATATTTCGGCTGCAAATGGTCCGATTTTGCTCCAAAAGACAATTTTTGAAAGGCAATTTTCTCTAGTTTTTACTTTCATGCAATTACTTCGGTCAGCAGTTATTTACATGCCCAACAACATCTTTTTGTACAACAACTTTTTCTGTAATGTCGTTGAGCCCGAAGTACGCCGTACTGAACAGCGGTATGTACCACTAAAATGTGTAATAGACGTATGCCGCATGAAAATTAACAGACTCGATGTCCAGAATTTCTGGCCATGAAAGTGACCCGACCAATACAAAGAAAATCAATATCGTCAAAATAGTGTAATTTACAAAATATATAATTTAATGTATAAATTAATGTGAACCTACTCGCTGAGATCAAGATTTTTGAGTTTTTCCAGCTCTTTCTTTTGTTTTTCTTTCAATTCCTTTGCAGCTTCTTCCTGAAATTTCCATATAACAGCATCTTTTGTAAGTAACTAACAAAGTCCTAATAACGCAAAATATCATGTCACAGCCACACGCCCAGTGAAGGTGAATTACATGTATACATACTTTATTCGTCCCAATTGGGCTTTTTAGAATAAAGGTACAAAAAATAAATAAACAAATAAATAAATAATAAAACGATATATAAAGGAAATACATGAGTGTGTTCAAGACTCTAGAAATTTGGAGATTAAATGTTTTCTTAAAAGGTTCTAACTTGAGTCTAATGTGTTCCGAACTTTAACAGTTCTATAGAAGAATGTTCTTTGTCCGGTTGCGGTTTTGTAAAGACGAATCTGTAAATTCTGCGAGTTTCTTATTCACAACATTGATGAAAAAACTTAGCAAGTGAGATTAAATTCTAAACAAAGTACAGGTATGCTGGGTTCTTCACAATGAACTAAAAGGCTAACCAGATCCTCTTGAAGTCCCTGAGCTAACGGCTCCATCGACACTTCCTTTCCTCTGGTTACTTGGCTGTCGAAGGATGACTCCAGAACTGAATTAAAACACTGAAAACAAAAAAGACCAGCCAAGATCAATACCAAAGAAGACAAAAAAGGATAAGGTATGAAGTTCAGTAAGGTCAAGGTAATGTAAATCACCTTCAATCAAGTTGTAGCCATAGTTACAGTCGTTTCTTCTTCCGCTCCAGAACGATCTGAGAGTCGACCCGAAAAATCCCGTACTGAATGAAACGCGATTGAACCTCGAGCTATATCGTTCATTCTGGGGCAGAGTCTATAGCTGTGTGCTGTAGAGGGGAGACCGTTGTAGTGTTTCAATAAAAGTAAAAAGTATAAATTGCTGCGCGGTTGGAACAAACAATCCTGGTCGATGTGACAAGGTGACCGTTATAGAGAAGGACTGTGCAGGTTCCATCGTAGTTCTGCAGAGACCATGTTGTTCCAGATGGTTGTTTCGCGGTGGTTTTGAATTTCCACGCGCAATTCAAGCAGCAACACCCAACAGGAGGAAGTTCAAGAATCAGAATCAGTTAAACTGATTCTGTAGAGCACCGCCATCAGTGTGGTATTTTTCGAGTCGAATCTTTGACTTTTCTACAAAGTAAAGAGGCTTACCTGGACAGCTTTTCTAATAGTTCTGTTAAACAGTCCAAGGAGCTGAGAAGAAGGTAGCTCCAATTCCTTCTGAAGAAAATGAAGCACAATAAAATAATTACAAAGATGCTACAAGGTTTACACTGAATCCCCCCAAAAGTGTGGTCATATTTACAGTAGTGATGAGTACCTCAAGGGTTTCTATTGTCTTGTGTTGAAGTCCTAGACCAAGAAGAATCGCCTGTCAACAACAAAACAGAATTCGTTGTTATTTAGAATATTACTGAATACCACTGTTACACCTTACTCTTTACTTGTATGACACGACGGCACGTATTACAAGACCCCTCAAAACTCTGCTATTTCGATCAGTACACGAGAAACTAAATATATTTAACACTAATTCAGGAAATGTGATAAACTCAAGATAATCTTAAAAACAAATAGTAGCTGTAATAGATGTCAATCAACTTGGCCATAATGGTTCAACAGTCGAAAACATGCACAACAAAACCAACACAAACAAAAAATAGACTCCCAGAACGGGTTCGAAACCTGTCGGACGAACTGAGCTACCAAGAACTCCAACCTGGTACGCAACGTCCTTTTATAGGGCCAATAGTGATGTGCGCCTTACCCATACTGGACATACTGCTAGGAGGAGATGCGTCGAAGGGTAGAAGTGAAAGATAAGAATCAAACGCCCTCGACAGGATTCGAATCTACGACCTCCCGCAGATCGGTGGGACGCCCTAACCACTATGCAACTGAGAATTTCTGGCGAGCTAGGCTATCGTGCTACGTTTTATAGTGAGATGTAATAACAGCGGGCAACAAAAAGAAACACAGAACAAAAGCAAAAACAAAAGTGACCGGGTAGCTAAATATTTAGTAACGCTATACTACACTTACGGATTGGACTGCAGAAAGGTCAAAGTCCAGCCTCTGAAGGAAAAACATCCTTGAAACTGCGAAAGAAAAACAGTAAGGTGAAATAGGCATTTGTATTAGTGCCATTTTGAAACATCACTCATAAGCAGCACAGTTTCAACTCCTTACCCGCTGGAAGCAAATCTGTGATTAGATGGTAGTCTACCATGTTTCGAGAGTAAAGATCCAGTCTTTTAATGTCGTACGTTGTAAGGACCGCTTCTAATTCACCTTTTGTTAAACCTAAAATCAAAGTACGGAAATTCTTCAATGATTATAAAAAATTAAAGGTAAGTTTGGTGTGGACGTAATAAAATTTTGTAAGGACGACGAATTTTGACTTAAACACAACTTCTGTGGGGACGTCAAGACTTTTAGGACGTGACCCTCTTGTGGCGTTGAGGTTTGTGTGCACGCCATGTTTTAAGTGAGGGTGAGTTCTGTATCGACGTCCTGGTTTCAGGGGACGTAGAGTTTATGTACGGACGATGACTTAAGCGTGAAAATAGAGTTTTGCGTCTACGTGAAATTTTGTGTAAACGTCAAGTTTTGCGTTAACGCTGAATTTAGTGTGGACGTTAACTTTCAAGTGGTTTTGTGGGTGTTACCCCTTCCGTGGACGCTGACTTTTGCCAAGTGTGAACAACGAGATTTGAGTGGACGTCGAAAAAGAAATAAAAGAATGAATAAAACCGAAAGTAAAGTCATGCAAACCTCTTTCTTCTTCTTTGACGCTTTTGTTCTTTAGTATACTTAACGCTAATGACGGAGAATAACTACGGAACTGATAAGAAAGGAGAGAAAGGAAGCGCCTGCGGAAATCTGTCGAGGTAAACAAATGGATAGTACAAAAATAAGTATATTATAAAAATCGAAAAAAAAAGATTTTTTACAGAGAGATTTTTAACAGAAATCGTTCTTACAAACGTTGGTCTGTAAATTTCACGTATTGTGAAACAGTACCCGACCGAATTATTACTGCACAGCAGGCGTAAAACGGGAGAGGGGAGGGATAGGGGAAACGGAGATGCCTTCTTCCACGACAACGCAGGCTACATTTCTTCAAAATGCCCACCCTGTTATAGACCGGGAAAGTTTGAAATACCGCTCGATCAAGCCTCAGAACGAAGAATGGTAGATGAAAATTACGCGATAAGAACATTACGAACATTATTCCAAGAGTCGTTAACATACTTAAACGTCTGCGTAATACTCCAGGGATTGAGAAAAACTCTTCCAATTGCCAGCAAAAATGCACCCCTCAACATGGCGTCAAAATACTTACCAGCCATGTAGGCTTGCAGCCAGTTGTCATTAGTGTCTTCTTCGGAATCAGTCAAGCGTCTCAACATAATACAAGAATGTTCACCGGTCAAGTCATTCTATAAAGTAGAGAGAAATGAGTGTTGTTAGTACTAAAGGCAACAGGAAACAGTTTATGGGGAACGTTTACGGGACTTTGTAGAAGAAGCCGTGAAGAGGGTTTGGTAAAATGGGGTATCATCTTACCCCGAAGAAAAGGAGGGATTATAGTGGAAGAGAGAAGGGTGGAGAGATGTTTACAAGGCAATGCGTTGAAGTTCTGCTAAGGAAAAACCTTTAGTCAAATAAATATATAAGTACTGAACTGGAATAAAAACTCGTTAGTAAAAAAGTATACATAGAGCCCATCCTTACTGGAGTTTGCCGCAGGTATACAGGAACAAAGCCAGATCTCTTCCAAAATCTAAGAAGAATTAGAAAGAATACGTCAATTTCAGTCACCAATTAATTTAGTTTTTCCCATAAAGGGTTAATTATACAGCCTGATGGTTAGTGCAATAGACTGAGTCGAGAGGCTCAGTTAGGTTCAGCAATATGCTTGTTATAATGAGGCAAAGCCAATACAGGTGTACATATACTTCTAATCTCTCTGACAAGGGATGCTATCAAGAGGACAAGTTTTTTTGTCCGTGACGCGAGCTTCATCTCGGCAGATGGTACTTCGTGGAACCAATTACGACGCTGCTTTTCACCATTGACCATTGTGCCAAATAAATAAAATATACTATTAAATTATTTAATAATATTTAATGTATGTTAATCAACGTGCCTTAGCAGTTGTGCCGTCAGTCCGTATGACACACCAAGATAATCAAGTTGTTCAGCTGGTCGCTCACTAAGTTTTAACAACAAAGGCGGCAGATTACTTCTTGGAGAAATCACCTCTTCCAATAAACCTACTTCCTGCAAAATAAATAAGAATACACAACAAACCGAATGTTTCATTTCACTCAGAGCCTTAATTATCTTACGAGGCAAAGAGAAGGGCGGAATCTCCGTCTCGCAGGGTATGCCTTTACGAGAAAAAGAAACAGAACTATCAATATTTAAACAATCGTATAAAAGCAGATTTAGCAGGACGAATCCTTGCTCTGTAGATGCTGTTTGATATCATTGTAACAGCAATTGTAACAGCTTCGAGCTTAGTGGTTTCTACTGAAATACAAAGCCAATATTTGAAAATGTTTTGGAAATGACTCTTTGAAATCAGTTTGATGTAGTGCTTTTTCGTTCAAATGAGTTTCCACTGTTTCAAATGTTCTTAAATACATTCTTCATATTTTAAAGTGCGGTTAAACTATGAATGGAAAATGGAAAGCTGGTCCATCGCAAAGAGAGCCACATTCTGTCGATATTTACCTCATCTCCAGTCAAAGTTGAAATTTGTTTATCTTCCTGGTCTTCTTCAGATAAACTGGGAATTTTGCCTTCATAATACTGAATAAGAAGGTTCATTGCTCGTTTGCCGTATCCCATCTATTGTTGAAATGAAGAAAAGTGACAATCAGAATGAATATGATTCCAAAGATCATGGCACCTTGAGGGTGAAAGGAACAACTCTCAATCTTAGGAAATCAACACATGATGTCATTGCCATGAGAAATAATATGTCACATACGAGTAGCCGTGTTTTACCAATTTGCAAACACCGAGAAGAGTGCTGAGAATACGACGCGCACAGAGAGGTATTTTTGACGAGCTTTGAGGTGATTGGAAATACGGTAATTAATAACAATCCTGAGTGTTTGATGTCACTTCTCAATCGAAGCTAAAACTAAGGAGAAATCGGAGATATAAAATCGCAAAAAATACCTTTGTCTAAACTTGATGAATGAAATATGAAATGAGATTGAGAAACATAACTTCAACTTATGGAAACAAAGTCAGTTGACAGGTTTAAAGTGTCCGCTATAAGCTTAACTGAGAAAAAACTAATTTAAGTAGCGTTACTAGCGTAACAGCACAACTTTAAAAATATAGTTTCTGTATTATGAAAAAACGAAAAAAATAATTTAAAAAAATGCTCGGACACGAGACATGTGAAAACATACATGCTGCAGTTAATTTTGTGTCTTGGTTTGATATTTTTCAAATCAGTGAGTCTGAAATATATTTTCAAATTCTCAAACTAAATATAAACTACTCAAACTAAATATAGACTACAAAAAGTACTGAAACTAAATTTTGAAAAAAAAAATTAGCTACATCGTAATGGTTTTCATTAGACTCAAGATCATTAGTACGAGGTCATACCCCTTGAAAGTCAGGATGGGTGGCAATTCTGACGATTCTCCCGCCAGACAGCCCAGCAAAGTCATGATCATTAAACTGCTGTGAAACTGTCCATGGTATAAGATCCCCGGATGCTCTTTTGCCACGTGACAGACTGTTCATGATGGACGACTTTGAAATATCACCTTCAAGGCAAACCTGGTTCAGAAACGTATGAGTTAATTAGAAATCGGATGGCTTGATCAATCATCGATTTAGAGAAAACTGTTACATTCACAAAATATGTAGCACAATGCCTCAGTTGGGTTTTCTGGGAACCCGTGAATGTTTGGTAGTGCAGTGTCTTGAAAAGAAAAAGAAGAAAGACCAACAAATACTTTAAACGAGCTACGTCACAGTTTGTGCATCTTGAAAAGTTGAGCCTAAATTTTTCAAATTCGTCGTTTGTAATCCGTGTTAATCTTCTCCATCCTTAACCATCCTTGTTTCTTTATGGTTTATTATTATCTCTTTTGTGATTTTTTATCTTAGCAAACTACTATTTTCAGGCTTCCTTCAATTTAAAGGTAATTTTATTTGAACGTGGCCAAAATATAAACTAAAAAGTCCCTGACTGAGCTCCTTTAAGGTAATGGAGTGACATTACAATAACCTGAATGGAATTAACAGGCACACTAAATTTTGAAAATTATTCATCGAAGAAATTCTTGGATTTGTATCTCTTTTGTTACTTTTGCTAATCAATATCGCTTTAAATCAACCCACACAAACTAAATTGAGGTGTGGTAATCAGTTGTTTTTGTCTCTTTTCTTTGGACATGAAGGCAATTGTGACATCCTCTTGTACATGTTTGGCGCGGTTTTTTACCTGCAGGACACAGTACACTTCTGGTAAAGTACTCTGAGCTGGATCAACAGGACCCAGCAAACAGAAAATATGGTGAGCTGGTGCATCAGATAACAGCTGAAGGTCATTTGGAGTGTTCTGTGAAGGTAACATGAAAAGGCAGCTACTGTTATAAGCTATCACATTTTTTTTTTCTACAAAATCACCTTAAGTTTGTTTAAACTACCTGACTGTATAAAATACATTACTTGCACAAATTTAGCACGATTTTAATTTCGGACAAAAAAAGGGCCCGAAAATAAAACCGTCCGAAATATTTACAGTACAGTACGAA
Source organism: Orbicella franksi (assembly GCF_964199315.1). Taxonomy (NCBI): domain Eukaryota; kingdom Metazoa; phylum Cnidaria; class Anthozoa; order Scleractinia; family Merulinidae; genus Orbicella; species Orbicella franksi. The sequence continues at coordinate 4,135,585 of NC_138150.1, forward strand.
ACTTTTAAATAACTCCAAGGCTCTTAGTTTCCTTCATGAAGCGAACTCTTGGTAAGACACGACTTGAGATACATGTACTTAACGGTGTGATACAATTTCTGTTATTTTCTCGTCGGTATATCTGTAAAAATCTTGAGGCTCCAGCAAAACTATCGTTTTCACAGATGTTGTTTCGGCCTAATTTGTTTTGTTGGCGTAAACTTACTTTAGCTATGTTTCAGCAAAGTGTTCGAAACTTTTGTCCGAAATTTGTCCGAAATGAGAGAAAAAGTGTCCGAAAATTACACGTCCGAAATCTTTTGAAAGTAATGTATGAGACGACTAAGAATGAAAAATCCTTCAAGGATTATCTAAAAACAGAACTGTAGCTACATGTGCACGTAGCACCCCTCAAACGAAACACCAAAAACTGGCAATTACCTTGTAATGAGAAGCCACATAAAGAGCCATAAGTCTTTGCAGGAACACTTCAGATGCTTTGTGGTATGAGAACAGTGTGTCACGGTTGACATAATATCTGATGAGCAGAATTAAGTTGATATGGGCTGACAAAAACAGAGTAACTGTGAAGAACAGCTCCCGAGCAAACCTGTCGGTTGAATGTCGGCCATCTGTCGGCCGAATGTTGGCCGTATGTCGGTCGACTGTTGGTCCTTTGTCGGTCGTCTGACGGTCGACAATTGGCCAGCTCTTGGCCTCCTCTCGGCCGCTGTCGACCGTTGGCCGACTGTTGTCTGCGTTCAGTTACATGGAGTGAACGAACGACCTAAACTCCAGGCGAAACTGCACACGGAACAAATTTCTTTTTACCGTGTTATGTTAATTTCAAAAAGAGGTGTCAGTCATAAAGTTGTTGGTAAATGAAGGTAGGGTAAGTGCCTTTTTGGTACCAGTATGTTGAAAGATGAATTACATGATCTTACCCAAAGTCTATCAAATGCCTTGCAATGTCAAACTTGAAGTGTGTTGAGACTAATTTTGAAACCGTTCAAGACGTTATACTTACTATTTGATCTAAATTTCCACAATTTCATTTAGAATCAAATTAAATTTCTCCACTTATTTGGAAAATGCGTTACAATATACTTGTACTGTAAATGCAGACGTCCATTGTACATGTATGTTTTGAGGTCTTTTTAACCCAGTGGGTATTTACGCGGTATCAACCAAAGAAATACCATTTACTTGTGTTTGACTGATTGTTTTTCAGTTCCATCCTTGTACACTTTCCTCCAAATTATAATTGAGTGCCGGCTCACCTGGTTGGTTGGTTGGTTGGTGAGTTTGGATAGTCACACAAACTGTTTTTGTTTTTCCTTCAAAAGGTAAGTTCTGTTTGACCAGCTCGTTATTTTATACAGTAATGATGGTACAAGTCGTACTCACAACAATTATTAATAGACTACCAGTAGTCCCTCTTTCGCTTAGTCCGTCGTGCGTGAGGCGAAAGAAAACCGCGGGAAAAAAATCTGGGCGCGAGAGGCGCGCGAAAGTAGGGTCCCCACGATTTCGCGCAAAAATTTTTTTCCTCGCGGTTTTCTTTCGCATCACGCACGACGGACCAAGCGAAAGAAGGACTACCCGTATGTCTAACAATTAAAGGAAAAGGATACAAATCACAGTTTTCAGGCAGAGGACAACCAGAGGTCAGTCTTTGCACCACCGTGGCATCTAAACAGAGAAGGTGGTTCAACCACCTCTCCACCTCATCACCAGGAGCATAACGGATTGACTCATTCAGTGTTATCTCCTGAAGGCTGCGACCAAGAGAAGCAGAGCTGCTGCCTTTGTTGGCAGACCCTAGAGTTGTGCTCTGTTCTCGCAGCTGTTGGATCAGTTTCAAGGAGAGTGATCGACCCGTTCCTTCATATCTGAAAGATGACAAAAATTAACAAAACAAACATTTGTTTCAACTTAATCGGTAAGTTGAAAATAAAAAATGTTTCAGCAACTGCACAGTAACTGAACTATTAAGTATAAAGAGTTCAATAAAACAAATTGAAGGGCAACAGATGTTAATTACATCTGACTAAAAGAGTGAACATAAAAAGTAAATTTACATGCCATATACTACATATCTTGGAATTAATTTAGTTCGTTCTGTACATACTTCTTTTATTAAAAGTTACTCCTTCACCAAAACTACAAGGAAGACTTACGTCAACTACCGATTGCAAAGTCTTAATCATATTTATGTACTTCCAAGACAAACACTTCTCTCAGCCTTACCCGTTTACAGTTGATGACAAAAACACAAGGTATGCTCCCATGAGATTTTTAACCAGTGGAAGAGGGATGGCAGCAGCCTCGTCAATGACCACCAACTCCGCCTGACCAAGTTTGTGTGCATCTGATGGGTGGATGTACTAAATGGAACATTCAGTTGTCAGGTTTACATTCTTCAAAACATTGCACAGTCACTGTCATAGACTGGAGAACTGACAGAGTGATCCTTTTACTGGCTAGCATCATATGAAGAGACACAGTATAGTGCATGGAAAGGGCTACAAAGCTCCAGCGACTTTGATGTATTACAACCCTATTATGCTGGCCAGTTGAAGTTTGGGATTACAGAGTGAGAAGCAAAAAGCCACAAAATTCTCATGGCTTTGATCACTTGCATTACATGCAACTAAAGAATTGGGTCACGCTTAACATTTGCGTATATTGAGTTATGGATGCATGTGGGAAGTTTGGAGAGCACGAGAGAAGTGTAAGAGTTGCTTGAGGCGATAGCCAAGAGCAACTCTAGCTTCTTGAGTGCTCTCCAAACTTCCCAAGTGCATCCATAACTCGATATATACACAGCTAAAAGTATGAACCAATTCTTTTATAACATAGCAACAACAACTTGGGTGCTAAAACATATTTTATTTGTGATTGACTACAAAGTTCTCACAATTCACAGTGAAGGAAAACAAATGATCCTATTCCCTGGTTAAAAACACGCCATGATCACTTGAGCAACAGTTCAACGTAAATGCTTCATCTGGTTCCTAAAATTGTCAATGAAGAATTCACTACTTCGAATTTATGACAATGTAGGCAAACAAAGTAAAAATACTCAATGAAAATGTAGACAAAAAGAGTCAAAATACTCAAGTTTTAGTCAATATTTAAGCTTGACATGAAAGCCAAAGGCTTGAAGTACATGTAGGGTTTGGATTGTTCAGGATGTTCACATTGCTGAAACATTAGCAAAAGGAACTCGCAGCTAAACTCAACAGAAATTTTGCAGCTAAAATGAAACTGCACACATCATGTTATTTACGCACAGCTGTGCATAAATTGAGATTTTCACCATGATGTCTCAATAGGAATTAGGTAGGACCTGCATGCGCTATGTTATAAAGGAACATCTATAATCAACAAGCATACATTTTTTTTACCTGAATAGTCTGTCTGTGGTCCCTGAAGATATTCACTCTGACAACCGCCTTGTTAAATTCTGGGTTGGTTGATTGCACTAACTCATAATCCAAATGTTCCTACACAGAGCATAGGTGTAAAAAAATACTCTTCTTGTAATTAATTATTTTATCTGAAGCACTTTGATTTCAAGAAATTGGTGATTGCATGTCTCAAATTACATGTAATAACATACATGCACAAAGTGTATATTCAGTACAAACATGTCAACTCTGAAAATGGCAAGTCTTTTGGTTCAACATAGATTTCTAACAAACCTGAAATTCTAGAGCATCAAATCCTTTAAAGACAAACTCAAACAATGTGTGTAAATTCTCTGGGCTTGGTGAGGTGACAAACATGTTTGAGTACCTAAGAAATGAAAAATAATGCAATAGTTACACTTGGTAGAAGGACAACAGAAAAAAATATCAATCAAAGTTACAAAAATTGATGTGGAACAAAATTAATCATGTTTTGTTCAAAAAGAAGAAAATACTTTGTTGACAGCACTGAGTCCTACATGTATCTGAACATACCCAAATGCAACAGCAGAGGCCAAAGACAGTCCCAAGGCAGCTGATTTTCCACGGCCACGGGCAGCAGTAATGGTCACAGTATTCCTTAACGTCTTCTCCGATATTGCTTCAACAAACTTGAGAACTGCTTTTGCCTGGGAATGTCACAACAAGAAACATTTTATATACCCAACTTTTTATGAGCCACAGCCACACTTGTCTAGAAGAAGCTGTCAAACACTGTTCATGCTTGATATTCAATGCTGTTCTTAAGTACAACCATGTTAGTGTACAATGTATTTGTACATAGTGGACATACATTTATTGTACATGTAGAGGTCACTTCATACATGTACAATGTACAGTACTGTTAGTAGTATGTAAAATATATAGTAGCTGCTACTATAGCCAGAAATTCTAAGTATTACATGTACATGCATTTTTACATGCACCAAGTATATTAATAAGCATTTAGCACATGTAAATCACTAATTAAGCTTAATATAAATGTAAAACAACCTCCAGTTTAACTGGTTGTTCACTCAAATGACCTGGTCAAGGGTGCGACAGCAGTTAACAATTGCTCCCACAGGCTGTGTGTCTTGTAATGATTCCTTCAAACTTTTCAGTTCAATCTCATTTGCAGTCATGGATTCTTCCTGCAGGAAGTAGATTCCAAGATATCAATGGCAAGTCTTATTAATTTTGCAGTTTTTGAATTCTTCTCTCTCTGGGCAAAAATGGTAAAATCTGCATATATATACCAGCCAACTAAATGGCCCGTCAGCTTCAGGTAAAAAGTACATTATATTGGATGCAGTTTTACCCCTACTTGTAGGTCCCATTAACATCATTTATCAAAAACTTTGAACAAGAAGATAATTAAAAGCTGCAACAAAACTGTTCATAATTTGTTGAAGGTCTTTCCCCCTCAACCTCCCCCCTCCTCTCCCCCCCCCCCCCCCCCACACAAACGCTAAGAGGGAAGTGAGAAAGGGTAATAAAATGAATATAACAATAATTACCTTTGATTTTGGTGGCAATGCAGTGATGGTTAGAGTGTGAGAGGATATTGGGAGGATGTTCAACTGATCATCAATAACCATGCAGCTCTCACATGAGGCCAGCGACAAAATGAATCTGTAAAGAAAGAAAACAAACATCAGTCAAGTTTAATCAATGAAACAAGTTTATTCAACTTTCAGTGATCAACTGGCAAGTTTACATTACATACATACATGTACATACTTTATTGAGACTCCCTTCAACAGGGCTTTTCAGTCACAATGTTAACTATTACAGAATACTAGTAATTAAGAACACAACAACTTAAAGGGCAGGTATTAGAAAAGTTCTATCAAACAGCTAACTGATAGCTAGTGCATGCAGAATCAGAGCATACATGTACAATGTACCTTTCATTAAATCTTCCCACTACATCCTGATGAGATTCTGTTCTGTATCTGGAATGTACATCCTGAAGAGCAAGCAGTTACAACAAATCAAAAATAAAAGGTTCCAGACAACATTAAAATTTACATGTATTCTAAACATTAAATAAAAAGACGTCCATTGCTAGGGTCTAGAATCTTAATTATCTCATCAAAATGATCATATCTCCATTATTGTAACTCAGTCATACCAGGGACAGATCTAGGGGGACGGTGCAGGGGGTGCACACCACCCCCTGAGTGAAATGAAGCCTTCTCCATATTTGCCTTTCAAATTTGTTTACATGTACCTCACCCGTCAGCTATGCCATTGCTTAGTGGTGCACCCCCTCCTAAGAAAAATCCTGGATCCGCTCATGCATACTCCTCTCCAGACAGTGACTGGATGTAGTACTTTTGGCAGTTCAGTAAGCTTAAGTCTGAATATTCAACATCAGTCTTTTTACAATAACTGCTGAAATTCTCACACACTCATTGGCTAATTTTCATTGTCAATAAGTGGACAGACACAGGAAATTATAATTTATGCTATGTTGACATGACAAGCGAAAGCAGACAATTTGACAGTTTGTTATTGTAAAAAACAAATTGACATCAGTTTTTCATGGGTCTGTCCTGTTATTGATCATGAATTTTCTCATAACATTGTCAAAGTACATGTAGAAAATGTTACATACGACATAATTTATGATCAATAACAGGACAGACACATGAAAAACTGAATGATGTCAATTTGTTAAATATTGATTACCAATTATTAAGTACAATTAAAGGCTACAAAATGACACAAACCATTGCCATTGTATAAAGCTGTTTCAGAGAGGACACTGTTCTGAGCAGAAGAACAACCAGTCCACCACCCTCTACTGTCTCCACTGTTCTGGCCAAGAGATTTGGGGTAAGAGCCTCAAAATCCTACACAAAATAAAAAAAAATTATGACAAAAGTAACAAAATTAGAGCATGCAACACACACTGTATACTGTAACTAACATGGGGCAAGGAACAACATGTTGTACAGCCTTCAGCCCTACCAAGTATCACCTATTAAACAGTATAAATCAACTAGCATTCTATCATGAATGCCACTCTCTGACTGGCTACACTACTCTATCTATTCTGTTGTAGATAGTGAGTAGTGTGGCAGCGTGCTTTGGCGGCCACTTCTTTAAGTTTTCAAAGTGTCTTTGAAGAGAATTTAGATTGAAGTTTTGAACGACTACTAGATTTATACTAAAACAACTAGATTATTTGCTCTTGATTTCTATACGCGATAGTTGACGTTAGGCCACATAACTCGGGCTGCACCCTCATCAACTATCACGCGATAGAAATCTCGAGCTCATAATCTAAATGTTAAATAGAAATCGAAAGCAAATAACCCAAATTATTATTGTTTAACAGATATAAAAATAAGTGGGTTTGACATCAGGTCACCTCTGTGACTCACTAGCCACTGCAGGTTCCTGCATCCCCATCCCCTCTCTTCCTCTTCTCTCTCTACATGTACATGTGTAACCTATAATTTTCCAATGTTTCAAGTATTACATTTACATGTGCATATAATTATGTACACTACATGCAGATGTATACGTACGTGGTTGGAGTCGGCTAGAGGCACTATGAGTCAGTGCAAAAGAGCATGTATTACATGTACATTGTAAATATTAGTAGTGGGCTTGAAGTATCAAAAATGTATAATTGAGCCTTAAGATTAGATGTAAAAAAATAAGGAGGCAAAATGAGGGGAGATTAGGATTCTGATATGGATAAGAACATACATGCACATAGTACATGTACCATACAGGGGAAACACTGTTGTGATGCTCCAAGTTACATGTATTTGAACAAGTGACACAAGCACAGAAACTTTGGCAGGCTGGGACAGTTTAGTCCATATTAACTTACAGCAGTTAGTGTTAAATAATACAGTCAAGCAGTCTTGTGATGTCCTTACCTGCAAGACACACATGCCATATGTATTACCAAGGATCTTGTGTGTTTCAGCATAGTAACAGTATCGAATATTAGTAGCTGAGATAAATAACTCAAATGGGTCGTCTTTTTTTAGGTCCAGGGTCCCACTCTTTATTTTCTTTTGAAGCTGTTTCATTCTTTTCTTTCTGTGACTAAAGAATTAAGAAAACAAAAAATACCTTCCATATTTTTGTGGATATAAACTGAAATATAAAGTCTGTGTCAAAAGAGAGACCTAGTTTACATACCTCACAGTACAATCAAACGCTGCTAAAAGAAATCTCCCATAGGCAGACACCTCTATTAAGCAGTCTATGTAATGAGTAATGGTCACAGCCACATACAAACACTGCATTTTTAACCTCCCATAAGCCAGTACATGTATGCTGGCTTCTTTTATGCAGATACTTTTTGGTCCAATGGGTGTCTGCTTATGGGAGGTTTGACTGTATATTATATCAATAATCATTAATGTTATAAAGGCACATACCTACTGAATCCCAGTTCTTTTTTATAGCACCATAGAACTGTAGGCCTTGCTTTGACAGTCGCTTTGGACAGCATGTGGTGAAGAATGACAACCTGTGACATAAAAAGAAATTGAACATGATCGTGAATAAACTTGCGAGGTCTACATGTATATCGAAAGATGATCAGTCTGAGCAGCCAGCCAATTGGACCTTGATAGGCCATTCAGTAACTTGATCATAGAATTGTAGCATCCATAGTTATAAGTATGTTTATGATCGTCAATATACTATCATACATGTAGGTCAATAACTAATCTATTGACCATTGAACTAGGTAGTAACCCACAAGGAAATGTTTAAATTTTTAAGCTGACTTAAACTATTAAGCTCATTACTAAATTTAGAATAAGCACTTGAAACCTCTAAGGTTAATATCAACCAAATTCAATGCACAACAGCTGTGCTTACCAATGTGTAATTCATTCACGTACCTAACCTTTTAGGAAGAATTAAAATTAATGTAAATGTGTAAGGCATATAAGTTATTTGCTGCAGGTATCCTATTACAAAATAAGCTGACACAACATGAGCATTCAAATAGAAATTTCAATAACGAGCCAGTTCTTTGAGATTCTAGTGACAAGTAAGTTGTAAACACCATCTGGCAAACTGCAGAATCACACCAAGACGACGAACAAAAGTAACCTAATGAATATTGTTCAACTTACTTGATCTTTTCCTTTGTCTCCCACCACAACAAACAGTGATCTTTGCTTTTTCTGGACGCCATTTTCAATCAAAACGCGAATACGATTGTCGACTTTCTTTAGCACCATTTTGAATTTTGTCCACGTGTTGCAAGAACTGCATCATGTATGTACGTGTGAAAATGACCTTTTTCTACCAGCAAACGAGGGAGAATATTCATGGTAGTTTATATGACAGGTCAACGCAACGTAGTAAAATTTTGGTCAGCGGAATCTTTTAAAAAAAGTGAATAGATTTTCTTCAAGCGAACGGCGAGAAAGTCTGAAATTAGATCGAAATGGAAGCGATCTTGCCGGCTTTTATTGATGTTGGAGAGCAAGATCAGGTAAGATTTAACTAATGTGATGTCCACTTCTCATTTCGAACGAATTTTGCGTGTCTTTGATCGTTGACCAGTTGGTAAAAGGAACAACTGTTTTGTCACGTGTTGTAAAGTATTGCGTACACTCATTATCAATTCTTTAATTTGCTTTATTCCTACCTAATACCACTGGAATTGTCAGAAGTAAGCTATATTTATGTTTTTAGGAACCCCACGATCACATTGTCTATGTACAAGTGTCAAGTAATTTGAGCAAAACTGTGAAAGTTGATGTACTACTACATGTAAATGACTTGAGATATGTACTAGATCAGAGCCTACGTACGTGGGCAGTCTACATGTAATTGATTAGCTTGACTAAGTTAACATGACTTACGAAAGCTCTGGGTGCATTTAAGAATTTCAAGAATAATCGATAACACACGTGTTCACACTTGTATGACTTCGGTAGTAATAATATTGAATTGTTTCAATTAGGCACAGGAGATCAGAGGATATCTAAAATCTTGTGGTGCAGATATAAAAGAAGAGAGCACATCTCCATTACACGAAGACTTAGATCAGTTACTGACAGCATGTGACATAAATTTCAAAACTGAATTAGGTATGTGCTACAAGAATAACATTAACAAGTTGTTCAAATATTAGTCATTCAATAAAAACTGAGCAACAAGCAATCAAAAAAGACTTCTCAGATCTCTGTAGCTACATAATCAGTTTGGTGTATTTACATGTACTATGAGTATAGAAACAGGTCTCTTAAGTCTGGAAAATACACCACTCATAACATTCATACAAAACTACATCCCACACCTGAGTGGTGTATTGTGTTGTTCCAGAAAATATCCATACCCCTCCCACAGAAGGCTTTTTAGCTTGAACCCCCCACCTCTCTGGAAATTCCATTTAAGTGTCATAATTTCCTTTAAAAAATTGGGCTTTTGAAACCCCCCTCCCCCTTGGAATTTCCGTTAACCTTCCTTGGGGTGGGTATGGATATTTTCTGGAAATGCACATTTTACATATTAATTATTTTCATTAGTGAGGATGTCGATGATGTTATTTCTTCCCTTTTCCTGTGTGTTTGTGCAAACAGTCATTGAAAATGGCAAGCGGTAGATAAGTCTAACAAAGAAAATTACATGGTGGCTTAAAGATTCATGATAGTATGAAGTTAATGTTTATGTTGAAAACAATATTTTACTCACCATATAAACTCATTCAGAGAATTTTGTTTTCACCACTTAAAAGATATTACTAACATGTGTATTCTTATCTTAGCACCACTATGTAATATCCTCGATATATTTCTAGGGTCTAATCTCAGATGTCTCTTGAGCAGAGGATAGAATTGAGTAGACAAGGAGAGATAAAGATAATTGTTAGGCCTACCTGCTGAACAGTCCATGATTATGTAATCACATTTGCTGTGCAGTATTTATCAGCTGCCATCAAACCCTTATAATGTCATCATAACTGTGCTTCATGCATAACCTTTTTTATTTCCTTTGAAGAACTTGAAGGTGTCATGAACAGCCTCCTGTCCCTGATATTAGTAGTAACAGAAAAGAGAGATGACTTGATTAAGAAGTTTTGTGACAAAGTAGCCGAAGTGAACTCAGAGGAGGATACAGCATTGAGTAGACTGAGAATGTAAGTACAAACATGCAGATTTAGCTAGCTATATTGTATAGATTACCTGCCAACTATATATCATGCGTTAGGTGTGGGTGTCACATGCATATGCTTACAGACCAATTTGCCACACCTAGCTGAAAAAGTTAAGCTAATGTCACTACTTCATTCAAGTGCTCCCCTTTTGGAAAGGAAAAGGTTATGTCTTGAAAAAAAAAAACGCCCTGGGACTGGGTAACCTTCGAAACTTTTTTGGATGTCTTCAGATGCAGGTGTATGTTATGCAATAACATGTAGCTGGGTTGTCATCAGTGAAAGTCCAGGTTCTCCTAAAATAAAGACCTTGTGTCTTTGACCTGGGAACATGTCAGGTTTTTTGTTTTTTCTTAATAGGAAACAAAGTAATTGACACCTACATGTACTCCATGCATATTTATTGTTTTAGGCTTAGCTTAAATTTGCAAATCCTTGGTCAAGGTGCTTGTGAAAGTGGAAATCTTGCTCCAACACTGACACTAGTTCTGTTTGATCTGTGTGACTAGACTCAACATCATGTTGAACTGGCTTCACGAGAGAGATCCCATCAGATATGATGTTTACTGCACACTGATAAAGGTGGCAGGAAAGGCTGGTTTGATGGATCAAATTACTGTATCACTGGATCAGGTAAATACATGTATTAGAAAATGCATTTTAATAATTGCGATAATTTTATAACTTGAATATATTTAATTAAGTACGTGCAGCTACATTGTACAATGTGCATGTACAGTATGTGACTATAAAAATGTGTTGGCTGAAATCTTCTGTCATACCAAGCTTGGTACAGCTGTAATTCTGAATATCCCTTTCCACAGTTAATTTTTTTCATTTGCATGACAGTTTAATCCAACAAAGATGCGAGGCAATTTTGGGCTGAAACTACAAAATAGCCCAAAATTGCGTCACATACATACTAGATTGTATTATAATGCAAATGGATCTAAAGTTAAACTTGAAAAGGGATATTGCAATATACATGTAAGCAAGCTAGATTGTTTGAATTTGTTTTGGATTCTGTGACAGTGTATGCATTCATGTACATGTATGTGTGCTGCATGTGTCATAAACATGAACTCTTATAATACTCTTTATCACTATGTTATAAGGTTAAGTCCTGGTTAAAGATGTGGGAAGTTGATGGGGAGAAGGCTAGACATGTTTACAGATTGCTCTTTGATGCCCTGACAGAGGACAGGCAAAGGTACTATGTAATTGATTTACAAAACTGAACAGTTCATTGCTTTGTTATTTTAGGAGATGAGTTTTTCAAGATTGCAAAATTTTCTTTGGCTATTTTAAAATGCTTCAGCTTACAGTTACTTGTGTATCTCTGATCTCGGTTACAGTGAAGAAGCAACTGCTGTAATGGTGGAGCTCCTCAGGACATATTCCGATGAAAATGCATCAGAGGTTAAAGATGATGCTACAAACTGCATTATAAGCCTTTTGGGAAGACCAAATGTGCTGATTATGGACTTCCTGCTCACACTCCCACCAGTTGCGGCACTGCAAGGCGAACCTATTTATCAGGTACATAAAATATCCTGTGCGTTCAAACAAACGAAACTTTAAGCACATGACATTTCCCCAAGACATATTCACATACGTTTATTTCCCTTTTAATAACATAAAATGTTTTTTTTTTTCCTTTAGCTTCTAAACATCTTTGTCTCTGGAAGACTGGCTGACTACATGGAATTCTATGAAAAGAACAAAGATTTTGTGGATTCTTGTGGTAAGATCTGGGCACATTTACTTTGTTAGGTTTTATATTTCTTCTCATGTAAGACTGAAAGTACAATAATCACCTTAAGACTAGACCTGAGGAATTTCATTTGCCAAAGACATCAGAGAAAGTTGAGGAGAAACACTGAAAATATGGTAGGTTCTGAGTTTTGAAGCGAGTCATATGGTACATTCTTTTTCAATTACAGCAAATTGCTTTTCAACTGGTGTAACAATCTATTATTATAACTAATTTCTCCGTGCTTTGCCTGTTGACACTGTGCTGATACTGAGCAGCTTATAGGCCTTTGTCAGACTATTCAAAGAGTACAATTGTATTGTATTCAGTGTCCGGACCCCACTCCTCCCCTCACAGTAGATACCATTTGCCACCACCAATGTCTTAATAGGACAAATTAATTTACTTACTTTGTGTCAGTGTTGTCATGGTTTTCAATTTCTAATCAGTGCCACCTTGCATTAATTTATTTCTATATCTATTGTAGTCCTCGAAGTGCCGTAGTTTTCTTTTTGCATGGAAGTTACTTTACTCTATGTTTTATTGTACTGTAAGTGTTTTCTTCATGAATGAATGAATGAATCAATCAATCAATCAATCAATCAATAAATAAGTAGATAAATTAAAAAAAAGGTACCATCTGCTGATTTCATTTCATAATTTGACAATTCCTCTAGTCCACATCCCACTCTTCCTTTCTCTCTGGTCATTTTAACTTGTGAATATTCCACCACTTCATAATATTTAACTTCTATTTCCGTTGGTGGGGGGAGAGGAAATACTGTTACAACAAAGTACGAAACATTACAGTACTTCCAATGTTGCAATTTGACACTTTTTATTTTTTGCAGGTTTATCTCATGAGAAGAACCTTCATAAAATGCGTGTTTTGACATTCATGTCACTTGGAGAAACAAAATCTGAAGTAAATTTTGATGATCTCTGCAAAGAACTCAATTTTGGTCTGGATGAAGTCGAGGCATTTGTCATTGAAGGTACTTAAACATACTGTTATTTTTGCTGGTGCTTAGGAAAGGCACGGTGGCCTCATGGTTAGTGTGCTCGTCTCCGGATCGAGCGGTCCGGGTTCGAGCCCTGGCCGGGGACATTGTGTTGTGTTCTTGGGCAAGACACTTTACTCTCACAGTGCCTCTCTCCACCCAGGTGTATAAATGGGTACCAGCGAACTTAATGCTGGGGGTAACCCTGCGATGGACTAGCATCCCATCCAGGGGGGGGGGTAGAAATACTCCTAGTCGCTTCATGCTACAGAAACTGGGATAAGCTCCGGCCTGATGGGCCACTTGGCTCGTATGCAGACTTTACCTTAGGAAAGAAATATGCAAGCTTATTGTTATGAGCCACCCGCTTGATCACTATTGGGAAAAAGGGCATTGTTTTGTTCCAGAAAATATCCACACCTCCCCCACAGAAGGGATTTTTTTCTAAGAACCCTCTACCCCTCTGGGAATTCAAATTAAGCTTCATATGTTTCTTTAAGTTTTTTGTATTACAGAACCACCCCCCCACCCCCACCCCCAGAAAATTCTGATCCTTCCGTGGGGTGGAGGGCAGGGGGGTATGGATATTTTCTAGAACAGCACATTGTGTGACTGATGTCAGTGATAGGGCTGGTATCCTAGTGTTAACTGTGCTGGGCTCCATATCATTATCGTTTGGACCTCTTCTGCTCATGGCATTTTCTTTCTTGTCATCAGCGCTTCGATCAAAACTCGTTCGCACAAAGATAGACCAAGTCAACAAGAAAGTCATCATCAGGTAAAGTTTTACCAAATGTTACAGAAGTTTACAAATAATACTTGCTATCTGTGTGGAGTAAATGATGAAAATAAAGATCTAAAGAACTAAACATACTGTGCCTGTACTTAAGAAATAATGAAAAGAAAATTATCACAGCCGCTCTATGTAGGCTGGCTGAGAAGGGTGTGTTCAAAGACTTGACCAACTGCAAGGAGGTCCGCCTTCTCTTCTTTGTGCAGTGCTAACGCCTGGGTGTAAGCAAAAATAGGCAGAATACCCGGCATCTCGAAGTTATACAGCTTAAAAACCTGGATACATGTACGTGGCTACGCAGTTTGTGCAGTGTCTTTTTTTTTTTTTTTTCGCGTTTTTAGAACGAGAAATAGACACATTACATTGGTACGCGGCTACGTGGCTACTTGGCTACATTATTACGTAGCGACGCGGCTACGTGGCGACTTATCTTTGTGGCCGCGTAGCCACTGTTTCAAGAAGTGTTTTGGAGCGGCCGGGTATTCTGCAGTTAAGACCAAAAATGTCCTGCGAGACTAAAACGTTCATTTAAAGAAACGAGGAGTGGTCCCAATGGTCTGAAGTCTACACTGCAAGTTAGACTGAATTGAGTGTTAGGCCTAGGCCGTGCTACTGCCGTGCTGAACTCGGGCAAATGAATTTGGCTCGGCAATGGCATGACAAAGAAACGGCAGTTGCTTCAAACGTCGAATTTAATTTAGTCGCGCCGAAGCTCGGAAGACGTTTGCTTTTCTGAAGACCATTTTAAATGCTGGAAAGTAATGGCAGCTGATGCAACAGGCTATGAATTCAGTTCGGCACAGCAAGAACACTCCATTTGAAGCCAAGTCGCGCTACTGTCGTGCGGCACGGCAAGGCCTGCGGCGCTAAGTAGTCGCACCGAACTTGATTCAGCCTGCCAAACTGAGTGGTTTCAAACGTCGTGGTACTGCGGTGCTTAAAGTCGAATTTCATTCTTGAATTGAGTTCGGTCGGCAAGGCAGTGGCAAGACGTTTGGAATAGCTAAGCCTTATGGGAGCTCTACAAAGAAACTACCATGTAGACTTTCCTGAATTTTATTGCAACAACATGGATGTGCCACAGCAGACCAAGCTTAGACGTGTGGTATCAAGTCTGATTATTTGCTAAACCCAGTGTACATGTAGGCTAGGACTTCCTGGAACTCAGTTAGATTCCTAAGTAAATGATTGGCAAAAAGTTTTTCCTAGTCCCAGGGGTATTTTTGTTTCTGCGACAGAAACAAAACAAAAAAACTGCTACGGCATAGAAAACCCCTAGAACCAGGTTAGCCAAAAACTAACTTCTTTGTTTACCATTACTGACCTTTTTCAACAGCTCTGCAACACATCGAACTTTTGGAAACAATCAATGGCAAGAATTACGGGATCGCTTGGAGGAATGGCGGCAGAGTTTACATAGTGTTCGCTCCAGTCTGCAGACAGTTGTGCCAACTATAGATGTGTAGCTGAACTCCCAATAAAGTTATTTCAACATAGTTACTGTCTGCTGGTCTCTGTTTGTTTAAAGACTATAAATTTAAAAAAAAAAAAAAAAAAAACTTAGAGGTCTTATCTTCATCCATCTTCCTACTCCAGTCGATTACTTCTATAACAGAGACACCAAAGGGGCAGAGATGAGTGTCTATATTATGGAGGTGTCTGTATTATATAGAGGTGTCCATACCTTAGAAGCCGGTGTCCATAAGGAGAGTTGTGACAGTATTTGTGGATGCCATCTGTTTATCGAGGAAACATGGGCAACAGTCCATCAACTTTAAAGCCCTTGAGTCATTTAACAGAATTTTTGGGACCAATTTTTGGGACCAATATTTGGGAACACTTTTTTTGGACCAATTTTTGGGAATAAGAGTGAGCAAGTGAGTATGATCTAGTCTCCTGGAGTGAACATATGGATTGTCTGCCGGGACGGAAAAAAACGGCATAATTGCTGGCATACAAAAACGTGTCACCTTTTATGTTAACGGAATGCATGAGACCACACTCATCAACGTCAAAACTTAAACAATACCTTTTTACACACTGACGTCGAACCAGGACGATTGTACATTCTTCCCAAAGTACATAAACCGGGTAACCCAGGGACGCATATCCCATTTCGCTGACTACCATCTTCAACCTTTAGATCATAAACTACCAACCTTTTGTAAAGACACTAACGACTTCTTTAACAAACTCCTCACCAAAATTAAGATAAAAACGTTCGCTGGCTAAAAAATTTCAAAAAAGAACATGAGCTTTCGGCTGTCAATCTACAGCCTTCGACGGATAAAAAATGGAATGCAAAATTATAAAATATATGCAAGAAAAGGCGAGATAAAAATAATAAGAAGAACAAAAGCAAAGTAAAAATGTGTAAATTAGATGACCGTGATTGTTTAAAAATAATACTATACTGGTTTGGAATCGGCTTAGAATTATTGTCAGCATCCTTGGTAGCGGAGGTGTGCCACTGAAGCCTCCAAAGTTTTTCTTATGCGAAAAGAGCCTTTGTCGATGACTCTACTGAGAATTATCAAAATCTATGCGATGGTCGAATGACCACGCATGTTTCGCAATGTTTGGCCGGCATGACCATTAGCACATGTTTTTACATTCCTGATATGTTCTTCTTACGAGTTTCAAAACACCGGCCGGTTTCGCTTACATAACACCAATCACAATCGGCACAGGGTATTTTATAAATCAGGTTCGGTTGATGTTCAATAGATGGTCTGAATCTGAGAGAAGGAAATTCATGTTGTAAAGTCTTGAAGGGCTTATTTACAACTTGAATGTCGTGCCTTCGAAGAATTCTTGTTAGTGGTTGCGTGACAGCATTGATGAAGGGAAGGACAGCAAATCTGTTAGGATTCTCTTGAGGCGCAGCCCATTTTTAAATGTTTTTAAAAAAAACATGCAAACCAATTCTTGAGGTGTGGGGATGGCGTGTGTGGGTGGTTTGGAAAATTTCCGCTTTATAAGCGCTTCAATCTTTAATCAAACTCCTTACCATCGGTAATTTACCCGCCAATTCCTTACTAGTTACACTCGATGTTTCATCATTATACACTAATATCCCACATAATGAAGGTATTAATGCTTACCATCATTTTTTACCTACTTCGAATTCCTCTGCTTCCTCTCATAATACCATTCCCACTGGCACACCCTGTGACCCGGGGGAGGTACTTTGAGAATTTCTGGGTGGGGATGTGCCGCTTGTACCCTGGAACCCTTAGCCTATACCAGAGCTAGTTCAGCTGAATTTTGCTACCCTATACTAGAGTAAACTCCCCAAATCCCCCCCATCTATCGACACTGTTGAGGCTGATTTACGTAAATTTAAACTTGTTGATTTGATTTTTTTATATTTTTGAGTGGCAATTCCTGGTTTCCTTAGTCTAGATAAAATCTTCAACCAACTAGTCAATTTTGTGAAAAATGATACCCTATTCTAGACCCAAACGCTCTGACTTATATACCCTATCCTAGAGTAAACTGCTTGAAAACCATACCCTTCACAGCGGCACATACCTATATAGGCCATATATGGCAGTGCCCCCCCCCCCTGCCCTGTGACCAACTCATTCGTATGGTTCTTTGGGTATCTTCAAATCTACGGCACAGCCATGGTATTATGATGGTCCCCTCTTTTGCTAACTTTATTCCGCGATATTTCAACTGGCCAACACTTTGGAAACTGCCATTTCAACCCCACACTTGGCTACTCTATATCGATGATATTTTTATGATCTGCACTGAGGGTCTGGATAACCTAAAAATTGTCATCGATTATTTGACAACATTCACCAGCTCACACTCAACTAACGTACCTTTCCGTAACGTACGTTGACGTCTGTCTAACTAACGACGGTGGTATATGTCAGACCTCTAAACCAAACCTACAGACAAAAACCAACATCTCTAGATCTCTCTCTCTCTCTGATTCATCTTACCACCCCCTACATAATAAAGAAAGCCATTACTTCTACTCTAGCAATCTGTTTAAATTTACGACGTATTTGTTCTACCGACCGACGCAAAGTTTAATACTCGCGCTACCCAACTTACCACTTACCTCCTTAAACGAGGTTTCGAGATCGGCAAAAGCCGGTTTTGGAGTCAGCAAAAACCGGTTTTTGGCTCGGCAGTTTCAAAACCGGTTTTGAGATCGGAAAAAAGAACGAAGTTTGGGGTCGGTTAGAACCGGTTTTGGGATCACCAGGAACCGGTTTTTAAGACAGAAAAAAAACCGGTTTTGAGATCAGTAAAAATCGGTCTTTGGAGCGGCAGAAACCGGTTTTAGCTGTCTTCAAAACCGGTTTTGGAGTTGGCAAAAACCGCATTTCAGATCGGAACAACCGGTTTAGGAGTCAGCAAATGCCGGTTTTGAAGTCGGCAAAAACCAGTTTTGAAATCGGCAAAACCCGGTTTGGGGTCGGCAGAAAACAGTTTTGGGGTTGTCAAAAACCGGTTTTGGAGTCGAGAAAAACCGGTTTTGAAATCGGTAAAAAACAGTTTTGGAGTCGGCAAAAGCCGGTGTTGAATCGGGAAAAACTGTTTATGTAGTCTGAAAAAACCGGTCTCGAGAGCGGCAAAAACCGGTTTTGGAATCGGCAGAAACCGGTTTTGAAGACAGCAAGAACCGGTTTGGGGGTTGGCAGAAACCACTTTTTTTGTGCACTTTATATCAAGAGAGGGGTTGCGGATGGTGGTTACTCCGCTTCATCTTTTTAAAATATTAATTTTCCTAACAAAAATAGCGCATGGTAATCGTCCTACTAATTTCATTTCCCATCAGTTTTTCCGAACTTTCAAGAAAGAGAAAGGTAGTGTAATCATACATGACGTAGTAGCTCTGAACAGGTGATAACGGGCGCGACTTGTTTGGAAATTTCGAGTACTTACTGAGTTTTCATCGACCGTGGTTCGAACAACAATGCATTTTGGTGAGGTTAACAGCCAACTTTAACGTTAGTAAAAAAGCCCGGAAAATGGCTGATAGCGTGGATCGATCAACAGCAGGCGATGTCGCCCAAACGGATGAAAGTGAGCTGCAAAATCCCGCTTCACCAACTATTGAGGTGTGTAGCAGCGTATTGTTTTCATTTAGGGTGTAAATATCACAGCTATAATTTCGAAAAGCCGATACAACATTCCTTGACGAAAGATCACGGTTCGAATTCTGGTGAAGACTGTATTTATTTGCCTTTGAACAAGTCAGCCACAGATCGATTGATTCTCGCTATAAACAAGAAAGCTTGCCTGTGCAAGAACTTGTCAAGCTAGACGGAAGTTTTGCTTTCTGTTCCAATATGTACATCACCATATTTTTTAAAATAAATTTTTAGCCCAGTTTGCTGTCGAATGAAGTCTCAAATATTTAAGCGAGGTAATTACGAACTTGTGCGTTGTGTACAGCTTTGTAATTATTCGCAGACTGTGTCATGCAATGCAGCGATTAATTTTGAAAATATTTTCGAAGAATGTGCTACTTAAGAAATTGTGTCATTAAGTGTTGAGTGGTTGCAAGCAGCCAAGATCACGAATAGTTCGGCGTGATCATAAATTTTTAATTCAGCTGCTTTATGTAACTATTAATAGACTTGTTTGAGTCCCCTGCCTTGTTCAATTAAGCTTATTGTTTTTTACAACTGCACCTGGCCTTCAGCCGCACGTAAGCATAAAAAATAAATACTTGCTGTGAAATCAAATTTCAGAGGAAAATTGTGGCTGTCAGTTACTGTAAGTTTTCCATCAAATAAGTTTCACTTTCTGATTTAACAGCCTAAGGTCATGTTGCATGGTAATTTTTCACAAGTTAACACCACTTTGCTAATAATTTAACAGATAGATCTTTAATTATCCCTTGTTGAAGGTTCACTGGAATATCTAGAATTTCTTTTGTTAAAGTTCAGTATTTTCATACCAAATTTTGTGAAATTCTAAAATTATGAGTGGTTCTCAAGAAATAGGCGTATTTCAGAGAGTGCAATTTTTCATTCAATCACAATTTTTTGACTTACTACGCATGCACTGCATTTAACTGGGTTCTTTCGGTAACAAAGAAAAAGCTGAGAATTGCTGGTTTCTTTGCATCGTTACCTTTTCTAACATATCTTTGTAATAAGAGACTAAAGCCTTCAATACACTGCGTTCAATTATAGAGAAAAATAGCACGGATAGTGCAGGTGTTGAGTAAATAAAATGATCGCTCTATTGACGGCACGTTTGTTTTTTGCAATACTTGTGCGCACACTAAATTGCATCAGCAAAAGCACGCGCAAAAACTGTGTTTGGCCACCTTAACACAGTCCTTATATTTCTATCTCTGCCCACAATCACGGCAATGCGCAGGCAATGTGCGTGCATGGAAAAGGTCAACAATTATAAATTAATAAAAGTGTTTTGAGAGAGTGAGAGGAAAAAGTAAATAAGTTACATGTATACAGACCTCCCAGCTGGCAAATAACATTATTTATTATATGGCTGTGTCTCACAAGGACTGGGAACTACCAAATTAGCAAATTTGATTAGCTAAAATCAATATTGAAAGCGGTCTAGATTTTCCCATCCAGACTGGCTTCTAGACCAGCTACATTTTGCAGTGAAAAAGTTGCAAACTAAAATGCAAAAATATTGACTAGTTTCTTTTAACAATATTTATAATTTTATGGGAGTGCCAAAAAGCCTGATGAGAAAAAAAAATAACGAGGACGAGGTAACTTTGTCAGAACTAAGTTCAGCTCATCGCCGTTTGCAAGTAGAATGTCACATAGTACAAACCAGTTACATTAAACAAATTAAATTGTTCTTGTTTGCCATATAATAAACATCTTATTAACCGAGCTTTGTTGGTCTGTATGGGAGAATCTTGACCTTGGTTGTGTGTACAGACCTCACTGCATTTGGTCTGTACTCATGAGTTCAAAATTTGTTTTTCTTGTAGCATACTGATAAGGTCAAACACAAAGTGCGTATCCAGAAGAAGAATGGCAGATATTATTTCCAGCATCCCTATGCAAGACTGTTTGTGGCATATTTTGTGATTTTCTGTAACTTTTTTATCTATGCTGAGGATCCAGTATCTCATAGCAGGGCAAACTGCACCATTCCTCTTGTTGGGAATGACTTTGCTTTTGTCACTTACAGGTACAAAATGTTTTTTGTTTTTTGTTTTTTGTTTTTGTTTTTTTTGTAGCTTTAGAGCTGTAGGGCTGTGTTTTGTTCCAAGAACAACACTTGTAACTCTCTCCATCAATCAAAGTTGTACATGTATGGTAACAAATTGGGAGAGGAAGTATGGGAGACCCTACCCATTAGGCACCGATAGGGGTACCTATACCTTCGGAGGTTAAAACTGGTTGGTTAGGTATGCACTTAGAATGTAAAGCTTTTAAAATTTAAAGCTGTAAATTCCCAGTCCTCTCTGCAGAGCCCACAGACTGTATTGCACCCAGGAGGGAAACCCTGGGCCAGCAGTTGTTTCAAGTTTAACTTAGCCTAAATTACATTTAGACACATTTAAAAAGGTTACCCATTGTTTAGATGTAATTGTACGCTGCTTATTGAAGTGTCTGATTTAGAGAGGATTTTGCTTCAAAGGGAAAACTAGCCTGTTCCAGGTTCTCACTCAGTGGGGACAAAGTAGTGACACAATCTCAGATAGTGCAGAGCGTAATGTATAGTTCTGACACACTACTCGTAACACAGTTCCTATATAGCTCCTCCTTCTGAAAGTTTTGGTTGTGGGTTAAACCTTTTGATCTTTTTGATAGAGGAAATTAAAGGATGAAATAAACCCACTAGTGTAGTTTGGAAACAACAGATGATATTTCTTGAACCAAGTTAGGCATTATTCCAAAAGATCCGCAGTCACAGTAGCATTCTTATGCGCTAACGATGCTAGAACGCATGCGTATGTTAGGGCTCTACCACAAGGAAAAGCACTCAGCATTAGTGTATCTTCCAACTAGTATGTAGTTGACACTAACGCTTATTAATCTGCACATGCGTTTAGCGCAAATATTGGTTTTGTTCTTAAGAGGAAAGTACCACAAGGAGAACAAGGGGCTTTCTGACACAAATAATTATATAGCTTTGTGAAGTGATAAAAGAAGTAACGCAGGTACAACATGTGCTTATGCTCTTTGGTTGCAGGTATCCCCCAGGAGGATGGTCTGTCCTGAAAGTGTTCATGTGGCTTATAGCCATTGTGGTTGGATTGCTGGTGGGGAAATTGTTTTTCCACAAACTGCTTTTTAACCGATGGATGAGGCTGTCAATGTTCAGGCGTGACAGTGGCTCATGGATGGTGATGTTTTTAACCACATTGGTGTCTCTGTTTATCTTCTCCTTCATCTACAATGGATTCTTGATTGCTGGCGGAGATAAACTATCACTGTACCATGTAACAAGCTACCTGGGGATACAGAATGACAGCTTCATGAAGGCAGCAGGGCTAGGGACATGGATGGGTGATTTTGTGACAGCTTGGATGGTTACGGACATGATGTTACAGGTAAGGGAGATAAATTGACTGACAGGCCAAGTGACTACAGGTCTGATTGACTGCCTAAGTGACTGACAGACTGATTAATTTGCTGACCAAGTGACTGACTGATTATGAATTAGTTTTTGCTTGAGAGGACAGAAAGGGGGAAAGAAAGATATATACCCAGTGCTTGCATTCGGTTGAGTGACTTTCAAAATGTGCAATTTTCACCTTCCAAGAAAATTCTCCTCAATGATCCACAAACCATACCTTTATTTGGTATCTCGTAATCCCAAAAGTGAAAATCATACTCACCACACAATCAAGTGATTACTGATTTGTGCTCACCTGATGCTTTTCACACTTGCATGGGCAAGCAGCCAAGCACTAATTTCCAACACTGTGGACCTTGAGCAGATACATGTACACCTGTTGGTGTATTTTGAATGGTACTTTATGAAAAATATGTACTTACAGTTAGCTATGTGAACTTGTGTTTCAGGATAAGCTGTACCCAGACTGGAACAAACGCTTACGGAAGATTTGGAAAACGGGTTGGACACGCATATATCTGTTCTGGATAGTGTTGATTATTTGCACTGTCATTGTCGCTACTGGAATAATAACTGATTTTGTTAAGTGGGATTCCCTGAATAGAGACTTTGTTTCCACCAATGAGCTGTCTAGGGCTTTTCTGGCATCTTTTATTCTTGTTATGGACTTACTGATTGTCATGCAGGTTAGTGTAAACAACATTTCTTGGGCTGCATGTATGCAGCTGTAACCTTTTATATGCATTGCAAACCCATAATACTAGAAAATGATTAGCAATAAAGGCTCCATAGACCTACAAATTAGTAGTAACATTCAAAGGGTCACTTATACGTAATCATACCTTTTTGATATGCTTCAATGGTACATGTATATCAGGTGAGTTTGGTTGAGCCATGGTTCGTATATTGCGAGACAAAGTCAAGCCAAAATACCCATGGTGAGACCAAACTTACTTGATATGCCACAAAAGCATAGCAAAAAGGTATGATTAGGTATAAGTACTATACGTGTACATGTAAATTGTTGACCAAGTTTTTTCCTGCAAACAATCAGAGCAAAATTGTTTATCTAGTAAGTATTTTTCCATAACAATTTGTCATTTGAACTTGTACCATAACTTTTCGTTATGTTTTCTATGTTTCATTAGTATTCTTCTCTCTTGCTATTGCTTTTTAACTTATCTTTATGGTCATATTTTACCAGCTGTAAGTAAGCAAGTAAATAAGTAAGACTTAATAAAGTGACTGACTGTTAGCTACATAGAAAGCTACTTCACAGCAGAAATAAGAAATAATCACAACATAAGTCACAGCATAAATAAGAAATAAAAATAAATTACGTTGAATAATATTGAAAATGCATAATAATGCACTTAATTGAAGCACAAACTCTGACCTTCACAGTTCGACACATTACAATGGCATCTTGAAGATGCCGAAGCATTGTGTTTTATTTTCACTTAATATTTTAAGCATGAAACTACCTCAGATGGACGTAGTTTCCACATCATTTGTCAATCATGAACCAATCCAGTGAAGTGGATATACTGTATGTGCGTACCTAGATGTCTTGACTTTTGTTGTTATTGTTATTATTCTTGTTGTTGTTGTTGTTGTTATTATTTTATTTATTTATTTATTTATTTATTTATTTATTTATTTATTTTTTGTTTTCAAGGACTGGGAGTTTCCTCACTTTCAAGGTAATATGGATATCAAACTCCCCGGAGTAGACACTGCATCCTTTTACTTCCGTTTGCCGCGCTTCTTGAAGAAGGAAAACTGGCATGTGCACATCACTGGAAAATGGTTCAACTATGGAATCATAATGCTGGTCATCATATTGGACTTAA
Organism: Orbicella franksi; assembly: GCF_964199315.1. Taxonomy (NCBI): domain Eukaryota; kingdom Metazoa; phylum Cnidaria; class Anthozoa; order Scleractinia; family Merulinidae; genus Orbicella; species Orbicella franksi. The sequence continues at coordinate 4,160,113 of NC_138150.1, forward strand.
ACATGTGGAAAAACCAGATCTTTTACAGCCCTTTCGTGTTTGGCCAGTACACTAATCCTGGAGGATACATCTACTCCGTCACTGACACGAAGTTTTTGGAAACTGCAAACGAAACCACTCTGTCCTACGCGTGGAGATCCGAGAACATCAATCCGGCCACAAACCAAAGCTTCGCGGCAACTGACCCTCGCATGAATTCAAAATACCTCGACTTTGCGTTGGCGGTAAAGGGGATTGCGTTCATCCCTTCTATTGTCGCATTCCTGACCTTTGGTTGTCTCATTTGGCGCTACGGACGAGAGGCGTTTGTTGTGGAAAAAGTCCTTGAAGATGTGGATAAAGTTGACGGCGTTGTCATCGAAGAACTGGATGTGGAGGATGCGGAAACGGATGAATATTCTTCCCGCCAAAAGCTAACCGCGTCTACGGATTCCCGCCAAAATGGAATTGCAGATGGAAGAGGTGTCTCGGAGCTACCATCTGACCAAGTCGATGGAACGCCTGTACTTCTGGGTACGCAGCACGTAACGTCTATATAGCGTCTGTCAACAGAAGCGTTTTGCCAACAGAAGTTACAAGGCCGAACAAAGGACTCCGTGCTCTGCAGCTATTAATAAAACCACGTATCCAAAGGTGTCTATCTAGGTTTTAAATGAAGCTGACCAGATTCTAGTTTCCTACCTAAACATCATTATTGACTCGCTGGGTTTCTACATGTAGTTCTTGACTTCCATGTGAATTGCATATAGATGTACAGGACGGTGCAGTATCGGCGAAACAAAGATAAACTGATGTTGACTTTCAGCACTCTTACATACTACATGTAAGCATGCTGAAAGACACACATAGTGCGGTTTCAATAACATAGCTAGGATAAACTTTTTGTAATATGTAAAATTGTTTCAGATACAGTAGAGATACATCATACTGCTTGTAACAGCATTACTAACTGAAGCAGTATGGGCGCCAAAGGAGAATAACCCATTCAGACCTCAAAGTAAAAAGCGCATTCCATCAAAGCGCGGAAAAGTCCGACCTCGATTCCAGGGGAGTTAACGGAGAGAGAGCCTGGGATCGAGGTTGGGAAAAGTCAATCAAGCCACCTGTCTCTGATTTTGCATCTGATTGGCCGAAAAGACGGCATGTTCGAGCTGATCGGTTAAACGAATTTTTTGAATTATTCTTGGGTAATTAACGAAACCAATATTTAAGTACTTTGCCGAGACTTCACGGAGTGTGCTGTACATGTATCCGGTTGAACATCGGGGTAAGAAGAACTTTTTGTAAGTTCCTTTGCCGTGTTGAATTCAACTATATTGACTATATTCGTGAAAAAACAACCAAGAGCTGTGTATCTTTTTGAAGCACGATTAGAAAATTAAGCAGTGTTCTTTTAAAAGAAGCGGTTGTGAACGTCAAAAGAACGCTTTTCTGCAAATTAGTTGTCTGTGTGTGTGTGTGTTGATTCACCTGTCGGCGTTGATGTGTGTTCAAAATTGTGTTAAATTGCTCTTTTGAGGAGCGTGGAAAATCAAACTTCTTGAGTTTTTGAGAAGATCCTACTAGTCCTTACGTTTACACGTAACACATTTAGCAGAATTCACCTGATCTGATTGCAGAAGTAATTTTAAAATTAATTAATTAAGTTAAGATTTTTATTGCAATCAATGATCGGTGTATTTGTAGACTGTTTTAGACAACATTTCCGTAGTAATTTTAAATGCCGTAAACGCTTTATTGTTAAGATGAAAGTTGAGGGCCTTACCTTATGCAACATTGGATATAAATATATTTTTAAGCCAATTATTTATTACCTTGTGATGTCAGTAATATACCTACTTATTGTTGCATCGCGACTTTTCGTTTAAATAAGAACGTTTACCGTAGGCTTTTTAGTAGACTTGCTCCAAGTCGCTCATTTTAATTTTTTAATTGGTATAGTGTGGAAGACATTGGCTATCAATTAAGCTATTATCAGTGTAGCAAGTGTAGCAGTATATATGCGATGTTTGCGGAATAACTACTGGAATTTTTATTGTGGTCAAATTAGGAGAAGCTTGTTAATTTTTTTAGGGCTAAAACTGTAATTTTTCCGGGCAAGAATGTGAAATAATAAATATTTTACGCTTTGTGTCAAGATTCATTACCGTTTCCTCTGCTGACATGCATGTAGCAAACTGAGAAAGTAAAATGTCTCTCTGAGTACAGTTATTCTCTCAATGAAATTTAGAGCTAGACGTTGAACTTTATCCTTAGTTTTACTGAGGTGTTGGTACAGTTTGATCAGGCTATTTGCAAATAACCTTCTACCTCTGTTTGAAAACGGGACCTGGTTCAAATCTTTTGAAGACGAGTTTGATTTACATTTGAATGACTTGAGAGTTTAGCTTGTATCCATATGAATCGATATGAAAATAATTCCCACTAACAGTCATTCTAAACGGGAGCCAAGACGTAACTCGGATACGGTCGTTAATAAGAGTATGATCGTCTAGCTTAAGATTGCTGGTGCGATTTTCTTGTACAATAGGCGGATTTGGCTAACTTATTTAACCCCTTGTTGCCACCCAATCACACAACGTGATTATTCATTTGGGAGGTTACAACTAATTGTGCAATTTATCACACAACTGATTACATGGGAGTGTGTACAAACAGAACATTTGTAACCTCCCAAATGAATCATCACATGATTTGAATTGGGTGGCAACAAGAATGTAAACATGTTTGCTGAATCCGTCTATCGCTGAGGTGTTTACAGCAGTCTAATTCTTCTATGTGGTCCATAAATCTATTCCAAATCCTCGTTTTTCGGTTTAACACTAAATTTGTAACCACAGGGTCAACCAGATTGCGGTCCATTGTTCAAGTTTTCCAATTAGCCCAGTAAACTGTCTAAGAGACAAAACTAACAAAAAGGCGGTCTTTATAGCTTTTCGTGTTTTTAGCTGGGTTTGCTGATACTAGTGTGAAGATATACTTCATGGCGAGAAATAACAGATAAGGAAAGCAAGCTCCGTAAATCCCATAGTTCAGTCGGAAGATATGCATTGGTAAATAATATGCAACAAAAGAAAGCTGTTTAACATCGTAGTTTTTCTACGAAACAGAAAGTAATAAATCTAGGTAAATAAACAATGAACCGTCTCGGGACAAAGGCAACAAATGGTATAATTTGAAAGTCACACGCACTTGGCGAAACAAATCTGCATGTCTGTAGAAGAAATTACACACCCAGCTGCCGTGAAATTGAATTTCAGACCTGTAGGTGACAAACGTGCAACTTCCCTGTACAATATCTGTATATTGTGAAACAAAAAAGTGATGAGAAAAGAAAGAGAATCATAACTGCTCCGGGAATATTGTCTCCATGTGTCATTAAATTTGTGGAAATAATACACAGCAGTGACAGCAATATGTCTGGAGAGAAAAGTTAACTTTACAGCCTGTTGGGAATGAAAAGGTTGAATTACATAAAAACGGTGTTTTAGTGTTTTGGCGACGAATTTGTGTTAACGCGGCGGAGGCGTACGCCGGGTTGATTTCATTGTGTTTGTATACTGTTTTTTGAAGAGACCAGATGATATTTCACCAGTAGCTTAACTAACAGAATGAGGATTCCTGGTGTTACGGTAGAGATTTCTTGTGAATAAGCTTTTCCTAGAACCTCGGATGTAATTATAACGTTTTGCTGTCATATGCTAATCCTATTGTGCAGTCATATGTCAGTCGTATTAGCCCAAGTTGGTACTTCAGTTCTATGGATGAGACACTTGTTTTGGCTTCGCCAGACATCATTTATTTACCAATTCCAGTCTCCAACAGTTTTTGATCACGATAGCTCAGTCGGTTGCGGAACCGGGATTCCACGCGTTTCTTAAATGGCGAACTTCTCGGTTAGGCTTGTCCAGTTGAAATCCGTTCATTCTGGGCGTTACATTTGTTCGGTCTCCCCAATTGTTTCATTCCTGGTCATTGGCGCTGGCTATATTGACTGAAAACAAATACTTTTTTGTACCTACTACCATTTACAAATCATACCATCATGAGGATATTACATAAATGTCGATTTTATTTTGGTTTCCAAACTTTTTTTCTACATTCTACACGCCTGTCCAAACGGGAAATGTGTGACCACCAAACACCACCAAACACCACCAAACATTGTTTGTTGACCAAACATTTTCCCGTTTTGACACCTTGTGTGATCGTGTTGGGTTGTGTTTAATCGTGTTTGACCGTGTTTGATAAAATTTGAACGATGTCAAACATTTGATCAAATAAAATAAGACATTTTGTTCGTTCAAACATGTTTGATACCGCTTGGCCACTCAGCAATATCAACATGGTTGCTCACCAAAACATGTTTGATCGTGTTTGATCGCTGAGCATTTCCCGTTTGAACAAGGCTTAATTTTTTTTTCCTTTTCATACTACCGGCACTTGAATTTTGAATTAATATTCATTAGCCACGATTTTATGCTCTGCAGTTTGTAATATTTGTTCCAGTTTTTGATGTATTTTGCTTGCGGCAGCGTAATAAAGAGGGTGCACCCTGCAGTTCGTGTGAACACACCGCTATCAATGGAGCGATCACACTAGTCTTTAAAACCCTTATTACCTCTCTGCGTGGGTCATCTGATAAATTGGCTCTTACGCTAAGAGTAAATAATGGCGGCGAGTAAGATAGGATAGGAAAAAAAATCGTTATCACAAGCTTTCTCCATGGTAAATGCGTTATTCATAAATGTAATAACATATCGAATCTGATCATCTGTGCAACATCTGCCCAAGATTTTTTGCCAAACCAACCGTGTATTGGCATGTACCTCACGTTTAGTTTAGTCACGGCCCCACTTCTAAACCAAGATATCATGGCTCTGTCTCTAGAATGAATCTTTGTTAAATTACCAAGAAGTCTGAGCCATCTGTATTGGAAAGTTTAATCCTTTTGAGAGATTCCAATGATGGCGTCGTTTTCCCGAACGATGTGTCGTTATAGACTTCGCCTCTTAGTGCCGATTGGAGCACGATATGCGGCTCGTGATGGAAGTCGCTTAGCAGTTCTTTCCTGCGCAACACTTTCGATTCTTGAACAGTTTCCTGTTCGGCTTCTTGCCTCATTTTACTGTATTTATCACGATACAAAATGCCAGCTTTGAAGAATACAAACGCATACATCACCGCAAATACAAAAACGTATAGCTTTCGACGAGTTTTTCTGCTCATACTAGACGAATCAATGGTTGTTCCACGAACCTGAAGGCTTTGATATTTTTCACTTCCTCATTGCAGACTTCAGACGATATAATTATTGCCGTTAAATTACCAATCTTCCGGTGATCGAACAAACTGTCATAACTTGCTCGTTTAGGCATTTATTAACATAAAAATAATCCTGACCACTTTCACTTGCAACTCGATCCACAGATCTATCCGCAAAATCTCTTATGCTGACTGACAATCTCGTCGATAAAGATCTGAAATCGCCATTTTGTCTCCTAAAATGCGCTCTCCCTTCGGTCAAACTGGTCAACCATAAGCGGCCGGGATTTGCTAAGCCGAAATTTGACGGTGGGCAATTACAATTCAGTACTACAACATTGAGGAACACTTCACAGACGTTTCCTCTTGGAAGAAAGTAAATTGCAGATTGATAAATTTCTAATAAAGCAGAGACATTATATTTTCGTAGCAGCAGGCCTTATTTGAATGTTACCCCAAGTCGCGAAATTAATTCTATGCAGGTGAATTGACAAAATAATGACTAAATATGAATGCCATTAAAACATTTTTCATTATTATTTATCTTTTTCCATTAAGTCCGGAAAGAAAACCATGAGCAACGCTCGACCTTAAGTTTTTGCTTTTACCAGAAAATGAAAAACAAGAACATATTAATCTATCTACGAATGTAATATTTTTGCTAATTAAAAGTCCTAGACAGTGGGTACCGAAATAATCAATATTTTATGAGTCAATTGTGCTAAGAAAGAAAAAGCAAAACAAGCAAAGAAGACCAAACACATAACTATAAATAGCCTAGGTCTGTGCCGAAAGGAAAGGAAATCAGTTGATTGTGGATAAAAACCGAATGATTCCGTCGCGTCTTATCACAAGTTTCAGCCATCAAAATATTTATAGACAGGTACAGTGTGAATTTTTGTGAACGCCACTGATTCAAAACAAACTCAAACTTATTCTCAATTTCAATTTTTTTGGCGTTATTTTCAGATCGGTTCCCCAGATTTAGCGAAGAGTTAGCCAATAAGATACAAACTCCTTCTTTCGCACGTGATACACGGCTTGAACTAACTGAACAAAGGTCCACCACAGGATACGCAAGCTACAGATGTATGGAAAACCGGTCACAGTGAGGAATCAAGTGGAACGTCCTGCACTAACACCAGAAATGTTTAGGAAAAAAAAGAATACCTTAATTTAGAGGTGTTCCTCTTTCTGATGTTTGCTGGAATAATCGCAAAATATCTCTATCATTTCCATTTTCTCTCTTTTCCCACGCTACTGAGAAATGAAATGAAACAGTCCTTTTCACTGAAAGGTTTTCAAATGCTCTCAAATGGTACACACTCATCCCGCCTCATTTTGTTTACTGATATTTTGTACTGTTCCATTTGGCGGAAAATTCATTTTTCACCGATTTTTCCACGCAAATGGAGAGCGCTCACAATTTAACCAACCTGGGAACAAATGGCAAGGAAATTTCCTGGGACAGAAAGTTTCCAGAAAATTCGAAAACTGTTAAATTGCCGAAATGTGAACCATTCAAGCCAAAATTTCGGGAATTTTGGGAGGAAAATAAAATGGAACGGAAGTCCTTCAGTAGGAAAATTTGGGTGCTTTCCATTCAACGGAGGCTTCCGGAAGATTGGAAACGGTGCGAATGGTACAGAAACGTCTTTGAACTGAGAGTTTCCGGAAAATCCGAAACTGTTGAATTTCCCATACGAGCACCATTCAACTTAAAATTTTTGAAATTCTTGGAGGACTATCATGATCAAATGGAACGGAAATTCTAGGTGGGAAATTTTCGAAAACATGGTTATATGGTCGACTGAAATTGCAGAAAATGTTCTTCCATTCGCCACTGGAAATTTCTGTATATTCAAGCTGGAATTTTTGGTCGAATGCAATTAAAGCGCCCACAATCACTCGATACATCCAGTTCTGTTAACTGTTATAGGAAACTTAGAAAAGGAGTCCAGAAGGGGAACATTAGACGCCTAAGGCCCCGGAGGGGCTGGAGGAATTTGAAAACGCAACAGTCAACGATCAGTTTGAATTTGTGTTTGAGGGAACTCGGTCAGGGAAATCACGTGATTATCGTGACGTCATCGTTTTCGGAAAGCTCCGTTTTCAAAATGTTTTCCGTCCACACTAAAACGCGAAGCCTGCATTTTTAATTGAATTCTTCCGGTTTGAAGAACGTTTTCGCCGGACGGATTAGTGTGGACGGTAGGCCTAACCATAGAAATAAAGCTGCGCTTTCAAATTCCTCCGACGCAGTGTGGACGGGGCGTTAATTGGGTTAAAGGTATATCCTTTCCCGCTACATGAGCTAAACAAACGTTAAGATATATCTTGATAAATGTGTTGGGTATTAAGCGATTTATTGGCCTTCAGTTAAAGCTAATGCAAAGGTTCTGCTAAACTATGCAGTAATCAGATCAACTGTGTTGGGTCGTAAATAATTTACTGGCCTTTAATTAAGGTTAATATAAAGGTTCTGCTAAGCTACGCGGTAATCAGATATTTTTTTTAACGAAGAGAATTGCAAGAGTATAAGGGTGAAGCTAACGGTGATTAAAGCCGCCAAGAGAGCTATTGTACAGGTTGTTTGACAAGGAAAGTCCATCAAGATTTCAAACCATCGAAAAATATGCCCACGTTTATCACTGCGTAACAGCACGTTCGATTCTCGTGTAAGTAAATAACTAAAAGAAAAAACAATCGTTTCAAACTTAAAGAACATATTCGTGGCTAACTAAAATCTTGACCTTATTTAATCAATTGCTATATTCCAATATTATGTGGTATTGAACAGTGCTAAAATTCGAGATTCGGACGATCACACGCATTAGATGGACTATGATATCGACAATCTCGGTTGCTTTTATTTTGACATGATCCATAATAAATCTGGGATCTTTCCCAGATAGAGGAGCTCTAGTGATTCCTCGTTACTGAGCCTGAACAATAGTAATTAAGGTAAATTCTGTTGTTGTATTTCTTCAGGGACACAGCTTGTCCGGCGCACAACTTCCCGGCAGTGTCAATTTCAATCACCTAAGCTTTTTATGAATCGGATGCTGAATCACTGTCTAAAAAATAACCTAATGGAGCAGATTAAACGTGTTGTCTGCCGGTTTGATATTGTATTGTAACATAATAGGTTTGCTTTCCATGCACTTCGTTAACTTGGATAAGATTAAAACTGCACAGTTCACATCTGGGAAGCGCCTAAATAATTTGCGGTTTTAGCGGGGCGACAGATGTGGGATAAACGAAAAACATTTCAATGCTTCAACTTTGCGGAATCTATTATAAATGAATGAAACCATTTAGTGATAACCTAACAAGCTTTGTGGTTTTCAATATGTTGACCTAATTCACAATACCATTAGTGATTTAGAAAATCTCCAAACTCAGAATAGATTACCCTGCTTTTCATTAGAGCCAGTTTGCTGGCAAGGTCAACGATAATATTTTTGTCAAGACTATCACATTGCCCCCTGCCATTCCAAAAATAAAGAAGTGGAAAAAAGTTGCCTTTGGGAAAACTAATTCGCTTCCTCCATATTAAATATGCCTTTAAAAGATTTTTGCAAAGAAGGCTATTAGACTATCCATGGCAAATCTTTAGCGTTCTTTAATTTATCTTCAGTTTTATTCTGATAAATGAGAATGCCATTTGACTTCCGCCGTAATTTCCCCATAGCAAACAAAGTCAAGGGGAAATTCATATTTTTTGTTCTGAATACACGAATCAAATGTAATTTCCTGATAATAAACTTTACTCTGGTTTAGCTAAAGCCGCGGGATCATCTGACATGAAACCTGGAAAATAAATGATGAAATTTTAATCGTCATGGAATACCCAATTAAAAATCCCTTTCACGATTGGTAGATCGCAAGCTATTGTTTATAAGGAATAAATTTTGTGTTCGGGTTGTAAGTATCGAGTTACGATGGTGCACCACAAGCAAGTATACCGTGACTGCTGTTGTTAAAAGAATCTTGTAAAATTGATGATTCAATAGTGTGAAAAAATTACCGAATCAGCCGAGGACCTGGATTACCTCTCGAATTAACTAATGGTAAGTGCAAGCTAATTTTTCCTCGCTCGGCGATAAGGCAAAGTGTTGGCGGTAAATATACTGACAAGCCAAAGAAAAAATGCAGACTTAAAGAATATTAGCAATTACAGTAAATGAACAGCCTTCCATTTGGCGATTTTGATTTTTTTTTTTTTTTCGTAACCCGATACGAAAACGCCATCAATTTTGAAGGATAATGCTTTCCTCTTTCACCTTTTTGACATTTATCGAACATGGGGAAAGTGACACTTAAATTCAATTTCCCAGACGTTTTAAATGTCGAGATATACATATTATGAATATTCATTTAAATGTGTGATAAAAAATATCCAAGTTAGACCACAGAATGGTAAAAAAATGTTCAACGACGAATTTAATCAAAGACTGGTTTGTAGTGAGTACAGTCAAATTTCTGCCGTGCGTTTTAAGGAAATTAGCTAGCAATGAACGGTAATGAAGAAGAAAAACGAATATTTACCACTAAAATTCGAACCGGCAAGTGAAATGAGAATTTCTAGATATATATTCCTGAAATATCATTTCGACATTAAAATCCAAAAGGGACTAATTTGTCATTAACCATGTTTCAATTCTTGCTTTCAAAAACAGAATATTTAATTTGCAATATAGAATTGAGTAATTATGCCGCCCGAAGTGCCATGTTCATTTTGGAAGGGTAAATAGTGTGATTTCTTTGTCCATCCAGATATCAATACGCGGGCATCAGCTCTTCGCTTAAAAGAAATATTCTCCGGAAATGTGATTTTATCCGAGCTTTGATGTCACAAAGCTTTCATTAACTTGAATATATAGAGGAAATAAATCTCGAAAAAGCTGTCTCAAAAAAAATCAAACAACTGAACGAAGAAAGAGAATTGAATCGCTGACTACCTCCGCGCGCGAATTATTTTCAGTATGCCGATCAAAGCAGACGGCGGGTTAAGAAATTAAACCATGCGGAATTCGTGTTCGCACTGGTTTTTCATTCAGTTGATTTAGATTTCGTAACAAGGCCCTTCTAAATAAACTCATTTCTATTTGTTTACATTTCGGTGGCTAGAAAATAGCCTTTCAGCGATGTGCAAGAATTAATTATATCCTTCAGTTTAAATCAAGCTTTGACAATGCGTGGTTTCTTCAAAATTTGCGAGCTCTTCTTAAGGTTTTAGCGGCCACAGGTTCCCCAGCTTCAAGATTTGAGACGAAGGATGTCGTTTAAAGCTGAGCAGCGTTTTAAAATTGAGGTATTTCTTGTTACTATTTCTCGAATTTACATTCAGAGCTTAATATATATTTTATTTCTAGAATCTCAGTGGTGTGAAAAATGTCAAATGGCCCTACAGTTACTGCAACTGGTGCGTTGTTCTAGCTTATGCTATCTCGCTTTTGCCGGCACTTCGTTCACGAACAAATATTTTTTGTAAAAAAACGAAACAGAAGATTTCAGATTTAGGTTATCGAGAATCCAACATAAAATTTCCTTCTGAAAATTCAGTAAAAAATCAGTCATGAAAGATTCGACTTTGTTTTGCCTCGAGCGACAGGCCCTGAAGCCATGGAAACTTCATTTCTTTTGAATTTGGAGAATAGCGTTTAAAAGAACAGTTTCGCCGAAGTCTGCGGCTCTTCTTTTATATTCAAAAAAATTCAATAAGAAATAACGATTATGGTTATTGCATTTGTGATTGAATTTTTAAGCTGTCAGTGTCAAAACAGGAACACTTGAGTGGGTGAATCAGTTTTGCGACAGCAAAGAGCTTTTTAACGGTTAGTTGAGTTCGTGTCTGCTACAACAGGAAGATCAGAACATGAAAGAGCGCAACTGAGAATTCTAGATCAACTAGCGAAAGATTTTCCAAATTTGAATTTCAAATCGCTTGGAAATGAAACTAGATGACGAGTTTGATCGAAAACCTATATGAAACAAATGAAAAAGGAAAACTTATAGCGAGCATATGAAAACGAAATAAAAAGGTTGTCGCATTTTCAAAATGTTGAAATGCACACAAAAATGTCATTTCTTTGAAGCTGTCATTTATATGCAAAATTAAATAGCCTTAAGAAAAAAATATACATCACCAGAAATTCTAACATTACATGGTTACGTTCACCTTTTTTCCACTTTATTCTTTGGCGCGTATCTTAAAATTATCAGCTAAATATTGCGTTGCTAAAACTAGACTGCCACACACAAAAATATCAACTACAAACATGCACGACTATATTATTTTGAACATAATTTTTAGATCTGTCAGATTTATTTGTTCTTGATGATTAACTTCTTCATCAACAATGGACGGCTAATTGGCAATCATCCTTGAGTCCTAATTAATTCGTCTTGTGCAAACGGACTATTTCGCGAGGAGTAAATTAGGTGAATTTCGCACGAAGCCTTCTTCTTTAAGTCAATATGGATAACTATAAAATGAACGTGATGTCTTTGGACACCAAAGCCTTCTTCTCCACGCTGAACTGTACACAAACCAAACAAACTCTGACTATCTGACTATACCAATCTGGGCAAACTTTTGCAATTTTGTGTAGCGGTCTTGTCGTTTATCGTTATAACTGCTGAATTTTCGGAAAACTCGAAGATCGCATAATCATTTTATAACATTTTGTATATATTCACTACCACCAAAATAGGACATAATTCACTGGAATGCAGAACATGCAATAATTGACAAACTCTCAGTGCTTTCATAGCGCGCTCACTTGGTAGAACGTTCAATTGCATGAATTCGAACCGACTTCGCATGCAAAGTTCATGTGTTCTTAAGACTCTCTTTAAAAAGTTGAAGCCTATATACTGTTTTCAGGATTTCCGTATCGAAGAACTGCTCAATTTTTTATGAAAAAAAAAAAAGAGCAAAACCTCTTTGTAGTAACAAGCGGCCTTGCCTCTGGAGTAGTTGCATTTTGGACATTTTCCTAGTAGGCTACTAACCACTGACTTCAGGCATGACCTTCAGCTATAATTATACAAAAGTGACAGCTTAATGCAACTGTGTTATGGAAACATAACTAGCATAGCATGGTTATTAAGTATTGCTTTGAAGTTCCCGTAATTTTAAAAGCTCTGTGCTTCTATATTTATCTAATAAAGATGAAAATAGAAATCGCTGAAAATTGGGCTGCTTTGTTTTGGGGGAATGGGGAAGTAATCTTTACGAGAAAACTATTGAATTTCATCATTGGTTGAACTGAACTGATTTGTGTTGAATCAAACGCAAGACCACCGTTAGCCAAATTGAGATGTTTCCATCGTCGCTTTCCTGCTAAACAACTCAATATCTCTTAGTAGGGGCGTAGCCGAGTATGAGGCAAACCGCCGCACTTGCTTCAACCATTTTTGTTGGTTTTTCGTTGAAGGGTGAAAGTAAAGCATTGGTAAACACCTAGGAAAAGAATTTAACCATGGACTTTGCCTCAATCATAATTTGTTTCTGGCTGCGGCCCTGTTTGTATGAAGCAAAATAAAGATTTGTCTAGCCGATGCCTTACTCGCGTTTCGCATACATGTGTGTACCAAAAAGATGTTTTCCATAATTCATCGTAGAGGAACCGAGGGAAAAAAACAATTATCACTTAGTTCTCAGTACAGGTCAAAACCGATACTGATGTTTTCGTTCGTTCTTCACAAACTTTAATTTCATTAAATTTCGGTCGGCTCTTCCTTGAAACGTGGCAAATTACTTTTTGCGCCCACTGCCATTGATTATAAATTTTGGTATAACATAAGAACCATAGAACGCTTTTCTAAAGAGATGTTATCAAAGAAGCCGTGTGTAAAATGAATTCCAAGTTCGCTGTCACTGTTTTGTAGAATGAATCTTCTTTGGTTTGATCTAGTTTTGGTCTAAACACCTGCTGGGATAAAGTACTCAAACTCGGTAAATACGGTGACTTGAATGTCGTGTTACTCATAACATCAGAAAACAATATTTTGCAGCTTGTTATGCAAAATGACATCGCAGTATCTGACATTTAACTTCAGCTGGAGCCCTTCGAGATCTTCCTCTAGTCTACTGAATAATTAATTAAATATCATACACTGATAGATGTTCCGCAAAAAAAGCCTTCCTGAAAGCTTGTACCTTTTATATCGTTTTCAGCAGGTGCAATCGTACGTACCGAAGCAGGAGTTTTTAATATTTGCCAACATTCATTCTTAGATCTTTCTCGTTTTCCTTTTTCAATGACCAAACAAAATTTTGACGTTCCAATTCCGCCGCCCCCTGTTGCCGTTCAGGAAAGACAAGGGGAAGTTGATAATACAGGGATAACTTTCTGAGCCCATTTTGCTAAAACTTTCGTTTTACAATTTGTTGTACAGAAGATTGAACTGACGTACACTTTATGCTTGCTGACGTCTAGAACTAGATTTTACACACTTATTCTGATCTACGACCGGAGATTCACCGTAGCTTCGCTTTTGATACAGACTGTAAATGTTGAATAATTACAACATAAAGAAAAAAGAGAAATGCTAGCCGAGTATTTGTTCAATCTACGACACATGGAAAGTATATGGAAAGTTGAATTTCTTAAAGTCCGTTAACGCAAACTAAAGAGAGCTATAGTTTAGTCTTTTTTGTGTAGTTGAAAACGTTCAGGTTCAGTTCAGATCGACTTTGTAAATAGAAATTATATTTCAGATCTCAGCATCCGAGTGAAAAAAAAAAAACCCTTCGAAAAACGTCTCAACAAAAATTATTGAAGCATATTTGAAAACGGATTCCAGAAATGTCTTAGGGCTACGTTTAATGGCTGGTTTCTTTTTTGTTTTCTTTTCCCAGGAAGCGAAGTGGATCATTAATTTGCTTATCCAGTTGAGCTGACGCATGCGAAAATATATCGACTAAAAATAGATTGTTTAAAGTGCGCAAGAAAAAGACTTATTATTATTCAATTGAATTACTTCGATGTGAGCTGGGATCAAAGGAAAAGTACATGCAATACCGATTGCTATCGTGCTGATATAAAGCGGTATTTCACTTCTGGGGAAAAGCTTGGAATCTCTCGGTCGCTGAGTAAACTGAAATGGATATCGAGGTACCATTTTATCTAATGTGTCGCTCACGGAAGAAAACATTCTTGAAAATGAAATCAGAATCCAGAAAGGTGTTTGGCAAGGGACAATGCAAATCATTCAAATCTTGACTTGGATCGATCGAACAATAATTACTTTTCACCGATTTGTCTGGTTTTCAGCGATTTTTTGTCCGTCGTAAGATTTTGAAACATCCAACTTTCCTTCCATGACCGTTCCATCTCTTTTCCATTTACTTTCTTCCCAGAAACATCTTGGTTTGAGGTGACTTGCCAATTAAATTTCTTTTATTATTTTGCAGGATAAACTCACCGAAGAGCAGATTGAAGGTAATTTTTGACATCTAACTTCCCTTGTTCAAAAACAGCGCGCTTTAAAGTAATTTAATTAAATTGTGTGCCCTTTGTTCCTATGTCGCAAAGATCTTCCGAATGAAGAAAGCGATTGAATTGAGAAAGCTCAAGTTTAAAGAATCTGGTAATGTAAGATAGGGCTACGTAGAAACAGAATATGCAAATATCGAAAATGAATACAAAAGATATGTCAACTGGCATTTAGCAGACTTAGTTGATTAATTGCATTGACTACAAAAAAAACCGCACTATTGAATAATCTTCTGAACAAATTTGCGCATTTTCTGTGGCGAGGGGAAATCAAAAAAAATATAACAAAAGTTTGAACCTGCTGTGACATAAGTCAGTTTAATATTCCGATTCATCTGTCTGATTCAAATGTTACCATGGACTTCAATTCGGTATATTACAGACAAATGAACTGATGAAACTGAGACAGACTACTGCTTCCTGGTACACGTAAATCCTTCACAATCAAGCTCTGAATATGTCAGGACCTTTTTTAATCACTTCTCATTTACAGAAACGCTAATTTACACTAGACTTTCTCATTGAAAATACTGCGTTTTTCGGCCGGTTTACACGAGAAAACGTAGAACTTTTCTATTAGAATTATTATCGCATTTGCAGTCCAACAAGTATAAATATCGCGACTCGTCAGGGATGGAAATAACAACTGTTTAAACTAAGGCATTTGTGTAGGGTTTTACTAACACGGAGGCCATTACACGGAATATTTACGATGTGTGTTATAAACTAAACGTATCATTCCCTGACCATGAACGACATCATTTGACCGAGTTTGTTATCTTTGAAGCCCACTGTCAACAGTTACTAGTCACCGGCAACAAATAGCTGTGGATAATTAAACAAACAGTAGTGTACCAAGCAGGTTATTGACAACAAACTAAAGAAAATTAGTTGCGACAACTTAAGTAGTTTTTCAAGAGCATGCAGTTGTCGGCGACCAGTTCAAGTTCTTTGATGGAGAGGCATTGGCTTCAGCTCCAAAACATGAACTCTGGCATACATAGCAAACGCATGTTATCAAGATCTCGAATACAGCTGTTTCAAGAAAGATTGTCGGTAAAAAGCGTAGGAAGTACACGCGACAACCCCGAAAGTTAGTATGGGTAGAAGGAGATAGCCACTGTACACGTAGGGTCGATTTTCAGCCGTTTTGGGAGTGCGGTTGTTTATCCTCCTCCCAACGAGAAACGTGGGCTCACAATATGGCTGGAAATCGAGCCTACTGTACACGATGTACATGGCAAGCGTATTTCGTACAAGTTTTTTGCCACCTGATTTTCAACTAAAAGTCATGTAACAGTGAAAGACAGGCTACCGAAAAATGGTCTTATAAGTGGAAAATATAATGTATCCTTGCTGATACTTCACGCAAAAAAAAAAAATGTCGCGTATAGGCTTCACGCTTTCATCCGACAACCTTTCTCGAAACAGCTGTTAAAATGATTTAATTGTTATCGATAACTTTGGCCTCTAGTGTGTGAAAAAGTTCATTCGAGCTCTGGATACTTGACCATTTTAAATGTGGATGAAAATACGCTGAAGGTTACCCTGTTCCAAAAGGAGTTTAATATTATTCGCTGAGCGAAATTCTTATAACCTCGGATAATGCTTTAATAGCTTTCTGAGTTGATTAGTTCGCTGAATCTCAGTAATCAGCTCGATTATATGTGGCCTTCGGATTGGTATTTACATTTCGCGGTTCTTTAATATCGCGATTTTCGCGAATAAGTGCGGCTAGTGTCGCTTAACGTTTAGAGCGTTTTCACTCATGTGGCCAGCTGCCATGCAAGGTTTTGGAACGGGAGGAAGTGTTTGCAAAGGAAAAGAGTTCAACTCCCACAGAATTGGTTTGGTACAGCAACATGGCCGCCATTTCAATGTTTTGTAACACTACTAAGGCTCCGTTGACGTCAAGTCAAAACGCCCTTTTGTGCAAAATTATTCGGCGGAAACCGAAAGTTCCGTTGGAAAGTTCCATCAAAAAAAGCAGATTTCCTGATCTTTGTATCGCGGACATAAAAGAAATAATGAGCAATGCCATCGCGGAACCAAAAAAGTCGCAAAATGGCAATAATTAAATCAAACTACGTAGGTTTATACGAAATATTTGAAAAGGCTTATCAATATATAAATGACAACACAATTGACTGAATGAAGAGGAAAAGCAGCAAAAAAATTCACGGAAAGATCCAAAAGCCCACACATTTCATTTGGGAAATTCCACATAGAATTAAACTTAGCACTTCAATAAAGCTTTTTACCTCACATCTTGTTCTCTTACTTCAATGAACTTGATCAGTAGCTGTCGTCATAAAGATGGCATTCACGTAAACAAGTAAGCTAATTTATACTTTTTCTTCATTGGACTTGCACAAGACGTATAACTTTCAGCAACGCTATTCCTTGGGATCCAGTTCCGGTAAACCATTCCCGTATGTCACAATTTTCCTAAATAATAGACAATGTAGGAAGAGATTGTGAAAGGAATACTTCGAAAGAAAACTCTCTTTCACTTGCTTTCCACACGTGTCGACTAAACACTGTCAACACTGCGCCACAAATTTTCCTGCCTTTTCATGCTACCAATTCGTTTAGAAAGAACTGAAATGTCCACATGGTGCATCTTAGTCATCCATTCGATTCGCCCTTGTTGGATACGAAGTGATAACAAACTCGCCTGGTTTTTTATCAGTATCTCCTCGTATCCAGAAATTATATTGTTCATGTAATAATTGTTGTTCCTTTGACAAGGTTACTCTCATTGTTCCCAATGTTCAACTAATTTTCTTTTTCTTAGAATACCGAGATGCTTTCAAGTTTTTTGACAAAGACGGCAACGGGTATATTACCACCCGGGAGTTAGGAGCTATAATGAGATCCCTGGGGCAAAACCCCACGGAAAACGAGCTGCAAGACATGGTCAACGAGGTGGATTATGACGGTAAAGTTAAATTAAATGCTGACCCCTTTTTCCTTTTAAAATGTGTTATAAATTACATACTTGTCTTAAAATTAATTGTAAAACCCAGTGGTCAGGTGTTGGACTCCCGATCAAATGATCTGCATTCGAATCCCGGGCAGGGTGGGGTCTTTGTGTTGTGTTCTTTCGTGTCCTTTCCCGCACTCGCTTTAGACCTCCATCGTATTTAGCGCAACCCACTGGCTCCCTTTTACCAAACTGGCAATATGATTTTCTACACATGTACCGAAACCTACTATTGATCGTCAGAAGGCCCTTGGTGCTCGAAAAAAAAACCTCAGAAGAAAAATTGCCAATTAATCGGTTTGTAGATGTTCAGTGTTGAACAGATCAGTCCTTGGGTTGGACAAGGACTGCACAGGTAGACCGCTCGGCTTTGATAGCAAGCTATTAGCCGACCTAACAGTCAAACTGTTGGGTGTTGTTCTAGCCAATCACAATCGAGTAATCTAGTTCGGATCTAGGGAGGCTCGAGGAGTTCGGTTTAACCCCCGAGATAAAAAAGATGAGGCATTTACGCTGACTAGGCACCTGAATGGCAAATCCCTGCATTTCCGAGGACCTCTACACGGACCCCCTACACGGGAACGCCTTCGGTGGTCCGTGTCTTGAACCCTCCTCTCTAAATCCTGTATCCACCCCAGTAATGGTGTTTTATGTATATTTTTACAAAGGTAACGGCGTAGTGGATTTTGGTGAATTTGTAAACATGATGATCAATCAAAATAACAACACGCTTGATGAAAAAGAACTGCTGGAAGCATTCAGAACTTTTGATGGTGACGACAAAGGTTACATATTCTCTAACGAGATTCGTTATGTGATGCGGCACATGGGAGAAAGTATTCCAGAACAAGACATCAACGAGATATTACAGGATCAAGAAGAAAGTCGAAAACGAAAGATCACATTTGAAGGTAAGAATGGTGTAGAACAAACTGATGAATATAAGCCTTGTAAGTCACTCGCAACAAATCAGCCTTTTTAGAGCTGGCTAGTACAGTCTGCAGTTGCGCAGATCATTAATCATTTGCAAGATTCGCTTGTCATTAAGGCTGCTGGCAGCCAGTCTTTCCTCAGTCTTAGGGTCAAACGAGTGGCTATTCGCAAACACAAATGTTAAGAGGTAATGTGGACGAAAAGGGGTTGGGGCGAGTGTGTCACACCAGTGTCTCACCTCATACTCCTTGTCAGGCTGACTTCGAGAGAAAAACAGACCGTTAGCAGTCTATGGGTGCTTTCCATTATGCCAAATCGACCAGTCAGAGATCAGCGGGAATACCCGAGTAAAATGGAACGACATTTTCCGATTAAACCGGGCCAATCAATAGAGATGGCTCTTACCATTTTGTATTTCTTTTCAGAATTCCCCAGTTAGGGCAAAGAACCAGTTTGTCAAAAATGAAACGGCGAATTTCGGTCGGAGTATCCCGACCGAAATAAGTGGACCACCTCTAGAGGTGATCCCGAATATTCCGGCCGAAGAAACCGAAACGGACCTTTCCGATCTATTTGAATTTCCGACCGAAATTTTCGGAATCTTTGGCATAATCAAAGCACCCTATATCTACTTGTCATTACATGAAATTTCTTTTTTAGCTATTTTAATCATGATTAATCACTAAAGATTTCTACACGAATACTTCCGTAGACATCTCTGACAAAACACGTCTCGATCTCCAGACCTTTTCATCAATACTGTTATTCGCAAATGATGAGGTTTATGCTTGCTATACAACGAAGTAACGTGGAAAGAAACACCCACAAAATAATCAGTAAACTCTAGGTTTACTGCCATTGATAAAACTCTGTGAACCAATACGAGCTACCGCGACAAGACGATAATAACACCTTAATAGGGAAAAAGTTTGCAATTTTATGATATAACAGTTATTTAAAAGATAAATAAGAGAACTAAGTTAGGTTGAATCAATATCCAATTTACTGGTGGCAATTTCAAATAAGGGTCTTTGTTTTCCTTTCGACAGAATTTATTAAACTGGTGAAGCCGGAAGTATAATCTTCACGTTGATTCATTTCGTCCACAACATCAATCACTCTCGGTTCATGGCGGAAGTGACTCAAATGAAGTATTTCGCATTTGGAAAGTTCCTTTGTTCACTCATTCCTACATTTTTGCTACAAAAGCAGTTAACGGTGTTTATTATTGTTGCTGAAGTTGAAAATAATTGGTTCTTTTTATCAGGATCAATGGTTTATTTTATTCAGAGAGCAATACTCAGAGCCTGAAGGAAGAGTTTTAAAATAAAGATCATCACTATCAATCATCATCACATCAATGTTACAAAATACTACACCAGTACCCTAGAGGTATATACGAAATGTCATGTTAAGTGTTAAGTCACCACAAGGTTTAGTTTGCAGATATGATCTCAATTTGAAAAAGGAAAGGCTGAATTTGAAAAATCTTCCCTTGGTATAATAGCACAGTGGCTAAAAACCAATTTTCTTCTAGTGATACTGTGGTTGCTGTGAGTTTTTCTTGTACAATCACATCCATAATGTCTCCCACCTTTCAAGAAAAATAAAGATCTAAAAAATACTTCCTGTGTGTTGTGTTGAATTTATTTTTATGTTGAAAGGTTTACAACAACTTCCTCACGTTGTAAAATAAACGCCAAAGTACATGTCTTTGCAGTTGAGGCTGTTCATTGCGTCTTCCTCAAGGATTTATTATGTGACATAAAGAACGCCTTTTTCTTGCGGGATACCGAATGGGAATCTTACTCGCTCGGGTAGCCAATCACAGCGCAGAATCTGGTTCAACTTGCCCGTTAAATCGGAGCTGGCCATTTAATAAATTGTGTCATCAATAATTGATTAAACACTGCGGACAAAACAAACTCTGATATCTGCCAACTCATTAATTCACTGAGAAGTGCCATTTGTACTCCATGACCGAGAATTTACTGCTTGGATGCAATACTCCTGACCAAACATTTATGTCTCCTGTGATTATTACCGTGACTGCCACAGTGCTCTTGTTAACAGTCGTGGCTCAAGGTACGTGTGAAATATGAGAGATTCTATCTTAGTACAATGACTATTTCAGGACAAAACCTGATATTGCCGAACAGACTGCTTTCGATGAGGAAAAAATTCTTAGTAAGGGCATATTTACCAAAGAAAAATTTATATGTAACCGTCTTTTTATGTATCGACCTTGCATGCAACAGGGAAAACAAATAAATTTGCAAGTGCTAAAAATCTTGCCTCTCGTGAAAGCTAGTTGAATTTCTTTCACTGTTGCCGTGTAGAATTTATTAACAGCGTAACTTAATCCAGTGTCGGTTCGAATGTGCTTCCCCGTATATTACGATGTTTTTTGAATTTATATACGTGCTTTTAGTTGCGTCTACAAAACCACAAGAAAGCCAGAACACCCGCAAAACAAACATAAAACCAAGAGAAACACGCTAGGCTTACAACTGACACCTGTCAATAAAATAAAAAACTGGACAAGTACCAAGTTTTTCATCCTCTTTTAACAAATTTAAAACGAATGTGGCTGCCAGCGGGCAAATAAATGTCGCACGCAAATATGCAGCTATATAAAGGAAGCTAATGTTAACGATCTTTTTGGGTTGATAATTGTGAGACGTTTTGATACCTGAAACTCTGCCGAATTTCGAAGGAGGTGAGAGTATTCTCGATAAAATGAACCACGCAGAGATGGCGAGACCAAATAGGCTCCACCCAGAATACGCCGATGGAATTTGGAAACGGAAGTTTCACTCTAAAATTAAAACGCATCAAATGTTTTCCGTTCATACTACGCAGGAGGAACATTAAAACGCAGCAATCACCGGTCGTGGTGTTTGAGGAAAAACGGTCAGGAAAATCACATGATTATCGAGACGTCATCGTTTTCAAAAAGCTTCGTTTTCAAAATGTTATCCCGTCCACACTAAAACACAAAGCCAACGATTTCAAATTGCTTCGGTTTAAAGAGCGTTTTTGAAAAGCTCCGTTTTCGTGACGGATTAGTAGGTACGGTAGGCCTAACTATAGAAATAAAACTGCGTTTTCAAATTTCTCCGGCATAGTGTGTTCGCTGCCATAGAGAACTACGGTACTTCATTGTAAGTAATTGCTTTATGTGGTCGAAAGCCATTTCCATTAAGGCTCATGGTTACTATACTCACAAGATATTCCACCTTTCAGGTTTACAAAGCACCTCTTTTGATCGAAAGTTGATTGACAACCTGTTAAAGAATTATAACACTGATGTACGGCCAGTTGAGAACAAATCCCAAGTACTAGAGGTGGCGCTGGGTTTACAACCTTACAGACTTTTGAGAGTGGTGGGAAAAAGTGCTTTTGTGATGTTGTATTTTTTTGCAACTTTTGGTCTGGCGATCGTTTGACTTAAAGTAAATCTTTTATGTCACGTCATCAATTGTATTTTGCACTAGGACGAGGTTGAACAGCTTGTTAGAATGAGCCTGTGGTACAGACTGGTCAGTGGGTATTTTATTTTACTTGACTAACTTGATGTAACTTGTTATCTATCTATATCCTTTCGTCTGGACAATCGTGGCCCTTCTGTCTATTTATGTGCTGTATCCATTTATGTTTCCACATGTATGTCGATCTGTGTATTCGTATCTGTCTTTATACCATGCCATAGGAAATACAGCCAATCAGAATACAGAAAATCCGTCGTATATTCGACGGTATTTTATCCAACCTTCCCATTACGTATTGTACCGTTTGCACCCTTTGCAGAGCTGGGAAGATTTTTCTCTTTCTTGGGATCCGGCTCATTATGGAAACTTGAAGCGGATTAATTTACCGGTGGATGCGATTTGGACACCGCCCGTGGGACTGCTAAACTCGTGAGTGGTTCAATCAATAACGTTTTTGTAATTTAGTTTGAATAGATGTCGGTTAATGTAGCTTTGCTTGCCACTGGAAGGACAATGTTAATTTTATTCCTGTTAAAATTTGCAGGCTTGAAAAAAGGTGTGGCTCCAATCGTTGAAAGTGGAGAAAATGGTCTAGGGACATTAGCCGAGGTCCGATATAACGGCCATATCAAACAATGTTAATTTTATTCCTGTTAAAATTTGCAGGCTTGAAACAGGTGTGGCTCCAATCGTTGAAAGTGGAGAAAATGGTCTAGGGACATTAGCCGAGGTCCGATATAACGGCCATATCAAACTTTCCGTGCCGGCAATCCTCAGTATCTCGTGCATTATGGACATGACGATGTATCCATTTGATATTCAAAGATGCAACCTGAAATTTGGTAAGTAAAATTATTTGCTTGCGTGAGTGTAATAAGCATAAAATATTATATGGCTAGCTCCGTGAGCGGCCAAGATGGACCGAAGCCAGCGCTGTGATTGGCTACTCGAACGGGCAAGATGGCGCTATCTAATCCGCTCGGGGTTACCCGCTGCGTCCCGCAACGAAATAGTGTTCTTTTTCCATACAACAAATCCTTTATTGACCAAGCTTGTTCAGTCAATGTGGCTGGATATTGGCCTCCTTTATTTTTTTATTTTATTTATTTTATTTTTTTTTTGCGTGTTTTTGGACCTCAATCATGACTCCGTTTCGATTCATAGACACGCAAAAAAGAACTTGGCAGATACCCAGCCACCTTGACTTCACGCTTGGTCAATAACCCATATATTACTTAAAGAGAGACCCTATATCTCTTCGCTGCGAGGTGTCAGATAGTTGTTACTCATCATGTATGGCGATTTACGTTTCTGCTCTCGTGGTCTTAAACAATGCCACAAATACTAGTTCCACCTCGTAAGTTCAATGGCCATAGCCTCTTACTTATTTTTTCATGCCTTAAAATACCGATAACGAGAAAAACGAACACTAAGTCATGGAGATATTTTCATGATACACAGTCAAATTCTACCAGGAGGATTAATTAATGTCCAGTGTTCAATTCAATTTGAAGAGCATTTACACACATTTTATTTGGTAAAGTAATGAAAATAGCAAAAAAAAAAAATTAAACATAGGAGCAACAAAATCAAGTTTATTAATCAGAAGATGGCATTTGCACTCTTTCTTAAGATATTGTTGGACACTTAATTCTGAGGGGCACAGATTCCCAAACCTTTGAACCAGAACCAGCGTATTGGAACTGTTAAAGGAGCTCAGTCACGGTATTTTGAGTTATTTTGGCCACATACAAAGTTACCTTTAAATGGTAGGAAACCTGAAAATAACAGTTTAATAAGGTAGAAAAACACCAAAGAGATAATGATAAACCATAAAGGAACAAGGATGGCTAAGGATGGCGAAGATTAACACGGATTACAAACGACAAATTTGAAAAATTGAGGCTAAACTTTTCAATATGTGCAAACCGTAACCGAACTCCTTTAAGGTTAATCTGAGAACTTGCCTTTGCATAACATTTGAAAAGACTAAACTTCACTGATGGACAAACAGGAACATGGGCATACACGAGCAGTGACTTGAACTTCAAAGCAGATGTTAAGACGTCCACACTAGCCGAGTCAAAGGAAAACTTCAGTTCATCTGGCTGGTCAGTGATGGAGTATCGAGGTACAATATATTGTCTTTATTTTCTTCGCGTTTTCCTTGGTCGTGTTATTACCTATAACAAAACCTATATCTCTCCATGCCATAAGGCACATAAGGCTTTGACATTCTCTTTCCGCCCACTTCGATTAGCTACTAGAGCCCCGACAGTCGCCCATGACTGCCACCCTACTGCGCGCTTTTCTTCTTCAATCATTCTCCTCCGTGTTGTTTTGGGTCGATTTGGTCTTCTCCTCCTCTCTGGCGTCCACTCCAATGCTTCAACGCAGTGCTCTTCTCTGTCCTTCCTCATTATATGTGCATGTAAATTTCTAATCTAAGGAAAAATTTCTAATCTACCTGTGCACAGCTGTTGAGAAACAAAGAAACAACATCGACACAAGCCCTTCAGTAACATTTACCATGCAACTCCAACGTCAAACAACCTACTACATCGTGATTTTGTTCCTGCCGTGTTTTTCGAACGTAATGCTGACGCTGCTCGTATTTCTCCTACCGACGGAGACTGGGGAGAGAATTGGAGTTGGAATTAACACGTTGTTCATTATGTGGGTCAATTACCTGAGGGTAAATATCACGTCATCACTGTATGCTTATATAGTTAGTAAACTTTGTTCAACCGATCTTCAAATTTGCTCACGTCCTAGGAGTGTTCTTATAATCAAGAGATGGACACGTAAGAACTGATATTAACCAAAGTGCCCTAATGTGGGCCTCTGGAAGTATCAGATGCTTATATATTGGCAATGATATTTCGTCAAAAAGTCTCCGATCTGCGTCGTATTCATTCAGCTGTGTTCTCCGTGTTTCGAAATATAATGAGCCACCTTCCCTCGTATTTATATATTACATATCAGACATTCATTTTGTTCCTAAATTAAGCCAAGCTCCAAAACACATAAAGTGTGTAAATAAATGTGTTAATTTTTATTTGTCCCTCTCCACTGTCATTGTCTCTTTATTAAATCAACTTGTTTGTGTCTCTTGTTAGGCATTAAAAGGCATGCCCAAGAGCCCAGAATTACCTGTTTTCTGCAAGTTTAACTACTTTGTAATGTTCGAGTGCGTTTGTGCCATTGCTGTGTCATGTCTTCTGATTGCATTCTATCACATGAACGTTAACATCGAATTACCTGACTGGGTCAAGGTAAGGGGGATTTTTTTCTTTACTTTATAACACGTAGAATGATTTTCTCAGTTTACCTCGTCGATATACATTCTTTCACTCTTTCACTTTCAAACCCAATTGTAACTTCCAACTATTCACATGTACCCTCGGAAAATTCAATATTCCTGTGGTTATTGGTACATACATCTCTCTTTACTATTTTCTTCAGACTCACATACTCGACAGGATGGCGTGGTTGGTTTTTCTGAGATCGTCTGTTAACCATCGGCTAAAGACGGCAGAAAAATTTAGAAAACAAGGTATAAATGTCATCAAAGATGTGTATATTATTCATCGTGGTGTAAGATAGGATAGATGAATTTTTTCTTTCGTTTGTTTCACGATTGAGTCACTTTGAGATGCAGATCGCGACGTTTCGACTGCTATACTGCTTGTCTTCATCAGGAGATGAGGTCGAGGTATAAATCTCGCTCGTTTGTTAAAACCAAAAAACTATATTTTTCTGTTTGTTTTTTAGGAAAGTCGTTTAGTAATCTTTAGCATATTTACGCTCTCTTAAACAGAGTATGAAACGACTCCAACCCATTGTGTAAAAAGAAATTTGTCTGCTTAATGTATGAACATGTACGTAGAATTTTAAAGGCAATTTTCACAAACCAACTTGGAGTATGTTTCACAAGATAGCTACGGGACACTTTGAAAAGTGTTTGTTCCTTCTATTAATTGCATAACGCCACTCGCACATTTGAATTAATTTAAGCGTGCTTTGCAAGATGACCATAGGGCACTTTGATTGGAGCAACTTTCTTCGCAATTACTTATTTCTTAGCTATTTTACTTTCAGCTGAGCAATTCCGTTCAAGATTTGAAGGCAAGACCTACCACAAGATCACAATTGGATTGAATCTGTTTGTTGACAACTCGCTCAAGGAATTTGAGACCTTTTGGAGACAAGAGGAATGGCGTCTTGTCTCGCTTGTTCTTGAAAGATTTTTCACTTATTTCTTTCTGTTTTCGGTTCTTATTTCATTCTTTGTCTTTGCCGCAACCGTTCGCTAATGAAAATGATGGTAAGAAGGCCTGGTTGTTCGAAAACTGTTTAACACTTGCTTGTATAGCTTTGTCTGAAATTGATAGTCTTGATAGATAGACCACGTTTTTAGTTTGTGTTTTGAAGAAAATTACAGCTAAATAATTTAAAACTGCTGGACGAAAAAATAAGAGAAATTATTGAAGCAAGCTCTGACAACGCCACCTTGTAAAAGAAACTAAGGCTTTGTTCATCAATCTGCTTAATCATCCATGTGAACCGTACTATTGTTGCACCAGTTTATTTTTCGGTAACCTTGTTCTATGTACTTGATGCCAACTATCTTTTCTCTGCTCCTTTTGCAAGCTTCTGGTTGAGTACCAGGTTGTTTCGTGTACTGACTGTCTTGATGAAGTCTCTGCCATGGGCATTGAGGCACTGGTCTCTTTGCTTATTCACCTTGAGAGTGAAGACGATTCCATTCCATGGCTGAACGGGTCGTGCAAGGGTCGTGCACGGGTCGTGCCTTACTACCTTGCGGGATCTCTTTATATCAAGAGGTCCAAACCCTCATCAAGGAGCATAATGTTTAATAGTAATTTTGACTTAGTCGCTCCCAGGCAGAACTCAAAGTTATTATTTAGAAGACAGTTGTCACAAGCGATCTGTGGTTTTGAAACTACTTCTATAACTCACTTTGAGATCGGTAGAGAAAATTTTAATGATAACACATTTAAGACATACTGGTCGGCTCAGCTTCAATTGGAAGGCTTTGTCAGTCTTAAAAGTAGGACAGTGTAGAAAAACTTCAAAAGTAGCTCTAAGTTTAATTTACGATGGCATTTTAAAAAGCCTCATTTAAGCACTTGGGTAGTTGAGAGAATTCTCGAAAGCTATGCAAACCCTCTCCGAATCCTCTTGTGTTTAGATGAGGCTATGCAAACACGGAAAAAGTGCTCTATTGCTATGAAGGATTCATTGTGCCGTTTGAAAATAAAGTAAAATCTACCTCTTTACGATTACAAAAACATTGTGAAAGGCGTACATATATATATATTTATTTTTACTATTACTATTCCCCTTCTTTATGACGTTCGTTTTAGTACCATACGGTTCGTGGATTGGGTGACACATATGGTTACTTGCGCATATCTTGCACTGTAGGTGTGTTCCTCTTTGTCTTGTCAGCCGTATGGGTAGTTTCTATTCTCATCATCTTCTTAAACTCTGTGGAGGTAATGATCGAGTTGATGAAGAGTTATTTGATAGCATAAGTGCTTACCATTTGGCCTAAAGTTTGGTTCTCGCTTGGCTTTTGAGTCATAACGTGCAAGAAAGAGCCAATCAGAAATCTCTTCACAGCTATGCCATAATTACATTTTGTTAGTCTCAGGGACGGACCATTGTTTTATTGAGAGGGGGGCAATTTTCTGGGACATTTTCTAACCTTTAGGTTGAGCATGACTTTTTTTTTGGGGGGGGGGCAATACATTGTGCAAAAATTTCTTTTAACACCAAATATAATGATGGTAGAAAGCACAGTTTGGAAATGCCTAACCCCTCCCCCTCCCCACTCAAAAAATAATGGTCCTTCCCTTACCTGTGACTATGCCTGGCGCGAGAGGAGAATAAATGTAACGCGTTAAACTGAACGAGAGGATTGTTGCCAGGACATGTTAATTACATATTATACCTTCAAAAGATATCTTTCTGTTGCCCGCTTGGCATTTGTCCTCCAAGATTTCATCAAGCTCGCTCTCGGAGATGTTCTCCTCTAGTCTAGAAAACGCTTGCCGAAGTTCCGAGGTTAGGACGTAACCGCGATCATCTACATCGAAGATTCGAAAAGCTTCCTTAGCCTCGTTTATTTCCATTCCAAACTGATTTCTCGTAAACATAAGTTTGACAAATTCCTGAAAATCCATCATGCCATTACCTGCGAAAACCATAAAATGGATTACTTCAGTTTAGCTATAAATGAAAAAGAATTAAGCATAAATCAATTACCTGCACAATCTTGTTTAAAAAAATTATGCAACTGGAGTACTTTACTCCTGTTTAACTTCACCGGACTTTAAATACATAACCTGATCTTCTTAGATTTTCATGCCCTGCTTGTGCCTGGAAGTCGATTAATATCTTGTGAAGGCAAATCCTTGCGCGCTTTGCTGTCCTGCTTCAGTCGAGCAACATTACTACCAAACTTTTCCTTCACTACATTTCTTTTTTTAATCAACGTGACCTATTTCTTTCCCTTCTCATCCCCTCATACCATCAATGTCCACAGTGTTAATAATTCGCTGCAGTTCATTTTCTGTGGGGTTTTCACCAAACGACTACATAAGCGTCCCCAGCTCTTTTGTCGTAATGTGACCACTGTTGTCCTTGTCGAAGTGATTAAATGCTTCGAAATACTCTGTGACAAAAACAACAAGATATTTTCTTCCATGCCGTTTAATAGTCAATTCGATATCCTTGTCACGTGACCTTTGTCGACCTCACAAAATGGACGCGAAACAAAATGGATGCCAGAAATGGAAAGAGTTGCGATGAGATTTGCAACTTTTTCTACGTTAGTCTTTTTAATAGTTTAACGCCTTCACAAACAGTGGCCTAAGATGGTCCGTGTGCATAGTACTCAAAAACAAGAGGGGTATATCTAAGTAAATTAGATCATATATAACTCATACGGTTAAAGAAAATATAAAAGTTCTTTGAGATTCCTCATTTGATGTTTGCATTCAAGTATTCTTAAATGGTTTGGTAGTAAAGATAAAAACTGCTTGAAAAATCTTCAGCAGAACGATTGCTTTTGACTAATCACCCTTATCATTGTTCAAACAATCAACTACTGATATAAATCTTCATTATTTTATCTTTGTCTTGTTGACAATGTGATTGAAACGCTTACATGTTGATAATATGTTCTTTCCAATGTTTATAAAGAATCGAGAAAATAACGTTAAACTCCTTCAAGACCTTACCAACATACCTTCGAGTTGGCACTCAGGAATCGAGTCCTGAAAAATAAAATAAAAGCTACACAATGTTAGAGACTGACCAAAATATCGTAAACATTAAACTGATGTGAAAGATGTTTCGTTAATTTTTATATGATGAAGAAGGCGATCAAAATCATGTCATTCGAGTTTTTTTTCTCTTCCTCTATATGCGCGGCAAAGAGCTAAAGAAATGGTCGTTTTACTTTAGCCTGTGACCAGTTTCATCTCTCTCTCTTAGCTCCGATATCCCAAACAAAAAAAAAAAGAGCTAAAGAATTGGTCGTTTTACGTTAGCTTGTGACCAGTTTCATCTGTCTCTATTAGCTCCGATTTCCCAAACAACGCCAGATATGGGTTCTGACAGTTTTCTTTGATGCATAAAAATATGTATGTTTTTTATTTCAGGTTTCACTATAGAATTCCAAGCTCTGGGTTAAAATTATGTTTTAGGACAAATCATCCAGAGTTCACAGCCTTTACGAGTTGACAACTTTAACTTTTCAATACTGCGGCAATAAGAGCGAACGAATACTAGCCAAAATACACAGAGTTGAAACCACTGATTGTGTAAGGAGCTAAACTTAAACATTACAGAATTCTCAATTCTCTTCTGAAAAACATTAGAAGGGTCTTTTTGGGTAGCTACGAACGTCAGAATTTAACAGAAAGCTGTTTCCCAACAGAGTGTAGCTTTTTGTTTCTTGTTACTAACAGCATGTAGGTATTTTCGCTTGAATTTTTTTACCGCCCGCCATGAACCATCATAAAAAAATAGAAATGTCCTGAAAAATAAAACACAATCAAAGAAATTTTTACTAACCATATTAATTGAAGTTTAGACACACGCAGCCAGTACTCAAACTCTTTGCTCAAGACTTGTCGACTTTGAAGCGTTGCAATTTTAAGGACCGCTGCTTTAAGACAAACAAATTTATCCGATATACGAAACAAAAACCTCAAGTTACTGATTGGTGCAATATGCACCAATATTGGACTTTGTGTTTGTTCAACAAATTACCAAAATGATAAAGTTGCCTTTATCTTCTATTTTCTAGTTGACTTCAAATTAAAACAAAACTAACCTTTCAACCAAGCTTATGAAACTTTTATCCTTAGCATTGTGATTCAATTATTGTCTTATCTTGTTAATTATGTCTTCATTTATCAATAACAACTTGAGATTCTGTATGGTGTACTTTTAATTATTTCCCAGAATTTATTTAATTTCTCCAGAAACCCAGACAAGCAACACTGAACTTACAATCATGATGGTATTTAAAGACAGGCATAGTCAGCAAGAAGATTTTGTTAAAATTTACACAAGAAATATTGAGTTAAAGTTGAAAATGTGGTATCCTTAGAAGTGTACAAATCTTTGATCAGTCCATAATCAAGTATATCAGTAACAGTGAATTATTATTATTTGTGTGACGTCATAACATGTGGCGTTATGGTAGCAATGTGGGTTTACAAAACATTGACTGATTCTACATATAAAAAATAATGCTGCCTCTCATTTCTATTTATCAGTTAAAAACACTCAAAACAAGGAATAAGAACCCCGGGGGCAGACTCCCATCAGAAAAGGATCGGGATGATTGTCGGAAACTTTGAAAAGACCCCCTAAGCCGGGTACCAAGATCCTGTTTTGTGAGCGTGGCTTGAGATTTTTTTCACCCATAAGAGGAACCAATTCTAGAACAACACGTTAACTAACACTTTCATAAAGACGATTGCAATGAGACAAAATTATAAATCAGTTGATTGTCAAATATCTCCTGGCATACTTTTTGTGACTCAATACCCTAAAAGGTACCGCGAAATCCCTCGCTGTCGACCTTTTGAGGCTCAAAACACCCCAAGAGATACCAAAACCACTTTTTTAACGCCTAATAGGTACGAGGACCACCCCCGTCCTTTTTATATAGGAGTTTCGCTCGGGAGTAAAAATTGCCAGGAAACTTTAGGGGTAGATCTCCTCACAGTGGCTGCTGATTTAACGTTCTCGCGATTCCACGAGTGAACATGTCAACAAACAGAATGAAACTGTCTGATAAATAACTAGTTCTGTGCTGTAATCCTTATCGCATATCCAGTCTTATGTAATCAGAGTGTCTTTATATTTAGACTCATGGAAGAGAGCGGTGTATCATGATAAAATAATATACCCGAATATATGACTCGTTTTAATTCATTGTGTAACAGGACACAAAGTACTGATTATAATAACTCGATTTAGCTGTAAATATAAAACTTTTGCCTTCTCCGAGCATATTTGGGGCCGCGTGATGGTTCGCGTTCTTTCTGTTTTGACTCCTTGGGACAAACTCCATCCTTAGTCAATTGAACGAAATCTGAAAACAAAGGAAGAAAGTGACGCGCATTAGGAATTATTTTGTCGGCGCAAACGTGAAGCAACAATAGTAACTTCTGCCGACAGTTTGCGGCCTACTCATGCAGTGTCAAAGTCATCTCGCTAGTGAGTGGCTTCGAAAATTGACACAACATCCTCTCCCCATATTCTCAACACCATTCAACCCCCTTCCTTTTGTTTACCCAGCATTATAATCCATCAAATATTTTCGCTAAAACGCGATTTGTCTAAACGCATCGCGTGACTGAAGTTTCCCAGCTAAAACTGGGGGATGTCCGAGGATATTCCCCAATTTTCAAAACCGCGCGTGTTGCGAAAAACATTTGAAGGATATTAAACACAATAGCCTCTATTTCGCGCGAAAACATGCTCGAATATTTGTCCTTGGACATTATCTGTTCCTCGAAGCGAACAGTTTTCCGAGAGCGTAGCACAGCTCCTTACATATCGAAATGAAGTGTTCAAGCACGATCATTGTCTTGCAAATCAAACTGATTTCCATATGAATGATTGTGTGCCAGGACTCGTTTTGAAACAGAGGCAAAAAGCAACTCGGAAATGACTTATTGCTGTGGCTTCTACAATACATCAAATCCCAATGGGTCATTTTACAGTTGTGTGCTTAGTTACCTGGCCTATGACTGCAAGCGAGGCTGGAGGTGACCTTGCTTTGATACAGACCTCTCTACTTTTCTCATGTAAATGCCAACTAGTTAGCATAAGAACAACTTGATTTACGCAACAGAATCAGTGAGGTCTTCATCAACACAAGGTCACCTCCAACCTCGCTGCCATTCAAAGGCCAGGTCACTGAGCAGACAACTGTAAAATGGTCTATTATTCAAAGTACAAATTTCAAATTTCTACTAACTACAACCAGAACAATTTATTTTCATTTAATAAAATGATAATTACCATCGAAAGTGATCTTCCTGTTAAACTGGTGCTTCTGATCCTGCAGCATATCATTGATTTCATGTTCAGGAATCTTTTCCTCCAGAGTCTGAAAGACTTGTCGCAGCTCATCGGACATGACATAACCACGACAGTCACGATCAAAGATACCAAATGCTTCCTTCGCTTCTTCCTCGTTGAAGGAGAACTGATTCTTTGCCACCATCAGTTTAACGAATTCTTCAAAGTCCATCTGTCCATTACCTGGAGAAACGACATTGTAACAGAACAGAACAGATTTTATTAGCACTCACCAAGGGGGCTGTCAGTACTAATACTACTAAATAAGTTACATTAGAATTAAAATGAAATAAATCAGCGTACCAAGGAATTCTAAAAATGATATGAAATAAGATAGAGTTGTAAGAGGTTTATTGTTGAAGCTACCTTTTTGAAATCTTTATCAATTTCGTTTAAAAGCCCTAGTATATTTGAAATAGGAGACGAGGAAAAAACATCATCAAATCATTAATCGTAGTGTAAGTAATGTTAATTAGTATTGTTAAGCAACTTGAGTTATCGTGTTGCATTGTAAGTAGTGTAAGCATTTGTATTTTTAGTAGCGTAAGTGATCGTATTGTATTGTAAGTAATATATGTACTGCATTGTAAATTACATACGAAGTATTCTAAATAATGTAAGTATATCTATTAGTCTTTTAAGTAGCGTAGCTGTATAAGTATTGTAACCAGTGTGTGTAACAATGCATAATAAAAATAATAAAATAAAATAAAATAAAAAATCATCAAATCATACCAAATTTTCAGATTTATTTGGTAAACAAGTGAACTTGCCTAAGCGTTGCATACTGAGCAAATCTGCTATTGACAGAATTTTTCTAAGAGATATTCCACGAGTAACTAATGCATATAACTGACTCGGGAAAGGGGGGGGACTCCCATATAACACGACGGGGGGTGCTCATCAGAAATTTTGAAAAGAAACCCTAAGAGGTACCAAGATCCTGTTTTGTGGACGTGGCTTGATATTTTTTTCATCCATTAAAGGAAACAATTCTAAAACAACGCATTATCTCCTGTCATATTTTTTCGGCTCAGTACCCTAAAAGGTACTGTAAAAGCTCCTGCTGTGGACCTTTTGAGGCTGAACACCCGAAGAGGTACCATAACTACTTTTCTAACCCAAGGTACGACAAGCAACACCGTCCTGTTTATATGGGAGTCATCGCCCGGGCTGACTGACATGAGAAGCAAGTTTACATTGATGCAGTAAGGTACTGATTGACAGATTCTGATTGGTGCATATATGCCAGGTGACCAAGCGTATGCCATGACGACGCACGATAGAAGCTAAACCCATTGTTATACTTTGTAGAACTTGAATCAAGTTTAGTATCGTTATTTGTTTGTTTATTTGTTTGTTTACTCACCGTCAATGTCCACACTGTTAATCATCATTTGCAAGTCTTCCTCACGTGGGTTCTCGCCCAGGGAGCGCATGGCATTTCCAAGTTCTTTTGTGGTGATGAAACCACTGCTGTCCTTGTCAAAGTGTTGAAATGCATCCCTGTATTCTAAGATTAATTCAGCAGAAGGGAGCCATAAAGTTGAATGATATGACATTGTGTAATTTAACCACATTCGGCTCGCACAAATTGACGACAATCATGTCCATCACTTGCAATACATTTCGGACGATTTTAATTTCAGAAAAAAAAATTGTCCGATATAAAACCGTCCGAAATTTTTAAGCGTCCAAAATGTTTACAGTACATCATGAGGCCTTTTTTACGTTTCCTTTGTGGAGCGAACTCTTGTTGTCTGAGACACTGGTTGAGATATGTACGAATTTGTGTTATTTTCTCGTCGGTGTATCTGTAAAACCTTGAGGGCTGAAACTATCATTTCCACAGATATTGTTTCAGTGTAATTCGCGTTTTGTTGGCGTTAATTTACTTTAGATGTGCGGTGATGTAAATTTCTGTGCGAAATTTGTCCGAAATGCGATAAAAAGTGTCTATCCGAAAATTGAACGTCCAAAATAAACTTCCGAAATTTTTTGCAAGTAATGTGTCCGTATAGATCGTCAAGTCCCCTAACTGGTGTTTAACTTCCAAAATATGTTTACTAAAGGAGACAATCGTGCGACTTCCTCTTTTCACCCACCTTCAATTTGCTCTTGGGTTAGCTTATCCTGAGGAAACAAAATGGGATACAAAATATTGCTTCATGTAAAGATAGGATCGAGTTAAAACAAGATTTAGAGAAAAGGTATATTTCAAAAAAGGTATATTTCAATATTATCAAAAGAGAACAACCGGAAGCAGAATATGAGATCTGAACTAAACTTCATCGAAGTAAACTAATTTCAAAACCCTGAGATGGAGAAATAAAACATTTTGGTAGGAAATTGTTATTTATAATGGATGATTGCAGTGAAAACTGCTTTTTACTAGCTTTAAGTGAGTATGAATGTTTCTTCCCCCCCCCCCCCCCCCCTCCCTGATGCGATATTAATATACTGGGCTCAACAATTTGCCGGTAAGATGCTGACAGGATTACAGCGAGAGTTTACAAAATGTCTTGCTACATTGCATATTAAAAAGGCTGTGCTTAAACCAGCTCTCGCCTAAATGAAGACACGTTTTTCTGCCGTATCCGTGTAGTATAAAATCCAGCATTTATTTTTTCTCATTACTTATATTAGCATTCGTATCTGATCGTATACAATCACCAGAAAACTCTTCGCCTTTCCGGCCTCACACTTTGACGTAACGTTTTTACAACTTCTAGGGGTACAGAGGAGCTGTTTACACTAGCGTTCTTTGGTTATTTTGAGAGACAAATGCAATCGAACAATATACTCAAATATTTTCTAAAAAGTCAAAATGTGTAAATTATTAATAACAATGTGTTATTTAAAATATCCCTTCCCCTCAGCAGGAAAAAAAGCTTATACCATATTTCGTAAATTCAGAGCAAGTTTCAGAGAATGTTGAATTTATGTGTAGTGTTGGTATTTATAGTGTAAAATAGTTAATTTATCTACATCTTGTGTTTGTTAGAGGCCGTACTGGCAATGAATGATCAGTAGGTTCAAAATTTCGTTCATTCTTTTGTGTAAAATGTCTAAAGCCAACATTTGCATGCGAGAATTTGTTAACGGTCACTGTTATCACAATGGCCAACAATGTCGTTGTATAAATGTCTGTTTTACCTACCATCGTGTTCTTGAACTAGAGGCAAATAACCAGCCTGAAACAGCCCTTGAGGACGAGGTCTTGAGAGTTTGAAATGTTATACAGCTTTGGAAAAACTAATACAGATTATAATTTTTTTTTATCTCTACGGGATTTTGGTTTTTCATGGCATTTTTGTGGTTTTGATGGCCGCGAGTAAGGCAGACCATCTTTTTAATTCTAGAGACATCTGTTTTTTTCTTGTCAAAATAAAAACTTGTTGTACTTGGCTTGTTATACTTGGCTTGGATCCTTTTTACTTGCATTGAACTTCAGGATAAAAATGGAAAGTCAAACAGGTACAGGACGTTTGGCAGTGTTACAATCTTTATAAAACTGAGTTATAAAGTAGAAAAAGGTAACAAAAATATTGCATGAAATATTAAACACAACCCGACTTATTAATCAGAGAATTATCCCAATTAAAATGAAATGCGGGTTCGAGAAAGTCCTTTTGAGTTCATTGAAACGTTTGGAAGTACATGTGAAGTGTATACAAGCCGTGTGCGATAGAATTTCTAAAGTAACTGAATGCGTTAATACTGCAGCTGAACTAAATAGTTGGAAACCTTTCCGAGAGATAACAGCTTCAGAAAGCTTATTTTATCTTAAATTGTACACATTACCAATTCTCAGCTGTGATTGGCTAAAAGAAATATGCATTTTAAAGTAACGTGACACTATGCAGGAGACTGTTTTGATTGGCTAAGAGACAAAGAAACTTATCATTCAAATTACAATCACTTTCACTCAATGTAAAGTGGTCGTATATGATACTCCACGGAAGTTCTCCCGGTGGTTAGAATTTCGTAAAATATTGAGAAAAACCATTTAGCTCGAATTCCCCCCCCCCCCCCCCCTCTCCAATCTCCTCCCTTCTCAGACTCAAGCCATATGGCTCCTCAAAAAGGACCATTTGCATATTTTAAGCTTCTTTTCTCCTCAGTCTCTTAACTTCTTATGTGTGCTCAAGACCACAGCACAGTCACCCCAGCGGGCCAGGGCTTGAAACTGGACCACTCGATCTGGAGTCCAGCGTACTAACCATTTGGTACCAACGGATGCCAGCAGCACTAAACGGAGTCAAATTTTCCAAGGTACGAGCTAAGGTGTGTCAGTTTGGTGTTACTTTATTTGATTTATACATACACATATATACAAGAGATGGCTACCGGTAGAACGGTATTTTACATGTTAGTTTACTTTACAAAGGGCTTCTTATCTACCTTTATATCTACCTGCTTCTCTGAACTACTTTGTGCCTCGGGATATTGAATGTTTGACTTGTTTTAATTTAACTGGAACTGTTGAGTAACTGAGTGTCGTAAAACCAAAACCAAAACCAATTACTTACCAAAAAGACTACTCAGCCAGTCTCAAAGGGTCAGTAAAACCAAAACTAAAGCCAAAGTAATTGCCTGATTACTTTCGACACTCAAATAAAAACCGCACTATGTGTTAATGTATTGAATTAAAAAAGGCAAGGTCATGTTTACGGCATAGACAGAAACACAAGGCAAGATATAGTTTGAGATAATTCGCCGTTTCTAGTGCGGGAACCGTAAACAATGGAATGTTCCAGGTCCACGGAGCTTAATGGATATTTCGCATCTGGATTTTTAGACATAGTAAGGCTATGAGAAGGATGCGAAACTGCATAGGTCGCACGTCATGACTGTAGAATTACTAGTATATTCGTGCGAGGCTCTACAAAGTCGACTAATGATTTTAATGTTAGTAACTGTAGCAATGTATATTTCCTGATTCTTTCTGAGGTACCCAAACCCATGTAATTTTTACTTCAGATCTCATAACGAAAATTGTAAAACGTATCGAGAACAATGCGATCGAGTCTCTCTTCTTCCAATCCAAGGATAACCTGGGTACGAGGTTTTAGCTAGGGTATCAACAATACATAGCCGCTTCAATGAAAGTTGCCTTGTAGAACGCGACAATGCGGTAAGGTATTATGGTTAAGGCTGGTTTACCGTTGTTTGATCGACGTTCAAAGTCTATAAAAATCCAGCAATCTAAAACTAGATCAATTTGCATTGGTAAATTAATTTGATCGTTTCACATCTCTTTCCCAAGACGTTAAATTCTGTTTCATATTACTAGTTGATACTGACGTCCTAGCTGAGTTAAGTTATAATGTATATATACGTCTTATTAATTCAAATTATGTTATTCATCTTGGCTCACATTGCAGCTGCTCGTCCTCGGGATTTGGACTCGAAGAAATGTTCATCGGGATCCATAAGTCTTGAAACATAATGGATGATCAGAGGATCACTGGAATGTTATGTCTTGAGGGGATGTGACGCTAATGTTATAATGGACTGTATGAGCTCCTGCCTACCATCCCCTCCCAAATCCCCGTTATTCTTCTTAGGTAAACTCCCCTGGTCGACGTATTTCCATTTTCACGACTAGATTGCTGGTCTCCGAGAAACTAAGGAAACGTGTCTCTTATTGATGTGTCCTGCAAATAACAAACAAAATCATTTTTGAGGTAGAAATTAAAAAATGGACACAATTATGGAAATGCATATCAATAAATTTCTATATGAACTAACTGGGTCTGTGTTGCAAGTTGCAAGAAAAATGGAATTATTCTCAGTTTTAGCTTCTTGCAGTAACGTTCAGTCATGCTACTGCGTGTAACATCCCCCCACCCCACTTCCACCGCAATTTTTTATGTTTTTCAGCCGTAATTTGGTAATTGTTGCGTTGCAAATGTCACTGAGAAACAAAATGCGCGTGTCAAGTTCACTTTTTCATCTTTGGATGACGTCTTTAGGTCACCTTCGAAAATCTCGAGGTTGATTTAGGAACGTTACGTTTGCCCTCAAGGAATTTGCTCTGCTCTTTCACCATCAGTTAAGTTAGTTAATTGTCAAGTTAGAGCTAACATTTAGTTCAATCATCCTCCATTTTGGATTCAAAAAGGTGATTGTTTTAAAGTAAGTCTTTGAACATCTTTCGCTATAGACACTAAGTCAGTCAAGTCAAATGTTTACTCACTTTTCTTTCTATTCGTGGAATAACATTTTGGAGGGGATATGGTGCAAAACATCCATCCTTTAGGAATAAAAACTCTTTTCCTTCCACTGTTGGTCTTGAGGTTGATTGTCTTTCCTTCCTGTCCTTTTACGGCATTATTGAACGGTAAAGTCACCTCCAAACCATATCTTCCTTTCTTTGTGATTTCATCATTGGAGGTGAAAGTTGGGGTCGACATGGCTACAAAAAGATGCATCAAGTTTATAAGTAAAAACGCAATCGGTGTATGGCAATTTCGTCCGTCCGTTCCTTTGGCCTTTTAATGGAGATATTAATATTACAGTCTACCAATTCAATGGATTAAAGGTAATTTTAGCTGGTTCGGTCGCTTGCCACAGAAATAACTGTGTTAGTAAAAGTATTAAAGGAAAAAAGCGGTTTCGTTATCATTACACAAGCAAGACATTTTGATAATAGTCAGGTTCTGCGTAATTAATTTTCTTACGTCACCTCTCATATCTGGAATCAATTGCCACTATCTGCAAAGTCCGCAACCTCAGTGTGAATCTTCATACAGCACATTTCCAAGTTAGCTTTGATTGGTCGTCAATGTAACAAATGTATGGCAAATACTTCTTTTATCTTATTGTTTTTAACTGAATTATTAATTTTTTTTAATTTAGCTCACTCCTAACTCGATTCATAGATTTTTCTAGCATTGTATTGTTATGATCAAGCACTTTTAGCATGAGCTCTTGGGGAGATTGCGCAAGAACTCCCCGTGTTATTGACATTGAATAAATTACTGACTTTACTTACTGCATGTAACCTCAAAATAATTACTACAACTAATATATACACCGGAACACCTTACCTTGCTTGGTGTGCGCCTCAACTGAAGCCAAAACTGAAAAATATAAAGCTATTTTTACAATTGTATTTCAACCCAGTCTTGCTATTAAAACTCTCTAACAAGACAATTTCAACGGATCGCGGACGCAGGAGTAACTCGTTTATTTTTCACGTCATCTTCGAGTCCATATGATTTTCTCATAGGGAACGACTAAAGCCTAGTTAACTTGACAAGACTGAAAATTGGTGTACGTAGGAGAATAATCTGACTAGTGACCAATATTTTTCCAACTTTAGTGTAACTTACCTTTTTCTATCTTTGTACGTTTTCTGCTCTCTGCAAATGAAATGAACGACTCAATTTGTATCGGCGACTGTTTGGGCGTAAAAATTTGTATGAAATGCTGCCTTGTTTTAGTTTAAAATAAAATAGTATCATGGATTTATGTCCAAAACAAATGGATTAAAAAGAATACAAAAATAATTTGACGAACCTCACTTCACATCATGAAAAGTGTCTAAGCAAAAGACGCAAAGATGTCAGAAAATTGTCAGTATTTCGTAGCTATTATGAGTCAGGCGATGAACCAATCGAGGTTTCCTGTTTCTACCACGTGTCGCAGTTAGAAAGCTCGATAGGATACTCCTAGAGTCACACTCAAAGCCGCTCATCAATTAATGTGGGTCTAACGTTGCATTCTGAGGACAAAACCCTAGTAGAATGTTCGTTCCATGATTCAATTATTGTCAATTAGCCTGCAGTACAGGCGGATTAGCGGGCTCTAGTGCGATACACGAGCGCGCACGAAGCGCGAGGAGAGAAAAAGAAATGATTGGCATGAAAGAATGAGAGAGAACAAAGCAATTCAATTTACTGCCGCGAAAAAATGTCTCAAATAACCAATTTACAAATGTATACATGACGCAAAACAGTCAACAGACGTGAACATCTAAATTTAGCTAAATTTAAATCGTGTTGTGCCGAAACGAACAAAGGAGGTATAAACCTAAACATCGAGCTCAGGAGACGAAAAGCTCGAACAAATTCAGGATGGAAGAAAGATAACTTTGACGACACAGAACGGATCTCCAAGACTACAGCAGTCTCTGGCGACGCCGGACAAAGCTAACTATGATCCGTGGTGAAAAGCCATATAGCTGAACACAGTTTTAATCTAACAACCGGGCACGGCACCACAATATAGAATGCAAGTAATCAACATTGATGCTCACCGACTTTGTCCCTCCAGAGCGAATAATTAAAGAGATACATTTCTGCAATAAACATACATTTCTGCAATAGAAATGAAGTAAGACAAACCACACTACTCGGCACATGGCAAATTACAGAGATGTCAAACTCTATAAAGCGGTAGATAACAGCTGAAACTATGCAGAGCTCTGACCTCTACTTAACAGTACAACGGCTCTACTCTACTTTTAAAAAAATCATCCTGATAATACAACATTAAGTGCCCTTCAAAAACAAGTGAACAGCAAAATAAAAGGTTGAGAGGCTGGAATTTATAAGAGATCGGCAAATGTAGAAATGTCACGAGCCGTAGGAGTCCGTGTAGGCCTGTCACCCGAGTTAAACACATTTTGTCTTTTTTCTCGCGTCTGACGTCACGTGGCTTAAAGCAACCAATCAACAAAAACCGTTCGCCAGGGGAACGGTTGGAAGAGCATAAACAATGGTGTGACTACAGGCGGATTTTTCTCGCTTCGCGCTTCGCGCGCGCTCGTGTATCGCACTAGAGCCCGCTAATCCGCGTGTACTGCAGGCTATGATTCAATATTCTCGAAAGTGAAACTTTTTTTTCCAGTTTTGAGCTGTGATGTTCTCGACAGTGAAGGGTTAGAAACATTTTTCAAAGTCCAGGGGCCCGTTTCTCGAAAGCCTCGGAAACTTTTCGGGCCCACAAAGCCATTTTTAGTTGATCGGTCTTTAAAGACAAAGAGGTGTATACGCCTGAAACTTCTTGTATGAAGGGGAACTCTGTTCATATTAAGAATATGTGCCTAAAACAGTTCTGAAGTCATAAGGTTTGAGATTTTGCTACGGCTTTTCGGGACCTTCGAGAAACGGGCCCCAGGACTCTTAAATCTGGTTTAAATACCAACAGAACAACAAGTATTGATTTTGAAGATATAATCATATTTAGCCAATGTAATGGAGACTTGAATCCATCACAAAAAAACGCCCAATGCCCTCGAAGGTTCAAAACTCGTATATGATTCTGAGCATTCCATTGGGGTGAGAGGGGGAGGGGATAAAAATCCCGCGTAAATTTCTGGATTTATCCTAATGTCGAGGTGCGCCTATAGAACGCACTAGTTACGAACTCGTGTCTGTCACATTACTCACTGACCATGGTAAGCCGTCTCTCTTTCAATTGACCGCAAAGCTGTTGATATCAAGCAACACTACGCCGTTAAATGGTTATTCAAAGAAATAAATCATATAATTTATGACATGTTAGTGTAGATTACATCTGAGCGTCTGTATGTGGGAGGAGCAGGAAGTGGGATCCCGGAAGCAAGGGGGCGGGGACTAAACAGAAGGCGGGAAAAGAGAGGGCGGAAAACGGGATGCAACAAGGTAGCGGAAACTGGGAGAAAAAAGGAAAATTTCGCTACAGGGTGTAATATTTTG
Source organism: Orbicella franksi (assembly GCF_964199315.1). Classification (NCBI taxonomy): domain Eukaryota; kingdom Metazoa; phylum Cnidaria; class Anthozoa; order Scleractinia; family Merulinidae; genus Orbicella; species Orbicella franksi. The sequence goes on from NC_138150.1 coordinate 4,202,624, forward strand.
TAAAGGAAAGGCACGATTATGTTAGAGCCGCTCAGAAGGGAAGAGAGCTGGGAGTAAAGGTACAGGAAGAAGAGAGTTCAGAAACTTCTATTCCCCTCCTCCCTCCCACATACACACCCCATCTCCGTCCCTCATCACCCCAGTCTGGGATTCAGTCAAGTTGCAAGGAATAAAGGATTAAAACAAATAATTTTTATACAAAGAAGACGTACAAAACCTGACAGAGATAAAATAGCAAAATCCAATGTGACCTTGAACTGTCTAGCACTAATTGTATCGGGAAAATTCTGACCTGATTCAATGTCTCTTATTTGTCGGTCCTCTTGTTCTTCGTCTTCAACAGAACGTAGAGCTGTTTGAATATCAATTATAAAGTGAACGCTAGGCGAAAAGTAAGTAACTTACATAGCAGCAATTCACTTTTCACAAACATTTACCTTTCTTTAAAGTTTCCATGGTTTGTTCTTGATCATGATTGTTCATAGCTTTGATAACAGGGTGTACGCCATCGTCAATTTCCAAAAGTGCTGCAAAGGAAACAAAGCATAACTCCGCCTTCGAATGTTTTCTTTGTACTGCTGTTGTGTAGTGACAGTTAGAGTAGTTAGTTAAAACTGTTTTGCTCAGTCGGTTATATCCGTCTTAATAAATGGCTATGTTATATTTTGTATCACGCTGTGTCAGTGTGTCTGTGACTAGCCGGCTGAGACATTGGCTTTATACATTGCTTTATTTTAACACTAGTAACGCTACAGACCTCGATTTGCCAGTTGCGCTTATGTGTTGTTGTTAGTTAATTACCTTTTTTTAGTCTGTCTATCTCTGCGCCTGTTACTTCAAGTCTCCTTCCTTCATTATTCGCTCTATTTGTTAATGCATCTACAAAAATGAAAGTTACTTGCAAACAGAAAATGCAGACTGCACAGTTACTGTTATGGTATAGATTTAACGACATTTGCTAGGTTTTGATCAGATTATGCAAGATTTGGGATCTTGCTCTTTTTTCTAATTCAATTTATTAGTCCCAGTCTTGTAGTCCTATAACAATAAACCTTCTGGTGGCAGGATTTGGTTCGAATATATGGGTCAACAAAATCCTTTTTGTCTTACTGGTACCAGTATCTGTGAAACAATCACGCAAAATCAGGAAAAGAAAAGATGAAAAGATAAATAGAAAACCCAGAAAACACAGATCTTTTTGCAGATGTGTTCAAAGTACTTGAGATTCGCTGATAGATCGCTGATGATGGTCATCTAGAAATATTTTGTCGTCATTAATTAAGGGGGAACAACTGGACACGCCTAAACGACATTTTGAACTGAGCCGGGACAACGGCACTTAAACGCCTCTCGAATATTTGGTGGAAATATTATTGTTTAGCTTATCATTTCTAACAAAGTATACACAGCAAGTATTCTGCCACCAAATGGGGCTTTTCTCCGTGTCATAAGGTTTAAGGAGAAATAATTAGACACGTATAAAATGTGATACATTCAAGAAATCGTATGCGCCATTCAAATACGTTGTACCCTCGCGGCTTCTTGTCCAAACTTTATCTTTCACATTTTCTATGGGAATGAAATGCCGTCTTAGGGAATAGATTATGATCACCCTACGCTTAAGTTCACGAGCTCTTTTTAAATTTAACTCCTCTATATCATATGTGATTAGCGAATTAAGTGATTGAAGATTACGATCACTTGGCGTCAAAGCAAGTTAAAAATATGATGGCATATCTTACCTTTCGTGGCTGTTATTTTGAAGCTGTCTGCTACGTACACATACAGTATTAAAACAGAAATCAAATCTGTTGTTCTGAGATTTCGCTCGATCATTTTTTGCTGTCATTCGTGGAGAAGCGAGAAAACTAATTAAAAGTTACAATGGCTGATCACACTGACTCGTTTGAAATCCGTGGCACTTCATTTTGAGATACACCTTCGATTCGAGTACAGCACCGGCAAGCCGCTGAATAATTGAACAGAAGCATTGTATTACCAGTACAAAAGGTGTTGAGGAGAAAAATTTGAAATTATTTCCATTGAAACCTGTTTGCGTAATATTGATTTGAAGCCCTTTTAAGTAAATCCATTGCTTCCGTGAGGCAGTCAGAAAAAGCAACCTTCAAGCGTGCACTTATTAGCTATATACAGCGACCTTGTGAGACGTACAAACAACGACCAAAACAATACTACGGTTTTTTTTTTTTTTTTCTCATAATTTTACACCCAGAGGTGTAAAACCGGATATCTTTGGTTATTACATTTGACTCAGAAATCAGAATTTTTTTTTCTGCCTCTGGCTTTCTTCAGTTCAGTTGTTTCTGGGTCTGTTTTTCTCCATTTGCCCCTCCTAGTAATTTTAAATTTTCTGCTCATCTCCTTCTCTCAGTGCAATCTTTAGCTGTGAACAGTGCTCTACTACTGTAAAAAAAAACATGGGAAGCTTGGTAAACGGAAGATAAATTTTTGTTTCGTCGTTGGAAGCGTAGACCAAAAACACAGTTGACATGGTTAAACAAACATGCATGGTAAACTGCGAATGCGACTGTCGGTATTGTAATATATATTTGACCTCCTTCTTTCGTTAAGCTTCGATCGTCTAGTGATTAGGACACTACGTTGTGGCCGCAGTAACCCAGGTTCGAATCCTGGTCACGGCAAATTTTGGCGCGGTGTTTTGTTTTTTTTGTTTTTTGTTTTCCTTTTTTTCTCGTTTTTTTGTTTTGTTTTGTTTTTTCAACATGCTTGTCAATAGTAACTACAATACTATGGTGCTCACGATTTTGCTTACTAACATTACAAAAATAATCCTGTAAAAGAGTGTGATACGGTTATCGGAAAAAGACAATGATGCAATTTTATTCCTTTCAAGTAAACAGCCGTAGCGTTTTTGCCTAGTGAATCACTTATCAGCATGGTTGGTAAATAAGATACAGAAAAACAGCATAGTAAAGATGACGGCGAAATAAAAGAAAAGTGAATCAAGCGTTCACAAATGAAATATCTGCATCTTATTGCAAGAAATCTTCGAGCAATAAGTTCACTGTACACTGATGACTCCACGCAAGGTAAACCGGTCCAGGCTTGAATTGAGTTAACTTGCTGAAAAGAAGAGAATTACACAGTTTGTAGAATTTTAGTCGCTTTGGTAGCGGTAGGTCAAGTCTGCATACGAGCCGATTAGATCATCAGGCCTGATCTTGTCCCTGTTTCTGTAGCATGAAGCGACTAGGAGTATTTCGACTCCCACCTCGATGGGATGCTAGTACCCATTTATACAATCGGGTGGAGAGACGCACTGTGAGAGTTAAGTGTCTTGCCCAAGAACACAGCACACTAGCCCGGGGCAGGGCTCGAACCCGGACCGTTCGATCCGGAGATAAGCGCACTAATCATGAGGCCACTGCGCCTCCTGCTTAGTCCGTTTGAGATTAACTCAAAGACCTGCCTTCTGTCTAGAAGACTGCCTCACTTTGTTTTTTTATTTCCAACACAATTCGATTGAGAGCTCTAGTTCGCAAAATTGATCTATTGTATACATCTGGGCCGGCTTGTTGGAAAGGCGGCTAATGCTAACCCAGGATTAACAGTTAACCGAAGTATTAGTTTTTCTTGCCGAAAAATGTTTTTCACTGCTTATTTTTTGTGTAGTCTGAAAGTATTCAAACTCAAACCTGAAGGACAAGCAATATAAACAGAAAACCTCACCGAAAAGTTACAAAACTCAAAGCACAAGTCTCGCTAACCCCTGGGTCAGCTTGACCGGGCTTTGAACAAGTCGGCCCTGGGGCCCGTTTCTCGAAGGTCCCGAAAGGTTTTCGCACCCGGAAAGCCGTAGCAAAATCTCAAACCTCATGATTATGATTACAGAGCTGTTTTATTCACATATTCTGACATAAACAGAGGTACCATTCCGTACAAGAAGATTCAGGCGTATGCACCTCTCTGGAGGCAGTATCACGAGAGGTCTTCTAAGTTTTGTGCAAACTATCCTAGAATTGTAAACGTGCACTCACTGATCAACAGAATAATAACACGACAAAAAAAGGCATAAATTCAATCCCTAATAGATCAATGATTTTTAGTGATTTTCCACCAAGTAACATTGTCAAACTTGAAAACGTCGGGCCGAGGTTTTTAAGTTTTAGACCACTTCTTTCTTACTCGTCCGTAGCCACAACAGTTGTAAACAACTTTCGTGACTAGAACGGAGCATTTTAGCAAGGTTAGGCAACTTCTAGTGGATTTCCAATTAATACCAACACCTTAATTGGATTTTCAAGTAGGACTAAATCTTGGTGAGACTGCCCCTTCAATACCGATTAGCTAAGAGTGGTTCTTCGGGCCCGAAAAGTTTCCGGGGCTTTCGAGAATCGGGCCCCTGTTGAATAAACTGAACACTGGAAAGTGTCTTTTAAAAGAAACCTAGCAAACAAATGGAGGATATAACTTGCAATAAACTAACAGTACAGATTACACGACTTCCTGACGAAAAAGAAGACCCAAAAAGAAAAATTCTCGTCAGCACTCTTACCTTTATCATCGTCAGCAATCGGTGATACTACTATCTTTCTACCTTGCAATCTGTCAGGTAGGGGATCAAGCCTTCGGTAACTTTCGTCAGTACTCGTAATGGATCGGCCACCCAGAGTGACTCTTCGCTTGCCTCTGAACACTGCTTCTGTACCTCCCGCGAACTTTTCGAATGACATAGCTCGAGTCGAGAACGAAGAGTGACTATCGCGTCTCCACGGTCCTGATTGAATTCCTGTATGACAAGAGAACGTGTGGCAGAAGTTAAAAATGAGAAAAATTAACGATCCAACCTTAATAAAGATGCTTTTCTGGCGGGCAGCTTTCTTTTACTAAAGATATTGGTCATTTTATGCTTTTACGTGTGTGAGTGCGGCTGTAAATAGAGTTCTTTCAGTACGATAGAGAGCTAACAATATTGCTGGAATACTAGGATCGTCTATATTTCATGGTCCATTATCATCCTGGGTGAAAGCTTTTTTTGTAAATTTAGTTTTTCATCCACTTGCTTACCTCACGGTTTTAGAACTACACGGTAATTGTTGGTGCACGCATATCTCGAGACTCGCAATGGCAATGTTGGTTCTTGATCGGACGAAAACTTAACGGCATTTTTACAACTTGCTGCTACCCTTCATCTCAATGGCTACTTCGCATATCTCACCTACAAGGTCCAACGCTGATGGATTGTCCTCTGGGTCATCGGGCATCGCACTTTCATGCGAACGAACGATCACTAAAATTTTGGGCTCGTCAACATCGTAATGCAATTTAAATGCTCGGTAATTCCTCGGCAGTACGCACGGTCCATCGTAGATTTCTCTGCTTTCGAGATCCGTAACCTTACCTTGGATAAGGATAATCTTTAAGCAAAAAGATTGGAAAGGATGATTAGTGACCATACATTTCGCTGCGATTGGTTAAAGCAGTTTTTAACTCATCATGGAGGAAGGCAAAATGAGCCTATATGTCTGTCCGCTGTCAATTGAAAACAACCAGTCTAAACTCTAATATACTGCTTTCATCAAGGTTCATTAGCTCTGATCACAGCATGTTCTAAAGTATCCCTGGCCTTTATATTAGTTCACGTATATCTGTTGCACCTACTTATCAGTAATAAATACACTATGTGGGCTACTGTCGTAAACTCTAAACTGTATTTCGTGATTAAGATGTCATATACCTCTTTCATTTGTTCATTAGCTTTGAAGATAGCATTGGGGCCCTTAGGAAGAGTGGCAATGAACGATCGTTCGCACATGATACTGATCTTGTCCTTGGTCCAGTTGTAGTAATTGGGTACATCCAGGAGAAGTGGCACGGCAATTCTGACGCCACAAACTCTCCATAGACGGTCTACGAGATCTGGGTAGCGTCTCATGGCTTCGTTCATATCTTCTGCTGTGATATAATAGGCCTTAATGGGAAATCCAACAACAAGTTGAGTTTTCAAAGCTAAAGTCAACTTCTAAGACCCCCCAAAATACACCAAAATTACTAACATCGTTTCAAGAATCCTCAAGGCATGAATGTATCATATAAATGAAGAACCATTACGTTAACTACCACAAAGTGATATAGGCTAATCACTGTATTTTCACTCTCGAAGCTTGACGGCCAAATTAACAGCAGGATTATACAGGACTCGGGATACCTATTGGGCAGTTGCAGTTCAAGAGTAGTTTCGTATTATCAAGCGCTTAAACGCTTCCTTTTCAGTTACACTTTTACCGTTCGGTTCTAACCTAACTGATAAAATCAGGTTTGAAAAGTAAAACATCGGTGTTATCAGGGAAAATTAATACCTGGACTGCGGACTCGCAGGTGCAGGAGGAGTTTCTTCTAGCCGAAGTGAGAAGGCCCATCTCACCAATCAGGTTGCCGGCAGAAATGTAATCAGTAGTGACTATCATCTCTCCTACTTCGGGTTCCTCACCGTCCATGTAACTTTTCTTTGCCACTGATACACCGATCATCTGCAACAACAAAAAAAAAGCTGTAGCCGTCTGAAAAAAATAGGTTTGCAGCGCGTTTTGTGGGTTTAGGTTTATTTTTGTTCCATTATTTTTAATGTCAGTATCTGGGAGTGAAAGTACTACAAGTGATTACGCAATCACTGGAAAGATAAAGGTATAAAAATTAATATATTAGGTAATAAAAAATTTTCGCTTTTAATTTGCTGATATCAACACAGACCAGTCATTATAAATTCTAAGTTGGAAATTTTATGGACAACAGAAGACTTTGTTTACAGAGTCAAATTAACCTGTACATGTAGTGTCTTAGTGGTTTCCTGGAGTGACTACGCCTGTTACATAATAAATTAAGGTCAACGACCTAGAATTCATCCATTAGTCCCAAATAGACACCTTGTCAATGGTGTTGAATTTTACTTGAATTATACTTGGAGTAAAGCTACTCCTGCTATGTAGGATTGTATGGTTTGGCCACCACATGCCGTGATGTCGGTCGTAGGTACCCTCAGCTTTTATTTTTTCAGACCAGTCGGCTAACAATTTACCAGCGCCTATTTTATTTCTGGGTGGGGAGAGGTTCTTATAGTAATCTAAGAGAAGATGACATTTTCATTCTATTATAACTGGTTATGCAACTCAAATAACGTAGAGTTATATTACACGCTCAACCATTAGCCATTGCTAAAGTTCTTGACAAGTGTTTGATGCTAGATACCTTAACCATTCCTGAAACAATCAAGTATATTCCCGTCAATTCTTCACCCTGTCTTGTTATAGTATCCCCAGCATCAAACCTCTTGATACGAGCAGCAGAAGTTACGAAGTCGACCGCCTCTGGTGGCATTCCCTCTAACCACACCACATTACGGAGCAACTCCATGGGCTTTTGAGGCGGAATGGAGGCTGGAGCACTAAGCTGCCGCTTCATTTTTACTTCAACAATCTGTGTTTTAAATACAAAAGTTAGTTTACAATTCTTTCGAGAGGTACGCTGTGAATATCTCATTCGTAACCTACTTTTTATTGAGATACACGCTTGGCTAAGTATCGAAAAGAGTCAAAACGTAGGTAAGGAGTAAACACGAGCCCTAAAACAGCTTATTTGTGTCCTGAAAAAATATCAACTGCCAACTAAAACAGATGGCTATTGCATGGGCATGAGGTATAAAGTCTCTTTGTAGGACTACAAAGGTCACGAGATCTCCGTGTTATGTAAGCAAGGCAAGCCATGTTTTACCGATTCAAGTTTTCCTGCCTCAGCTTCATCTAACAATCCACCACCCTTGAGTTCGTGAATGACGTCACGAGCGTTGTTCAGAATGGTGCGAATTGCCTGCCGGGTTTTAACGGAGATTGCAATGCCTGGGTGTTCACGTTGCAGCATACCTGTAAAAAAACAAAAAGTAAGCTAAGGCGCGTGTTTGCATGTAACTATGATATCCAAAGTGGAGCTTAGAAGAAACCACGACAATATTATTTCAAAGTACCAATTGAGAGGCGGTCGTAAGAAATAGAATTAGTGTGTGTACCACTTAGAACACGTGAAATGAGAATGCAGTAATTTATGTCCCTTGAAATCCGCCCTCCTTATGGGCTACTGGAAGCCTACGGACGCTATAACGGACCATTGCAAGGTGGTTGTTTCACGTCGCTCAAAACACTTACAAATCTGTTTGCGTAAATTCACAGGCTACTCTACAAGCCCAGTAAAAGACGCTTAGGTTCCTTCCTTTCTAAGTTCTTCGTTGAGGGTGCCTCAATACAATAGGCAACTAACTTTGTGATTACGTAAATCTTTAAAAGTGACGTTCCACAAAATGAGTATTACTATTTTAACAAAAATCGGGCAAGTATAAAAACGACAGTTAAACAAAGCCCATCACAGTTACCCAGGCTTTTAACAACATCCAATCGGTTTCTTTCAGATCTTTGCTTTAAATCCTTTGCGATCCTTTTGTCTACCACCATATGATCAATCAGCTTAATGATTTCTTCTTCAGCAATGATATAACCTTTGCCAACATCATAGCCAAAGCTTAACTGCCGGTTGATGATGTTGTTCACTACGTCTATCAGTTTTGGAAGAAGAGTCTGCGGAAAGGAAAGAAAATAACAGCTATTACTAATAACTATTTTCCGAAGGTTAAGTTCTATGGTTAAACTCCTATAACAATATAAGAAGAAATAATTGTACAATGAAAACACTGTTATTACTTGGGTAAAGAGTGCCCTTTTAGTGTTGCCTATCCAGGTGTATTTCATTTTGATTGGTTTCTCACTGAAAGGGCTTGTCATCCGAATGGGAAAAATCGAGAGGCGATATTTTGTGGCTGCTTTCTTTTTATAACTGGTCTTCACTTAACGAGCAGGTAATCATTGGCTATTGCGCGTTTTCGCTCAGATGGTCAGCTGCTGTACAAAATTTATTGGAAAAAAAAAAGAAAGTGTTTACATAAGAAAAGAGTTCAGCACCCACAGGATCGTTTTGGAACACCAATATGGCTGCCGTGACGTCACGTGAAAACACTCTTACTACTTGCTTTAAATTTTAAAAGTTTCATTAACCACCCGTCAATTGCCGCGATCGTCTAGTGGTGAGGACCCTGCGTTGTGGCCGCAGTAACCCAGGTTCGAATCCTGGTCCCGGCAACCTTTTATTTTCTTTTTGTTTTTATTTACTTTTTTGTCCAATTAGTTTAATAGCTATTAAATACTGCATAATGGATTTATTTCCTTTTGTTTTTTAAAAGTTTGTTTGATTAATTTCTGTTTGTTATTGTCATTGCCGTTAGCTTAGGTTAGAAGGCTTGTTAAAATTAATATCTAGTTGTTATGTGCCACTCGTCACGGTTGTCAATTTTCATCCCATTATATATTTCAACAGATGAAAATGGTCAGAGTGGAACGAGGTAATTATGAACATTTAGCATAATCACGTACCTTGAAAAGTCTCAGCAAACGACCCATTCTAAGCACTCTAAAGACTTTGGCCACCTTAAGAATAGATGGAGAAAAACTCCCTGTGGCGTTATCGGCCGCCTGGTCTAAAACGATGTCGATAATGGACAAGGCAACTATAAACAAGTCGAGCAGGTTCCAGTTGTCCTTAAAGTAGTACCGCCGGAATGCCAAAGCCTGTCAGAGAACCAAAACAAACGCAAAATTCTCATAACTGAGAAAATCTTGAAATCAGTTACTAATGGACATGAGCTTCACAAACATAATTTAACATACAGCGAATTACATCGCAGATTTTAACCAGACTGGAACCTAGAGAAATTTATGAGCAGCAGGAATAAAAGAAGCGAAAAGAAAATTGACCGGTCAAAATTAAGATTCTCATTGGCTCACTGTGTTCTTTAAGTCTGTTGTGATTGGCCATTTTAACTGGCCTCGCGGACGTTTCGTACGACACTCACTTAAACAGAAAGCAGCTATACTCCCACGCTGTAAAACATCCAAGTCAAGTATAACAAAAACGACAAAAAGACGTCACAGACCTTCCACAATGCTTCAGTGACATAAATGGCACAGTATACGTAATTGATGTTGTTCAAGATCGTCATGTACGGAGCATCGTCATCTGATGCCAGCTCCAGGACAATAGGTACCATGTTGATGATGATCAAGGTGTTAATAACCACATCAAAGACAACGTGTGCAGCCACATCGTACATGAAGGAAAGAATCTTGTTATTTGGTGGCGGTATGCGTTCTGTCGGTTTGGTCTGCTTCAGCTGTTCCAATTTATCTTTCTAAGAGGAATGAAAATAGTAGAAATAATTGATAATATTGAAAGAGTTGTTTCTTTGTTTTCACGTGTACACTTGCAAACAAGGATACGCCTAACATTTTACGCAATCCCTTCTCATTTTACTTACTTTTCTAGTTAGTATAGAGGTAAAGAAAGGTTGTTGCTGTTGTTATAGGTTTTTTTGGTTACATTTCTTTTACATTCCTTCATTTATTTCAGTGCTAGGTTTATGTTTTGTGGGTTTTCAGTCACTAACAGCAAAATCAATTCAAAGTAACCAATCGGGCTCTGTCGGTTTTAGAGGACACATACAAGTTTCTGTAGATAAGGTGGAACTCTCCAGTAGGGTTGCAAGTCACTCATCTCGATGAAACTGTAACAGAAAAAGAAATAACATGCAGTTGAAATTAAGAAACAAGAATGAAATGTTCCTTTGTTGGACAGGCAGTGTTATTCCAGGGCATATGAAATAATTCTTTGCCTTCACATTAACTGTAAAGAGTGTAAACTGTCAACCGCGTTTGGGGTAACAGACACAAGTTTATTAACTTGGGCTAAGAGACTGTCATCATAGTCTCTTGCTTGGACTTAAGTTAGTAGCAGCAAACCATGAGTCCACTTAACCTTAATAATTTCCTGTTATTAGAAAAAGCTAATAAATTTTATACAAGAGAATAAAGTCCTGATAAGTTAATTTATCTGCAAACCTACGATTTAATTGTAAAGGAAAAAGAAAGAAAAAACAACTCATCTAAATCATCAAAGAAAAGCTACAAAATTTATTGGAAAGTGTTTTCATAAGAGAAGAGTTCGGCAGCACAGGATCGTTTTGGTACCCCTATGTGACTGCCGTGATGTCACGTGAAAACACTCTTACTATTTGCTTTAAATTCTAAAAGTTTCATTCACCATCTGTCAATGGCGGTGATCGTCTAGTGGTTAGGACCCTGCGTTGTGGCCGCAGTAACCCAGGTTCGAATCCTGGTCCCGGAAACCTTAAATTTTGTTTTTGTTTTATTTACCTCTTCGGATCAATTAATTAGCTTTTAACTACTGAATGATTGATTTATTTCCTTTGGGTTTTAATTGTTTGATTTCTTTCTGTTAGTTACGGTCATTGCCGTTAGGTCAAGTTCGAAAAGAAAGAAAAGCTCTGTTTGTACCCCTCTTCCTCGTCCATGGCAGTGTCAGCTAGGTTGATCAAGGCCTGTACAGCTTCGCGGGATAGCATTCCATGTTCAAACTGCTTCCAGTAACTGACCTTAAGAGCTTTGATTAAACGTACTCTACCGTCGTTTGTCATCTCGGCGAATTCTTTGGGCGAAGGTTCATTGGGCACGCTGCTTTCACAATTTGGGCATGTGCTAAGACGAACCAATAGTGGGGTCTCTTCTTCATGCTGAGAGAACAAGAAGAATAACCATTGCAAAAATGCAGCCGGCAATAAACTGTGATCTTTCTTAATTAAAATTTATCAGGAAACTTCTTACCTCCCCCTCTACATGCATGTAAGGATTATGCATCTCACAGTCCCGCTCAGCTATATCCCAGTCTGCGTCAGCGAGGAAGCGGTCAGCCCTCAGCATTGTAAGGGTGCGTTGATTGCTTTCTTGGATTTGTCTCACGGCATTAGCCATGGCAATTTTCTTGGCGTCTGATATATCACTCATTCCGAGTTTCTCCAGCAGTTTCTTCATCGTTGTAGCATTAACGAGAAGAGTGCACATGACAATGCCAGCCGTGTGCGCCAAAACCTGAAAGATAGTTAATTACTTCCCAACGTCAGTCTTTTAGTCTTAATGCCTCTAAATATACCAAGAGAAAAAGCTCAAGACCTGGAAAAAAAGTTGCATTCCAGTGGACCTGGCCAACATTTCCAAGTTATATCGCTGAAATGACAAGTAAGTTCTGTTGTTTATAATCAAAAGAACAAAACGGGGACGATAGCCAGAAGGAGAAACCAAGAAAACTTAGCTTTAGCGGTTTAGTGGTTTTGCTCACCAGATTAACAAAATTAGTCAAAAATACGAACTAGTTGCGCTTTGATTAGAATTTGATAATCAAAAGGTAGAAAAGTGGCTCGTAGTCGTATAATGCGCGCAATGTCATAGAAAGCACTTTTTTCTTCCGTAAGATTGCGCACAATGCTAAGCGTTCACACTCTCTCAAAATCATGTTACATCGTGTGTTAGGTACTCCGTACAAAACGCCAACACCGCAGTTAGAAAGCTATCCACGCCTAGTACATGTGTGAGAACTATACCTTTCCTCCAATCAGAGGTTGATCAATATACACCTGCAATGCTAGAGCCAGGCCCACAGCGCCTCGCAGTCCACCCCAGGCCGCCACTACAGCACTCTGCCATGAAAGACCGTATCCGATACGCATCAGAATGGGGCTGAATGTCATCATAACTAAGCCCCTGGAAAAGGAAGACAAACAACTCTTTAATAAGCATAGCATTAGTTTGATACCAGCCCTCTGAAATATCTGCAGTACGTTTTGCACAAACCCAATAGAGGATGAGCTAACCTTATCACAGTTATGCCAAAGTAATCCACCACCAGGAGAAATAAATCGTATTCGTTCAAACTATTGAGTGCCTTTTCCATGATCACGACACCAACCATGATAAAAATAAGTGTGTTTGCCAGGTACGCCAGCATCTCCCAGAACCTAAAATTAAATGATTAAATTTTACAATTCTTCGCCGATCATTAGAAATGATTTTATTTGGTGAGCAGCGATGCCTCAGTGGTGAGAGCGCTCGCCTCCCACCAATGTGGCCCGGGTTTGATTCCTGGCCGGTGTCATATATGAATTGAGTTTGTTGTTGGTTCTCGCCTTATTCCGAGGGTTTTTCTCCAGGTTCCCCGACTTTCCTCCCTCCACAAAAACCAACATCTCCGGATTCCAGTTCGACCAGCATAGAGGACAAGCTTAGGTCAATGTGGCTTCCTCTCTAAATATTGTAATTTATTTATTAGAGATTATAAGTAAAATCATAAATAAAGAACGCAACTATGAAATACGTTTTGATGGATAGACTATGCTAAATTACCTGTGCAAGAACACCTCGACTTCGGGACTGATGCTTGTTTTTAGCGCGTTGATTTCTATTCCTAACATAACGACAGCAATCACACCAGATATTCCTAGGACCTCTTCTCCAATGTAAAATGTCAAGTAGGTACTAGCTAAAGTGATGGTAATTTCTACCAGGGCATCATTAAACACATGCTGCAGCCAAAACACTGTAACCCTTCCAGCGACAAGACCGAAAAAGAATCCGCCAAGAGCTACACGTGGAAAATAGAGTCCGATTTCTGTAGCTAAAATGAAAAAGAGTAGATGAGAGACCAACTACGGCACAACCATGTCCCAACGAAAAACAGTACTTTTAAAACCAGGTCGTCTCATTACAACAAGTACATTTTATGATGTTTCTTTAATGGTAACAAACTGGAGTGCTCGGTTTCAGCAGAAAATGTCTCTAAAAAGCAAGGTATGCACATCCTCCTTTTGACGGCTTTGGAATTCAACATATAAATTCTCTTCCTTCTCACCATGAGGTATTTCATCTTTTGCTAGATAGTAGCATTTGTTTAGGTAGGATGATTAGCTTGTTACATGATTTAATGATAATATCATTACCTTAATTTCTATGGACTGTATGTTTTATCATTTTACAATGATTGACACTCTTGGGCAAACGTCGACTGACCAACAGATTTTACAGTTACTTACCAGTCATCGATTTAAATGCCAGGTTAAAAAATATCTTGTACAACACAATCGCCATTCCATCGTTTAATAACGATTCACCTTCGATGATAGTAGAAAGCTGTTTGCTGGTTCCTTTTAACATTTACAAAGTTAAAATTCAGTTTCATGAATTAGACTTTATACAGCTGTAAATTGGATCGGGGTGGGGGGGGGGGGGTACTCTCCTATGTGGGCTATATAGGTATGTGCAGCCCCAAAGGGTGTGGTTTGTCAGCCGTTTTGCTCAAAAATAGGGTATCGATTTTGGCCATTTTGGTCACAAATAGGGTATGGTTTTTGCACTCTAGTATTGAATGGGTATGCTTTTCAAGAAGAAGCTACCTTTTCATCATTATCGATAAGACCATCACCAAAAGCCCGTCATAAATTATGTTTAGGGCAACTGTGCCAGCCGCAATGGCCATAAATAGGGTATCGAATTCTTGGTCGGGTCATAAATAGTGTTGGGTAGATCGTAGATTTTGGTCATAACCGCTTCCCAATTTTTCTGGGTGTACAGGACAACTCTTATGATACCATATTTACTCTACTTTTACTTTTTTTCTCTGTTCATTGGCTTTATGCTATGTACTTTTCCGTCTTAGACGGGTTTTCAATTGAGTGTGAAAAGTAATCAGGTAATTACTCTGACTTCGATTTTGGTTTTACTACGGTTTGAGATGGCTGAGTAGTCTAATTGGTAAGCAATTGGTTTAGGTTTGGTTTCACGACACTCAATTGAAAACCACCCTTGACTAATACATAATCCTATAGACTCACCCAGGTCATTCAGCAAGGCTACTACAGCCACAGGATCTGTAGCGCTAACTATAGATCCAAACAGCAAGGCCTCAAACCAGGTCCAATGGTAGTCAACAAACACCATCTTGGCCATGATGCCCGAGAGCGCTGTAGCTACTGCTAAACCAAACACAGCAAGCAAGACAACCTGCCAGAACATCTTGTAAAAGATATGAACATCCATGGCAAAAGCTGATTCAAACAGGAGAACTGGCAAGAAGGTGGTCAATATGAGGTGGGGGTTCTGGCTTGAAATTGATGTGTACCTTTAAAATAGTGAAAGAATAGGCCTTTCCACGAATATCCGGATATTTTGTGGGATATTTAGAGGTGTCCGAGATATTTAATTAACAAAATATTAAGATATTTAGAAAATTTAGGCTATTTGGAAACATTCATAGCGCGAAAGCGGCAAGTTTTCAAAATGGCGGATGCTGGTAACATCGAAGTGCCTGAATCTTCAATCTTCCTCAACTCTTACAACTGGAAGAAAACTTTGAGAATTTTGGCATAAGTGTTTCAAAATCGGTGTATTTATACCACAAAATAAGAGATGTTTCGCGGTTTTCTCGAGATATCGATACAATCTTTTGTGATAGTTAGAAGATTTTTTGAGAATTGCCCTGAAGACATTTAGGGGGATTTTACGTGATATTTATGGAAAGGCCAAATAAAGAATCTTTGACCACCCCAGAACGTTTTGATGATAATAAAGCCAAGGCAGAGGGAAACAAACAAACAGGTCAGTAGATTTCTTTATCAGTTTTAAAATTGAATATAAACATAGTCAAGTAAAGGTTACCATCAATGAAAAAAAATTATATGACTTTTATTGAATTTCACAAACCAGGAAACGATTCTCACTGACCACAATAAAATCGTTCAAATGAACGTGGCACAATTTTGCAGAAAAATAGCTTCTTTAACAAAGCTAAGTTGGTAGTAGTAAGCTTTACACTGTCACTCATTATTAAAACTCGCAATAATTTTGAAATACAATTTCCTGACTTTCCTCTTACAGAAAAGTAATTCCCTGACTTTAAAGATGACGTGACCTTCCCTTTTTATTTTCATTTTCACCGAAGAAATCGATCGATTTGAAAAATGAAATTACGCCCCTAGAATTAAGGTTAAATCTTTACCAAATTTATGCGAGTGATTTTATATAATACTCATGTAAGACAGCTGTAATCAGTAAAGTTTCTCGATAAAACAACAGCAATTCAACTTTTTAAGAACTTACTTTTGTAGTTCTGGGACCGCGCCTGATATTGCTCCAAAACAAAGTCCGAGAACAATTAAAACTACTGTATAAGGTATTGGCCATCCTTTCATCAATTGCCGAACAATAGCTGAAAAAGAAATGCCAAGAAAGCGATAAGCTCCAGCTTGACTATCGAAGCAATAAACCAATTTAGTGATAACGTTACCACGCATAAAAACAAGAACTCGAAGCTTACCTCCAATAGTACATGACGTGAAGATAAACAGTATTGCATACGGGCTAGTTTCATGAGCCTCTTGGTAGGACTGTTCTTGTTCCATGGTAAGAACTTTTCACGTTTCAAAACAATCCTTGCAGGTCACATAGAGGTGCACAAGTAAACACCAATACATTCCTAACAAAGTCCCAGCTCACAAATTTCTATGGTGCCGTGTTTTTAACATTCCGAAAAGGAAAATGGAAGTATATCGGCTACAAACAATTCCAAAACACAAGTGCTGAGATTTTCGTGTCAATGAAAGCTGTTTCATCAAGAAGAGATGACGAAGCCTGCGCGGCCGCGTAGGTTTTCGCGGGCTTTTTTGAAAGAAACCGCTGATCAACTTTAGTCCGTTTTGAACGTTTGAATGAGATCGGCCATGAGATCATGAATGGGATAAATGGGATGAACTGAACTCTTTAATTAGAGATGTCCGTGCAATATTTCCTTTCGAATAAATAAATTTTAAAATGGTTGACGAAAGAGTTTAGACAAACACTCAAACGCTAACTGTAGTCAGTTACCTATTGCACTGCTGACTAGGGACGGAAAAAGGTCGTCCTCGGTCTTAAATAAAGTAATTTTAAAAGCGGCCTTCACACGGCAAACTTAAGTTGGCAAACCCGCGTTGGCAAACTGCTTCAAAAAGTTGGCAAACTCGTTCCTACACACGTCAAACTCTCGTCAAATCACAACACACGGTAATTTGCAACATGGCCGACTTAGCGCAGTGGCACTCACGTAGAACAATGGAACAGAAGAAGAGAAGAGAAGAAACAAAAAGCGAGAAAGCTTTGGACGAAACTCAGTTTGTCCGCCACTCCTCCATTTTCTGTTTGTTTGTTTTTAGTATACTTGTAGACAACAGATGAAACGTCCCACACAGCCGGACAATTGTGAACCTCTTCGATAAATTTAAAAGTGGCCTCGCGTTCATCTTGACTTGCGTGCGCCATTTTGAGAAGTGTCACGCAAATAAATTACGTGAATTGAGCCCGTGTTTTGATTGGTTGACAGTCAACAACACATGTTTGCCAATCGTTCACGCGTCAGATACGAGTTTACCAACACGAAAAAGTTGGCGAAAAAGTTGACCAGAATAGAGGCAAGTTCCAGTTGTCGCCAACAGTTCGCCAACGTGTTTCCCGACTGTTTTTGTGCCGTTCACACACACCTACTTGAGTTTGCCAACAGGAGTTTGTCAACTTTAATTTGTCGTGTGAAGGCCGCTTAAGATAATGAACTGCGCACCTTTCTCTCTCTGCTAAATATTCAAATGGATCAAATGTTTGGAACTTGCTTTTATGCCAGTTTCGCACCGGCTGGCCTTGATGCCTGCAACTTCCATGCGGGCTTGTTTTGAGAAAATAACTCACCGACTTACCTCTTCCCCAAGCCCTTTGGCATTTCTCTTGTTCTTGATGGTTAGACGAGCAACTGTTAACAATCCCACAACTCCATGTACAGCGTTTTAAGTAAACGAAACATACAAAGCAGTTCCAGAAATGTTTTTAATCGTATTTACTTAGTTTCCTGTACAAATAATTTCTATTAACTAGCGATCTTTTATCCTTGCTATTTCCTACGCGCGAATTCTGATGACAAAAATAAAGACACTCGATCCACGCTTGAATTTAGGCATGGTGTATTTCTTTAAAAAAAATAATCAATAAAAAATAAACTTTCTTCAGAGTCAAATTCTCGATTGATCTGCCATATAAAAATTCATAATCTGATTTGAGGTTAATTAACGCATGTATCGAACCTATACAAAAAAATAAACCTTGAATCAAATATTAAAAATACAGTCGATCCGCAGTACAGTGGACACCCGTGATACAACTTACGGGAGTGTACGTTACTGGGATTAAGGAAGCGGGGGGTACGGGTTGAAACGTAGTGTCCGCGTAAGTGGATTATAACCGATTATAACATTCAAGGCGATATGCAGTAATTTTCCAAATTGGACAGCAGATCAAATAGCAGTAACAGGTGGCTTCTATAGGATTAGTCTCCAGCTCCGGTGTACTTAAAGAGCGACTTCGCAAGACGTCTGGAATCGAGCCTACTAGTAGTATAAAATAAAATAAAAAAAAGATTTACTTCACAGTTACGTTCAAATTTAAGGATCATCTCTCACGGCAAGTCATTTTGTACCGATGCCGCTTGCTAACTTTTGATTAATTTTTAATCTCCACAGGGATAATTCGGATCATCTAATTCTAGAAGTGGTTTGTTTAAGGTTAACCAAGTTGCAGTTCATCTCTGGTTAGCGACTTCATGTACACAACTCTCAGCTCTCTCATGCAACCAAATAACTGTAAACGAAACCGTACTGACAGAGTACCTCCCATAACTGGCACATTGGCGGTCACCTACGAGAAATTCGACTTTATAATAAAAGTTCAATCATTAGCCACATGGTCCAGCAGAGGTTTCCCTTCTCAGACTGTAATGCGAGCTCGTTGGCAAGCTGGAAATTTCCCTTTAGCTAACATAACCTCTCCTGCTATTGTTAAGCTAGCAACATAAAAAAGACATGCAATTCAGTGCCAGTGTCTTCTCCTTAGGATAACTAGTTGTCCCGTAGAACGTCACGCAACGATCTTCCAAAAAGTGAAAAAGACCAGCGTGACGCTTGTCACGTTCGCAGATGGTTCTGCCCAGACTGCGCAGGAGATTAGCATAAGCAAAGTCCACTCCAGTAGGCCTTAAGCAACAAAGAGTTTTGTTTCGTCGTTTGACAAGCCTTGATATAGGCAGTCGCAGTTGACGTCATCCCTTCCCGAAATGCTATGCACACTGTGATGACGTCATTTCTCGATTCACGGTTCAGGAAGGTGATTTCTGAGCCTGCTTGAACTGACTGAAGGCCAGCTGCAAAAGAAAAGTGAGAGAGGAGGGCCTTTGAGTGACAAAGGCATAATTAATGGGCTAACGGTGCAGGTAAAACTAAGTCAAAGGAGTATCCCTAGCGAGAATCTGAGTGAAAATGCTAATATGAATGAAACTTTTGAATTGCAGGTCAGAAGCGACAGTTGTCCGTTGTTCTGTTCACTCTGTTGAGCCACGCATGCACATAGACTTGCAGGAATCTCAGGAATCTCAACAACAATGAACTCAGCAAATGACAGGAAGTGAGGATGACAAACGAGAACACGAAGCCATTCAAGTTTGGTTCCTATGAAGTAACCTGAAACTCTTCGACCAAATTGTTTCCAATTTTTCTTGCTTTACTGCAGTCATTAACCGCGACGCCTAAGGCTAGCCCAGTTCTTAGTTACAGCTTCAGTAGTTCAATGTAGCCTTACCTCAAAAGCCTGTCCTATGGTCATGGTAACTTCATTTGACAAGACCTTTTCAACAAAACAAAACACATCTTAATTTTCTCAAAAATAGAAATAACACTTGTGGCCAAACCATGGAAGTTTCACAAGGTTCGTGGAGCGTGAGGAGAAGCTCCAATCACGTGCGACAGAACAGGATCCCCTGGTCATCGCGAGTGATTCGCCCTTCACGCTCGCTGCTCGCCTCGCGCGCGTTACACTCTCACGCTCCACGTTCGTCTCCCGCTCTACAGTCTCTGGGACAGGAGTTATGGCTTATTGACTTACAGTAGATTCCACCCTGAACACGTGGCAGTAATGTTTCTCCGTTTTCGCGTCCTTGGCGATGTAAGCGAACACTTTTCTGTCCTCTGGATCTTGAGTGATGTATGATATATTCCTCATGTCGTGATAGCTCACCATAATCTGCAAAAAAGTCTTATTTATCAGTTGGGTGTTTTGTTTGAGTGTGGGACAATGTGCTAGCAATGAACCTCACACGACCAGATCAACATCATCATCATCATCATCATTATCAACATCAACATCATCACTAACACTAACTATCAAAACGCATCACCATCTCCAATTGATTCACTTTATGACAGCATACATACAGTACTACATTATGAAGGGTAAAAAAAACAAAAGTAGTTTTTACCTTTGACCTTGCATCGATGAACTTGATTCCTTTAACCGACACAGACAGTGTCACTGAGGGAATCTTCTGTAGTTTGGCCGTTGACAGCTAAAAGAAAGTTCAAAGAAAAACTTCACACTATAGCCCCGGGTTGTTTGACAGGTGAGGTAAAATCGACATGGACGCAATCTCTGCGCCATGAGCAAGGGAAAATTTTGAGAGTGCCTTGTCGCGAGTTTTCAAGCGGTAGTTTTGCTTAAACGTTTCTAAACTCAAGTTAAATTATTCATCAAGTTTAAACAAAGGAAATCATGACCGTGACGGTGTCTGGATATCTGATCTTAATTAGCATAGATTTTTACGATATTATTGCTCCGTTTTCTCCCTAGTTTTAGCTTCGATTGAGAAGATATATCAAACACTCAAGACAGTGTTTGACCAAATTTTTAAACGCCTCGAAGTTCACCAAAAATACTCCGCTGCGCGTCGTATTTCCAACTCTCTCCTCGGTTCAGTTTGGAAATTTCTCAAGTTCATTGTTTATAATCCGTGTCAATCTTCTCCATCTGCAACCATCCTTGTTCCTTTACGGTTAATTTTTATCTCTTTGGTGTTTTTCTATCTTTGAAAACTGTTATTTTCAGGTTTCCTTCAATTTAAAGATAATTTTGTACTTAGCCAAAATAACTAAAATTGTCGTGACTGAGCTCCTTTACTGTTAGATGTCACATTACCCTCATTTTACGGCAGGCGTCAATGGTAGCTTCCAGCCCTGTGATTGTCTTGACAGCATGCGACCCGAGGTACTGGAAAACAAAATAATAAGCTCTTAAACTCAAAACTAAAGGAGGTAAAGCGAGAAGGGAAAAAAATCGTCTAAATGTGAAATAAAAGAACTACAGGAATGTTAGCCTAAAGCGTTTAAGCCGTTGAAAAGTTCCAGCCCAGAATATTTTAATTAACGCTTGCTGTAGGCTGTGGGAACGTTTCAACTTTGAGCTGTCTTACCGTTTCTTCACTAGGGCTAACGCTAACAAGGAAATTCATGATTCTGATTTGATTCCATCTTACAATTGATTCATATTAGTGCTGCTGGCTCAACTTTGCATTTCAATAAAACCCAAGTTATCTACCAAATTACTTATTACAAACATCTGTCGGTTTCTTTTAACGAACGTTTTTACTCACCAGGGTGGTGTAGTTGACGCATCCTTTGATCAACACTGACGAATCGTGTTTCCACTTTTTCGATTTTCTCGGCTTTTTTTGAGGCACCTGCAAAATTAAATTGTTCTTACACTTAGCACAAAAAGCTCACTCTCTCGGACCCCACTTCATGCTGATTCAAGTGACTCGGTTTGAAAACGAGGCTGGCGTGACGTCATACCTGCTTGTTGCCAGTCATGAACTCTTCAGCAGCCGCCATCGAGTTTTCGGCGTTACTAACTGATGATACAGTCGCGGTGGCTGGCGGTTTCTCGTCTGGGCAGTACATCTTGAGCTCGGCCAGCTTCTCTTCGAGATCCGTACTGCTTTCGTCAAGGTTTAGGGCCTGATATAGATAAAACAATGATTCTAGCAACTTAATCAGGACGGGAATGTCGCTGTTTATTCAACTGTTTCCTCGCTCGTTTGCTTTTTGTCTGCCAGTTTATTTGTTTGTAGGCTAGTTCATTCCTTCCTTCCTTCCTTCGTTCAGTCATTCACACAGTTAGTCACTTAGAAAGTCTAACACGCAGGAAGGCATCCAGGCAGTCAGGCAGTCAGACAGACAGTCAGACAGTCGGTCAGTCAGTCCGTCAGACAGACAGACAGTCAGTCAGTCAGTCAGTCAGTCAATTAGTTTTTCTGTGCCGAAAGAGCCATGGTCCGATCAGAACTTTATTGCATTCACCCAGATAATTCTTAAAGAAAGTTGGTGAAGCTATGAAGACATGTTATCTGACCATGAAATTAGAAATGAAAGTAGAGAATGCTTACTTCTGGTTGGTCATTCCTTTGCGGTTCTTTTACATCTTCTTTTAACGAGGCGAGTATTCGTTTCCGATGGCCCAGAGAGTTTACTTCCAAAACCTAACAATTCAAAGGTAAATTTTGTAACTTCATTGTCTCAGAGCATTAATTCTATAAAATCAAGACAAAAATATTTTGACAGTTGTCATGGCAACTAACCGACGTCAGCTCCACTTCCCAGAGCATGTGAATTCTCTCCATGGACGTGAAGCCATTGTGCTGAAACACGTCAAAATACTCGGGAAGGCAAAGTAGCTCTAACCAGTCCTCTAAACCCTCGGGTTTGGATAAGGCCGGATCGCTAAGCCGCGGACAGACTGGTAAGGACTTCAAGGCTTCCATAATTGTCCTGTTGAGGTAACGAGAGAGTTGGTTCAAGTTTGAAATGAAAGAGATCTTACGTATACGTGACTACGACTACCTCAACAGCTACGTCACAGTTTAGCCTAGATTTTTCAAGTTTTTTGTATGTAGCCAAAAAAACTCATAATACCATGACTGAGCTCCTTTAACAGTAACATAAACCTTGCAAGGTTGCCGTACACTACAAACACTAAGAGCAAAATGTTGGCACAACAACACCCACAATAATCACTGATCTATGCTTAACTTCGAGAACATTCCTGGAACAAAGGAAGCGTCCAGTGTTGTAGAACCGTGGACTAATGAAGGACTGTTCTAAACTTCCCAGAGCTAGGCATGCCATTACTCATTCAAGTCCCTCTACAAATATATAATGCCCAGACAATGGACGGGCCAAAGAAAGTAGGTGAACAAGGGAGAGAGTGGCTTACTGCAAATGGAATTTAAGGTCATTCCCCAGTATTGCATTGCGCATCCCTACTGCGCATAATTTTACGCGTGATTAGCGCGCGCGCATTAAAAAATGGCGGCTTTTTCTTTACGGCTGGACCTCGCCATAGAGGTAAATCGTCATTTTCTCACAAATGAGTATGGTGACCTATAATTTTTTTTCTGTTGTTTTGAATTGAGTAATAAATTTCTCAGTGTAAAATAAATATGGACCAATTCTCAGTGTTAAACGAAAAACAATCGTCGGAAACGTGAATTTAGCAAGCAATCGTGACTTCAATCATGGTGCTATTATAAGGATTCATTGGGTATAAACAAGGTGCTGTTGCTCCTAAACGAACATGGGAACCCCTCATTTTTATTTCAAAGTTTAAGTTCCTATAATATAAACAATCAATAGGCAAAGTTTCACAAAAATCTCAGTGCGGGTTCTATTTAAGTGGAATGACCTTAAACAGAAGTACTACAAACAATATTTGACTTCTATTTACCTTCTATGAGAAAAGTCTACAATTCCAATGTCCAAAAGATCGTCATCTTCGAGAACTCCATTCTATGAATAAAGCACAGTTTGTTAAGAAATAGGAGGCAGCGTGGTCGCGGGTTCAAGTTCCGCTCTGACCACTAAGCTGGAGTTGTTTCTCGGTAAACCCTAGTCATGTTTGTAAATAGCCAACTGGTCTGCCTCCCGCCAGTTGGGATTTTTAAACCTATTGTGTTTATTTGAAATATTTCTTTCTTTCAGTTTAAGTGGTCATGCTAGTTGTAGCTAAGCGGATCACCGAGATGGAAGCGATGACTGCCAAAAAAGAGAAACAAAAGAGCTCTACACCAAAATACTTCTTGAGCTTCTTAACAAAGAAAGAAAAAAACGTGGAAACAACCAAACGAAGGTCTACCTACCAAAAAGTTGATATCGTCAAATCCATTCGCCATCATGGACGACTCGTACTGATCAAGATCCAACGCCTTAAGCCAGCCAGGAACAGTTTCTGCTTTGCCTGTTACACAGATAAGATCAACATCTGAGTTCTCCTGACTGTTTGTCATACATTTCTATAAATCTCTTTGAGAGAATTTGGACACACACCGTCCGCGCCTCGCCCTGCAACCTCCGCCTAACAGAGGTTCTTGATCAACAGTTGCATCTCCCCTTGTATATAAATTATCTTCAGAGAATTTCACTGGCGTGAATGAAGGTCATTCAGGTTCAAGACTTTCCTAATGTAGTTTGTTATCACAACAAAAAGGTGGGGATAGGGGAAGACAAAGAATGGTGTAAACGAAAAAAAATCAGTGAGATCTAAGACCTACCCGCATTAGCGATCTGTTGCTCCAAAGTCTGAGGCACTTCGATTTGACCAATAGAAGATAGAAAAGCTTCGATCTGAAGAAACACAGACAGTTGTTATCGCCTACAAGATCGCTCTCGCCAGTATTTCGTGTTTTCATGAAGCTACTGTTGCTGAAGATACAAGATAGTATACATCGGACATTTCCTAGTTGCCTTTTGCCTCTGTGTCAAAATCAGTCTTAGTGCGAAATCATTCATATAGAAATGTGTTTCCCCTACAGGTTCATTTTCATGCAAATCAAACTCGTTTTCATATGAAAGGTTTTGCGCGACGACTCGTTTTGAAACAGAGGCACAAGGTAACTCGAAAGGGCTTATTAAAATACCTTTTCCCATTCTTCTCTCTCGTCCATGGGGCTATCCGCTGACAGTGTGCTTAACCTGTAGGACCTAGGCCTTTCTGCAGATGCTCCTCTCTTGACGACGCTGCCGTTCTCGTGGGGCTGATTACCGTTGGCTTCTGCCGCGTCGTCGCCTTGTTTGAACAAAACGTTCTCGTAAATCAATGGCGATGGTTTGACGTCGATTTCAGCCTCGGCTCCGTCTGGTGCCTGACGCTCGCTGTCCGGCGCAGAGTTTGTGTCAGTGAAAATGTCCTCTCGTGAAGAGTACGGCGAAAATCTCTCGTGCAGCTCGGCAAAATCGCTTTTCTTTGGGCTTTCGGTCTTTGGCGAAAGGGCGGCGGCAGGGGGAAAACTGAACGGATCTTGATTTCTTCCAAAAGAACCTGAGCCATTTTCATCTTTCCTAGCATCGCCGCGCTTTGTTGTGTACTCCTCGTCGTGTAAGCTGTCACTGCGCGGAAGAACCTTCGGTTTGGACTTCTTACGTGGCATGGGACGGGGGGGTTGTGGTTGTTGGGATGGTTCATCCTTGACATTTTCAGGATCCTCTGGGATCGTTGACATGTCTGAGGGTTGAAGAGCCCCGAGCGCTTCAAACACTGATTCTTGAGCAGTGTTGGGTGACGGTGGCGAGAAAGGTGGTGTTAAGACCGACTCCGACGTAAATGATATCTCGCTTGAGGTGGTACTCTCTCTGTTCTTTGTCTCACTAGGTCCTACTGCCGTAGTCGACAGTGTGCAATACTCCCCCCCGGAACCTCGCGCACTCATTTGCCGGACTCTCTCCCAGTCTATGGTTCCCTTTTCGGAAGGACCTTCAAGGCGCACTTGCTCGTAGGTCCCTTGCTTAGGGGGCCTTCCCGGTGACGGCGGTTCTTGCCTCATGACGGAGTGCCAGTCTGAATATTCGTTTTGTCTGCGTGGAGGGACCTTGGGGAGGGCTGGTTCGTGCTTCTTTTCAATCCACTGCACTTCACCACTGCTTTGGGACTGAGGCGCAGCAGCTGCGCCTGGCCGGGGAGGCATCTGTTATGGATATCAAAGAAAACATTTTTTTTCTGTGAAAAATGACGGGGAGGTTGCTAAAAAACAAGAAGTCAGGTAGCTATAGAACAGGGACAGATGATCAGATTGAATTACATAAAAATTCACACTTCATGCTTAAGTCAAGAAATCAGCACAAGTTTCAATTTTCTCCCGACGTTCGATCTTTTTTCAGCCGCAAAATTTTCTCATCCCCTCCACTCTTTCCTCCACAAAGGCTTTTCGGGTGGGGAGAATCCGCTGAGCGATATGAGTGCAGATCATTCGACTTTATACCTACACACACCTCGCACAGCGGTTTTCTATAACGAACGTTTCGACCTCTGCGGAGGGGAGAGAGTTCCCCCCCCCCCCTCCCCCAGTTTCCGTGAATTAGCGCAACAAAGGAATTTTAAGACATAACAGGTTCACAAAGACTCGTTTTAATGTGGTGAGCGTAAACAAAATGGCAAGCTCACCGGTGGCACGTCTCTTGGAGGTGGAGCAATCTCGTATACAGGCGATGACATAATAGGTGGCACTTCATACAAAGGTGCCGACACTGAGGTGTTCACTGAGCTAGATGGTTGCTGGGCCATTTGCGCTGATCCTGTCTGGGACCCTGTTCTTTGTGGACCGACCATAGAATACAGAGATGCTGACACTGGAATGCTCATCGAGCCAGATGGTTGCTGGGTCATCTGAGTAGATCCTGCCTGGGACCCTGTTCTTGGTGGATCAACCATAGAATACAGAGGTGCCGACAATGGAATGTGCATTGAACCAGATGGTTGCTGGCTCACCTGCGCTGATCCTGCCTGGGGCTCTGCTGTTTGTGGACCAACCATAGAATACAGAGGTGCCGACATCGGAATGTTCATCGGACCAGATGCCTGCTGGGTCATCTGCGGTGATACTGACTGAGACCCTGTTCTTTGCGGACCAACCATAGCGAGAGTTTCGTAATCTCCACGGTCGGCAACCTGCTCCTGGAGTTCCGCCGGTGGGGCCAGTATTTCGTACGCAGTATTGTCTGGAGGGCCCATAGGCTCGTACCCTGCCAAAGGGGCAAAAGGCTGCATTTCAGGTGCAGAATCACTAGGTAAGGAACCTGGCTTTCGTAGCCGTACAAATTCATATCCTTCAGCATCCAGGAGGCAGGGCTTCTCTCCTTGGGCCCTGGCACCTGAAGCTGACGAGGTATGAAGCCCTGCGGTGCTTCTTTTCTCCTGGGGTACTTGACTCGGTGGTGGTACCACATCATATGAAGGTTGATCCAGAGTAGCTTTTCGTGGCGGAAGTGTCACAAGGTCGTAAGCAGAATCTTGGCGGAGCGGCTGATTTGACTGCTGTGGAGTTCCAATGGTGGTATTTTCGTATAAATCAAACGACTGGCCCCTTGATGTTCTAGAGGAGACTTGGCTGGGTGTGTCATCCCCCTCCTGACCGTTTCCTTTACCTCTTAAATATGAGGAGGGGACTTCATAGATACTTGGCTGTCTACTTGAACTCAGTCTTGACCCCTGTGGTGATCCAACCAAGTCATAGCTGTCATTGTTCTGTCTCTGAGCTCGTGAAAGCTGTTGATTTGGCTCGCCAACCAAAAAATAGTCAGGGTTATCTTCACTAACCATTCCTTTAAGAAGACAAACATGATGTTTGACAATATGGTCAAAAAATAATGGAAAGCAGTAAGCATCATTAGTGTCCAACTCCACTCAGTGGGGTAGAAACAACACATAGATCTCCTTATTGTAAAAAAAAAGGTAAAGTCTGCATACGAGCCACGTGGCCTATCAGGGCTGGAGTTTATCCCAGTTTCTGTAACATGAAGCGACCAGGAGTAATTTCTACTCCCCCTGGGTGGGATACTACTCCATTGCAGGGTAACCCCCCAGCATTAAATTTGCCGTTACCCATTTAAACACCTGTGTGGAGGGAGGCTTTGCGAGTGTTAAGTGTCTAGCCCAAGAACACAACACAACGTCCCCCGCCAGGGCTCATACCTACAGTAGACCGCTCAATCTGGAGTCGAGCACATTAGCCATGGAGCCACTGTGCCTCCATCTCATTGTGCTGCATTGCTATATATGTGCTACCAAGGACTCCTGGTGAACTAGGTCAATGAGGCCCTGCTAACCAGGAGATCTGACCTGAAAGGCACACATTTATAGGTTCAAACCTTTTCAGGGACTGGATCTTGCAGTCTCCGATTATCCCATGGTCATGACATAGATGAAATTTAACATCATATCAACATACCACTGTGTTGATATTTTGACAAGAATTAAATACTGCTCCGTGATAGCCAAGATGAAATGAATCAAATCCTGTGCTGTGATTGGCTACCCAAGCTGGCAAGATGGTGCCATCTTGCCCACTTGGGGCTACCTGCATGAGATCACCTGCTATGTCCAGCAAGAAAAGAGTGTTCTTTTCCCATATAATAAATCCTTTATTGACCAAGCTTGTTTGGTCAAGATGGCTGGGCATAGGCCTCAAACTTTGTTGGTGTGTTTATGGACCTTGACTCCATCTTGGTCCATAAACACGCAAAAAAAGAACTTGGCCAATATCCAATCATCTTGACCTCAAACTTGGTCAATAATCCATACATAAAATTTAATATCTACCTGATATGGGTAAAGGTTCACTTTCCTCGCCAGAGGATGGAAATCCAAGACAGGAATAATCATCAAACACTGTTTGAGAAGGCGCACTCATTTTAGCTGGTACAAAGTTCTCCCCTTCGTTTCGGACTTTAGCATAAGCACTGTCAGGGCGCAGCGGGCACCGTGCATTGGCAACTGCCCCAGGCTGTGCCGGAGAGCCAAGGAGGGAGTACCCTACTCTGACCTCCTGAGCGCTTAGCATAGGGGAAGGCTCTTCAGGAGGCCCTAGGAGGGCATACCCTCTACCAGCATTAGACAAGTGGACATTGTTTGGAGATCTGGACCCCACTTCGTCATATCTAGTCCAGTCAAAAGAGTGTCTGCCTGAAGTACCTGTGAATTAATTCAAACTACAAATAAGTCTGTTGCAATGCTTTGGACATGGACAGCGTAAAGATTAACAAGGTCACAGCTGATTGTCAGCATACACTGATTCATTTATTACTAACATTGTTTACCATTTGTTTACAGAAACTGGTTTGTCAGCAGCTGTGCAAATGGTAAGCAAAAATGCCTGTTGGTTACTTTCATCCAGATTAACCATTTACCATTTACTTATCAACCTCCAATTTACCGAGAGAGCCTGGGACAAATTCAATCTGATCATAATTCCAAGATGGTGGTAAAGAATTGCAAATGGTAAGCACATTTTTCATTTGGATATTTCGTTGGAAATTTTGGACTGAACCTATCGAGGTAAAGTCTGCCAGGCATTAAATTCGCCAGTACCTATTTATGAACCTGGGTAGAGAGAGGCACCGTGAGAGTGAAGTGTCTTGCCCAAGAACACAACACAATGTCCCCGGCCAGGGCTCAAACCCAGACCGCTCGCTCCTGAGTCCAGCACACTAACCATGAGGCTACCACACCTACCTCCTTTTTCATTTTTTCGAACAGTTCTTGGTCAGTCAAGCCAAAATAATCTTCCTATTCACATTCTGATTGAAATGTCTGGAATTTTCATGTAAATGGTAAACAACTATTGACTTTTTATTCCCAAGTGTGCTCAACATCTAATTTCCCCTTACACAGATTATGGCAGTCAGTCCCCTCGTGGGTAAACAACTCACCTGTAGGCGGTGGAACGGTATCATAACTGGTTTGCATCTGCAAACAAAATATTATTTTAAATGCATTTAATAATAACATGGTGTGAATAGCCTCTCTAATTCCTCAAGATCAAACAACACTGCTCAGTTGTGGGGGTGCTGTTGTAAAATCTTGCAGAGACTGTTCTCTGTAAAAGAACTTCACCAATAATGAAATGGATACATGTATATATATATATATAAGATGCTTGAAATATGGTGCTCTATTGTACAAGCTATAACAATGAAATTTCATTTCTTTCCAGTTGAATATCACACAAAGAATGACATCAACACTGTTAGCTGTCTCTTTACTGGCCACCTTCTCTTCACTATAAGATTGTCACTAAATCAAATAGGGTAATTTTCAGATTCAAAGGGTAGGCTGAGTTCTTTGACTTGTGTAACTCACCAAAGATTCCTGTTTTGTTCTCAGAGCTGGAACCGAATCATATGTGCCAGATCTCCGAAGCAGGTCAGAGTCAAAAACTGTTAATGAAGAAATTAGCAAACGAATGAGAACTTTGAACTTTAATGGTCATTATGATGCAGCTTTAGAGTGACTAGACAGGGTGTAGTGACTTTTGTTGATTGTTGCTGGTTTCGAATTTCTACACAAATAACAGCTAATCTAGGATACAGCTAAAACCTTTGCGAGGAGAAATCTTCTTTCAATGATTGCCCTCTTTGTGATAAGTACTTTCCTCTGTATGTGTTTTTGACACTCACACCAACTAAAGTAGTTTAACTAAATTGATCAGGTTTAGGTTTTTTTGTCCCTTTGCAGTCATTTCGAGAAGACAAATTTCAAACCACCTTGCTAACATACAGTATTTATTCAAACAGATTTTTACCTGGTTACGTTGTGGGGTGTGCATGGTAAGGGCAAATAATTTTTAACCTTGTTTAGTTTAACCACTTTTAAACATGTTCTTCAAACAAAAGCCTCCCTTTCATTTTAGACATTTCAGTACTTATATCAAAAAGAAACATCAAAGCAGGGCTTTCATTAAGGGCCAGGCACCAGACAAATTGACTGGCCGTGAGGACAAGTTTGCCCAGCTGGTTTGACCATCGGGCAGAAAGTTTTTCTTACAACTTTAGAAGTTCAGTTCTAAAATAGTTTTGCCCTCGTGTGAAAACCACATGTCCTCCTGCTGAAAACGTTTTAATGAAACCCCCGATCAAAGTGCCCTCTCCTAGCTAATCACTAAAGGCAATGAAAGGATGGCAATTGGTCCTTCAAAAACCATATGGGTCTCACAAAAATTTCGGAGAATTTTGTAGGTCTCCCAGTCTTTTTTTAATGCTTATGTGCTTCTCACAATCTCAATTTTTTTAACAAAGCTGTCTCGGAGTCTCAGTTTGTTTGCAAGGCTAACAAAGCCTCAAAGTCCAATTTGTTTGTATGTTTTAATTTTACACATGACATCTGAATGTCTTGGGGTGTGAACATCTCGAGCTTGCATTTAAAACACTTTGAAGTCTCAGTCTTGCAATTTCAAAAGTCAAAATGTCTCGAGCTCACATAAAGAAACGCTAGTCTCATCATCTTGCCAAGTCTCACATTCACCATTCACCACCTCTAAATGACCACCCTCCCTCGTTAAAAGGGGGACAAACCTTGTCGATTTGGTACATTTTCATAACTCAGTGTCCTTGTGTACATTGCTGATTTAGGTCGATCTGAAAATCCCTAAAATTGAAAGATACAAGATGGCCAAGTTACGTTCAGGTTCTTTTGATTGTTAGTAGACATACATGGAATACAAAAAAATACAGAATACAGTAAAACTAAATCGAGTTTGACTCACAGGGAAAGTGTTTGATGTCCTAGAAGTCCTTGTATTCGGTCTGAATTCTATTGAAAACAACAAGAAGTATTATTTATACATGTAAGCCAAAAGGGTTACCACGTTTTAAGTAATGTAACATACAACTTGCATCAAACACAAGAGACATGTTCTATTTAGATTTTCAAATTCCATGAAGAGAGCTGAAAATAAGTTATGTACATAGTAGGGTATTTTTTTTCAAGAAATTGATGGTGTTTGGTATTATTTTTATTAAACACTGTGTCAAGTATTTGATAGAGTTTGATACTATTTCCTCCAAAACAAACAAACAAATACGCTACATCATTTATCAGTTTGAGAAACCTGTCACAAGATACAACAGGAGTTTAAAAACTGAGAGAAAACGATATGTTTTAATAATATCAAGTGGTCACAACCTCAGAACCAGAGTGTTTGGAGAGAAAAGATACTGTTTCAAACTTGATGGAGATGATGCTAACCAAATTGGCAGTGATGCAAGCTCCTCGGACAAATTACCGAGTTCTCTCACAAGACAAACCCATGAACTTACATCACTAGGACGCTTTAAAACAAAGCTATAGAAGATCTGGGTTACTAAGCCACATAATTTGGTTCAAGTGTATAACAAACACAGTGTCGCTTCAAAACTGAATGTAGCAGCTTTCAGTTGTGAGAATAGTTTCTTATGTTTTTTATGCATAAATGTGTTTTGCTCATTGTCAACATCATCTTCAAGGTGACTCTTGCAAATAACGACAACATAGTAAAAACTAAACAAGCTGAGTAGTTACAAGAATTATTACGCTTTAAATCAGTTGTAGGAAAAATAAAGAAAAGAAGAGGTAGAAAGAGAAAAAAAATATATAGATACAAATATAAAAAGAAATTTAAGTAGTAACAGTACCAGTTCTAGACAGAGCATTGTTTAATAAAGAGCGATAGCAAATGACGTAATGATGCAAAAGGTGAATTACACTCACCAGTACGTTGTCGTTTTAAGCTAGATACTGGTTCTTTGAGACTGCATGCTGGTTAGCAACAATTATAAGAAAATTAATGATTCAGTAATTATTATTCATTAGCCAAAGTAATCATCACAAAGGTCAGAATGTGATTAACTATTAACAAATAAATTAAAACAACAGTGTGTTAGTCACAGTACATAGACAAATGTTAATGGAACATAATTAACTCCAGTTACAAATTAATTACTTACAATTAATTTCTTTATTTCACAAGTTAGATTCACAATTATAGAAATGTTAAGCTTCCAGCTATGTTTATTCATGATCATGCATCGTTCATCGCTGTCTAGTGTATGTTTCTTGTTACAAAAGAAAATATTGGTCAAGAAGAATTCTTTATGCTTCGGGGGTTTTAATCCTTATATAATATCAAATAAGGAAGCACATATGAAACTTCAATATGCAAAGCAAGATAGCATTTCGTCTCATTGACACTTGCCAGAAGGTATAACTAGTTAATTAATTTATTTATTTAACACAAGTTAAATCTAGTGCTAATAGGGTAGCATATTTTTTACAGTACTGCTGCAAAAGGCAAGGTCCAGCTGTGATTCAGCCTGTAAAGCTAGTGTCCCATCAAACTGGCACTTATCTCCAGTTTCTACAACAGAAAGTAACAGAGAGTGTTCTCCCTCCCCCCAGCATCAAATTTGCTATTACCCATTTATACATCCAGGTGTGAGAGAGGCACTGCAAGAGGAAAGTGCATTGCACTAAGACATAACACAATGATCTCAGCAGCAAGGACTGAAGCATGGACCAGTTGAAAGAGAATACAGTGCACTAACCATTATATCACTGCACCTTCCTACAGTACAACAAAACTCACCATAAATAAGACTTTCTATCTCTCTTGTCTTTGCTGAGGGGTGAGCAGCCAACAGATCTATAACTGTCTTGTTGTTGCTGTCCACCACTGTGATGTCAGCCCCTAGAATTTGAAACACAAAAGCCCAGTGATCAAGCCATAAGAAATTAACAAACGAAGTTAATATGTAAACAAAGTTCAATATGTAAACAATATGCAAACAAAGTCAAATTTTCAGCCTACATGTAAATGGACTTCCATGTGACTTAACTATATAAACATAACTATATTGTCTAATAGAAACTAACATTACAACAGTACATTATAAGAGTACATTCACTGAAACTGGGACCACCCAGACCATGAAAACCAAATTATGACAGAACTGAAACAATAGAATACAACATTTTCAAATCCAGTGCATAAACTGTTTGGTACATTTGATTCACTGAATTTGAAAATGTTGGAATTTATTGTTTCAGTTCTGCCATCTGATTGGTTGTCATTGTCTGGGTGGCCCCAGTTTCAGTAAACACACTGTAAGTTTTGTCACCTGTTTGTGTTTTTTTTTTTTTTTTTACTTTCCAGAAATTTACATTTGCAGTCAGATAATGAAATTAAATACATTCAAGTTCAGTAGCCCATCAGGCTGACACTTATCTATAGTTTCCATGACATAAAAAGACTATGAGTAAACACTCACCACACTGTAAGAGAAGATTGACGACATCCACTTTACCAAACAAGGCTGCTTCATGAAGAGCTGTTCCAGAGGTACACTGTAGATCATGATAATTTTAAATACAAGGTAATAATCAGCTTTGATTTTATCAGCTGCATTCACCATTTGTTCAATGTTTTAACCAAATGGTTAAAAAAAAAAAATAACTTGGTTGCACCTTTTGCAGAACCTGTTGTAACCAAAATACCAAATGTTTCCAAGTCAAATCACTGACAGAACCTCTTCTAAGCGACTGTGACTACTTTTAGAGCTAACGAATGACACTTGTCTTATTGTTTTTACACTCTCATAAGCGACACCTTCAAGACTATCCTATGACTTCCCAAGCAGAAATTGGAAAACCCAGCTGTCAGATTATCACAATGTCAATGTTGTCAGACTGGCACTACAACAGATCTATGAAATTTCACAGTAAGAGCTACCAGATGTCTTGCAACATGAATACAATACAGTACTGTTCTTTTCTTTTAACAAAATTCCCCATATACGTGGTGACTGGAAGTTTCTTAGATGGCTTTAGACAAACTTGTCTAGTGCATTGACAAGTCTCTATACTTATAGGCTTTTCTGTTCTATAATATAGAAGCTTAAAATTTCCACCCCCTGTGGCATGAGCCACCACCTCCCATAAGCAGCCATCTTAGTCTGACATTTTGGGTGGTTGCGTACAGGAGGTTCAACTATACTCAGCTACATACAGATTGCTGTCTCTAGCAAACATACTTACTGTTAAGTTAACACCCATTCCACAACTAAGGAAGTAAGATACCACATTCATGTGACCATTTCTGGCGGCAAGATGAAGAGGGGTGTGCGTCCTGACTACATTCACATCCTCAAGCAGATTGGGATGGTAGTTTAGCAGTTGCTTAACCTAAACAGAAAAAAAAACTCTTACCTTTCATATTCACCTTACCTCATGTATTTATCCCTGATTAATACCATTGTTGCAGTTTAAAATGTACTTTAGGCCAGAATGATTTCAAAATACTTCAATTTTTTGTCACAGGGGATCAGGGAATCTGGGG
This sequence comes from Orbicella franksi, assembly GCF_964199315.1. NCBI lineage: Eukaryota > Metazoa > Cnidaria > Anthozoa > Scleractinia > Merulinidae > Orbicella > Orbicella franksi. The sequence goes on from NC_138150.1 coordinate 4,237,634, forward strand.
CTAACAACTTATAAATATTTTCAGACCAACAACATTAGAAAATTTGCAATGATTGTTTGCATGGCCTGGTGGAGATGAAGGTGGACTACTGTACAAAGTCAGGGATCAGATGTTCAAATTTGGTTGAGCGCAAAATATCAAAAGGGGAGGTTGATACGGGAACCTGGCAACGTAGGGTAGTGTTACAGACTGAGGGGGATGGGTAGTGCACATGTTATTCTTTTTAAGAACCCCTAAAAAGTGAAAAATAAAGACTGGTTGGAACCATTTAACCTAGGTTGAAAACATTCTGAAACACTAACACAATCCTCAAATCACAAGTACAGAAGCAAGAAGTGGTGCGGAGAAAAAAGTAACCTTCCAAATCAAACAAGGCCTAATGTATTTGATTCATTCTGTGATTGCTCAAGTAAAATTAACAAAGCTTTTTATTTACTAGTAGTAAAGATAATTCACTCACAGTTTCCATTCTGCCATACTGAGCTGCTAAGTCAAGAGGTGATTCTTGGCGACCATTACGAATGTAAGGGTCAGCATGATTCTACACAATGAACATATCAAAACAATACTGTTAAAGTGCTTATCACGCATCATCAAGTAAAATTACCTTCTCTCTTAAAGAATGCACAGAGAAATCAACATAATTTCAATAAAAAGTTACTAAGTCAGAATAATAACACAAGCTAGTGATCAGGCCTTGTTTTGAAGCTATGATTATTCGGATCCGCTGAATTCCTTTGCACAAACGGAAAAGGTTCCTTCTCTGGACACACATGAACATGTGTACTGATGAGAAGAACAACTCAGGACTTTGATTCTAAAATTAATCATTTTCACCCTTCTGGCTTACAGTGCACACCTCAAGCAATACAGCCACAACAAGGCTCTGGCCAAACTGGGAAGCTGAATGCAATGCTGTGTCTTCAGTGCCATTCTGTTACAAGGAGAGAAGCAAAGTTAACATGACAATACATGTAGGTAATGTCCAAAGCTAGAACAATTCAGTTGGACACTTGTAGCTCCCAGTCAATCTCTCTTTTCATAGGCAAAAGCAGAGGATGATGTTTCTCCCTTCAATTCAGTTCATGTTGATCAGCTTCAGGCAATAAATTTATTATACCAACTCTATAGCAACAATATCCCATGCAAGCTAAGAGCCTGGTACTGACTAATTTCACTGGCTGAGAAGAGCTTATCACTGGCTAAAATTTCATTACAAAACAAAAACTGAAATGACACACTCGTCAGGTAAGACTACCCTGCTGAGCTTGTTAATGAGCCTTCCGCATCCCTGTTACAGCATGCACTAATGTTGTCCATCATATATAACTTGCCTGTTCATTAACATTTGCTCTAGATGGTCCTGTGTTTATCAGCACTCTAGCCACATCAGCATGACCATTCCACGCGGCCAAGTGAAGGGGATAGTTCCCTATAGTACATAAAATATCGCAACAAAAGTATGATACCTGCAGCATGTTAAATTCTGCTATGTGCAATAACATTAAGTCGAGCTTAAGTTTAGTTCAGCATCACTCAAACAAAGCTGTTATTACAGTTATCAGCAGTCTGGCAAACAAAAAAGGCCAAAGGGTCAGTTCTGCTTTGTACTGACCCACTCTCCTTGTTTGTATGCCTTTTTAAACAAAAGAATATTTGACCACAGGTTCAACTGTAATAGCACCTAATATAATGTTGAATCGAGAGATTACCACCTTAACCATTACACCACCCCTCCTTCAGTTGAACCTTGATATCTTGTACTTGGATTCCTGACTATATTATAAAGTTATCTAAAGCTGCTATCTCAAACTCAAACCATTTTTCTTAGACATATTCTTAGATTCTGTCATTTACGATTGACTATCTCAAGCCACTGCTTTCTCAAATGTTTTTTCATTTCTTGTGAGAGTTTGAGATAATGGGGTTCAAATGTAACCAAAATGAAAATCTATGCTTACCAGAATTATCTGGAATGTTTGTAGAGGCATCATATTTCAGAAGAAGCTCTGCTGATGACCTGGAAATGAATGTGCAATAAGAGTGGACATTACATGAGACCATACCATAAAAGCAGTCCTGAAGCTGAGAGACAAAGTAGCATTACCATAATCATAGTGACTGTAGGTACACATCAGTGCAGTACAAGGTAACTAAGTAAAGGTATAGCCTGCATTTGAGCCTACTTGGTCAATCAGACCACTGGTCATCTCTGGTTTCGAGGGCATGAACTGATACCAGAGGAATAATTCTGCTCACTCCTGGATGGGAAGCTACTTATAGCCCAGGGAAGGGGGTTACCCAGATTATTTCACTGATATCCATTTTTATTTAAAACTGGATCGTTGGATAATGCAATTCAAGAGTTTTCAAAGGCTCAGCCACCATGGGTTATGAGCCATTATATCGTGCTCTACAAATATGGTAAGCATATGCCTGATTTTTGGGGCATTTTTATTTTTATTTTAGTCTATTTTTCTATATTTGGGGGCGTTTTTAATAAAACAGTTATTTCACTCGCGCTTGTTGGTTATGAGATGACTAAAGTCAACTCGGTGCTACAAGCCTCATTGACTATCTACCATCTCATATCCAATGCACGCTCGTGGAGTAATTGTTAAATATACCTGGGTGAAGAGCTAGAGGCAGTGTAAGAATAAAGTGACTTGCCACAGACATTTGACTTTATAAGGTCAACAGTACTAGGTCAACATCCCAAACCCATTTTATAAAGGTTTTTATACAAGTTGAACCTAACTGCTAAAGGCTACCTCGACCCACAACGGCCACCTCTACTGCAGCAGGATATTTTTGTCCCAGTTGAGAAATTAACTCTTATTTTAACCTCCTAACAATGGCTACCTCTCCACTATTTCTCCAAGGTGGCCACTGTCAAGAGGTTTGCCCATGCTGGTGAAGATAAAGAGGACTAATGCCCTAGTGTACGACAAAGAGGCGCCTACATGGATAATTTTGATAATTCACAAATAATATTAAGGCACACAGACCCATATCACATAGCATACAGTAGTTAATTGAAACTGAAAACACTATTTTGAGGAATCAATTCAATCAAACATAATTCTACAGTACTTCCACAAAGTAACTAAATAAATCTGCTTAAATAAACACTGGTTGAAAAACAACAATAATTTCAAGCTTGTACCCTAATGATTTTGAATCTAAAACTCGTATGGAATAACCTCGTTCGATTTGGGTCGATCATTTAGTGAGTGACAGTAAAGCTTATAAGCTTGCATGCTGCAACAACTTCAGCGATTAAATTCCTTCATAATTTATGTACCTGTGGCCATTTAACGCTGCATAATGAAGCGGAGTGTAACCAAGCTCGTCTTGATGATTTGGATTTACAGTCTTGCTCATTAAACTGCAAAAACGTGAATGCGATCAGTGAATTGTGAATGAGCTTTCATTTCCTGTCAAACTGTTTCAGGCAGCACCCAAATACCTTTGGATCCCTGACTTCCTCGCCTTCTGCCCGAGAATCTTCTCGATGTGTGCAACATTTCCAGTCTTTGCTGCTTGTAGAAGGTCCTGCTCTTTCCCCATGGTACCCGTGTAGGTGAGAGAATGGCTACCTTCGTGCAAAACACAATCACCATTTGTTTGCGATAAGTTACCAGATCAAATCCGCCATGTTGTTTTGCGTTGGCCCTTTTCGTTGACTCCCGAGGTTGGTCTCGCTCCAGTCCTTATCCTATGATTGCATTATTTTCGAGTGACCGAGAAAAAGTGAACGAACGAAGTACACAAGAAATGTACTCCTTCACTCAGTCCAGTGATATTTGGTTTTAATTTCATCATCCAGATTTCTGAAATACTTTTAAAACATGGATGTAGTTGTGCAGCGATGGCAAAAACCAGAAAACTAAAGATAGACTTCCGGGTTTGACTTTATAATTAAGTGGCAATCAAGCATAACAAATTAAGTACTTCTCCTAGACATTTGGCTGTTCTCAGTTCTTAAATTACTTACTACCTGCTCATCTGATTGTAAGGGAAACGTTATACGTAGTGTTTTTTTGTTGTTGTTGTTTGCTTGTTTTGTTCAAGCGCGGCAGCGCCTTGCAACATCTCAATCCGCGCGCGCGGTTCTACCGGACACATAAGTTAACGAACAGGCAATGGTCTGAAAAGAAGGAGTTGGGCCAATAAACTGATCATGACTACACTGAAAATGGTTGCGAAAGGATTATTTCATGACACCATTGTTATTCTTATTTATTTTATTTATTTATTTTATTTTTGTCAATTGAGTTAGTTGGAAGTGACTTGGCCGGCAAAAAAGGGATATAGCCAATTGAAAATACTCTCTCTAGCCCGTGCGCTAATGGACAAGCCCTAGCACTTGCCAGTATCAACGATTGGCTTTGCACCACTCGCTCTCCTTCCCGCAACTGATGTCCAATTTTGAAAATGAAGTAGTATCCACCAGTTCTTTTTTATCTGTTTCAGGTGCTGGCGGTCTTGTTACTGTAACCCTACTGTCCTGTAGATACACCATCATTCTGTCTCCAGTCGTCTAGATAAAGTGTATACCGTTAAAAATCGTTGAATGGGTCTTGAATACGAACAATTGCCAGATTGGGAGAAAAAGTGCCCATTATATCGGTGTTATAAATTACGGGCTGGCCAGTTCGATCCGTCAAAGTATGGCGGTTTTGGAATTCTAAAATCGGCTCGAGGCCAACCCCATTGTCTGCGTGGGTCCTTAGGCGACCTGTAGGAATGCGGAAAAGGAAATATTTTTGAACGCTTCTTAGTTCAGCTATCAAGGAAGATCGTATTCATCTCTTTTCCTAGATTCTTCTAATATTCTTCTTCTATACTTTATTTATTTTTTCATTCAATAATGAAATTCCGATTTAGCTAATACCATAAAAAATGTTTTTTTTTTTTTTTTTTTTTGCTTTCAATCAGACTTCTCCAATATAAACCTTAAACTTCAGTAAGTGAAGACAGTTTTGTAGTTGGATTGTCTTTTATTAAAAAAAAAACACCAAAAACTGCTTCTATTAGTAACTAAATGTCAAATCCGGAAACAATAGACTACGAAAATCTGCTGCGTTATTTTTTTGAAAATGCCTTAAGTGTGAGCCTGTTTATACTTCCGTTTGGTCGTATAGCACACCAGGTTTTGCAAGTCCATTCGACATTTGTAGGTAAATTAGGAGATGGAGAGAACGTCTCAACATTTACATACAACTAAATATTTCATGTACCCTACTCTATCAAACGAAAAAAAAGAAACAACACAACATTTATCTAGTAAATTGCGCGATTGATTTATGCATCAACAATCGTCCACTGTAGTTGATGAAGAACATGCCAGTCCCGAATGGCTACTTCCAGAGCGCTGTGTGGATGAAGAACCCGCGAGCCATCGATGACATTTGATATCTTCAATGCTTATTCTCTTCGTGAAATCTAAGTTCAGCATCCTACGAATGAGATCCTTGCAGTCGTCTGAAATCTGTTGCTTCGGTTTGCTGAAGCTCACGCCTCGCGTAATCTGCCCCAGTAACACCTTCATGTCACTGTCATCAAAGGGCATCCGGCCCGTCACCATGGTGTAAAGGACCACGCCCATACTCCACACATCAGCTTTTTCACCATCGTACGGAATACCTTTTGAAAAGATGAATCAGAAAGTTGACAAAGAGGTATCTATAGAATCAGAAGGAAATTCCTAGAAGACACCAACTCTGGTATTTTTTTGGTTTTTGCGATATACTTAAATGATCGTTTTTCCGAGATAATAGTCAAAAGTCCTTAAGGTGGTCTTACACCTAAATTTTTGCAAAACAACTCTGTGGAACAGTTTTGGTATCACGTTAAAGGACTTTGCACTCTGACTTAAAAAATGAGCTTTTCCAGCTCACGTGCCACGATAGTTAATGAATAACTAGCTCCTTAGTGTTAAAAAGTGGTGTTCATTATAAACACGATAACGTAATAATGAATGGTTCGAGAAGTATGGAATTAAGTTCATCCTGTCCATAAGCAAGTTGTCCAGGAGACAAACCTCAGAAAACAGTGTTTTGAGGGGGTTTTTCTCGTGAAATGTTGAAAAAGTGTATTAATATTAACTAATGTTAACTATATTAACTAAATAACAGGAAAAAATTTCATAAATTGCAAATTTTGGAGGTTTAAGACCTAGATAATTGTGTCCTTCATCTATGTTGAAAATTTGACAACATTCGGTTAAAACCCAGTGGAGATATCGTGTGCGAGATATTGATGATCCGTCTATTTGGTCATTTTGAGAAATAAGGCTTTAAAGTTTTACTTCGGTCTCCGAGAGCCCAAATTAGCCCTGTGAACTAGGCGGGGGGGAGGTTAGGGGCAGGGGGAGGGGTATATTTAAAGGTTTTACATAAATGTTTCATTGAACGCCCGAATACACACCAGTCATAGAAATGTTATCCAAGTATAAGGAGCGTATAAGATGGTAGAAGAAATAATGTTCAGGACCATGATGCAAAATTCTCATAACTACACATCTTTAAAGCGTTTGTGTAAAGTATCATTAAAATGTATTGAATTGAATCCATTTTGTGAGTACTCTTAGACTGTAAACAATGGTTGCTATGGGTGTTGCTATGTTGAAATATAGCTAGAAGTGTTCAGATTTCTTAATTTAAACGTAAATTCAGGAGTAATTAGAGGAAAATCGTTTCAAAATACGATTTATAAATGGACAGGGATGTTGAATCTTCATGTTCCAAAAAAATGGTTTTCTGGAGAAAAATTTATATCTGAGAGTATAAGACCCCCTTAAGAAATACCCCTTAATGGCCATAATAGGGTGTTCGGAAAAGCAAACTGAGATCAGAACACATTGCATTAAGAGTTAATCGGCAGGAAATTACCTTTAAGAATCTCATAGGCTGCATATGCCGCCGAGCCACAAAAAGTCTTGCAAAACTCTGACTTGTTAAACTGCTTGGAAAAACCAAAGTCTGTGATCTTCACATTAGCTCTGTCGTCCAATAAAATGTTCTCGCATTTTAAGTCGCGGTGCACGACTCCATTTTCATGGCAATGCTTAACAGCTTGCAACATCTGCGTGAAGACTCTCCTGCTCAGGTTTTCTTTTACGAATCCTTTTGTCTTTATGTAATCCAGCAAGTCGCCCCCAGTTGCAATATCCATCACCACAAATACTCTGTCACCGGTGTCCAATACTTCGTACAGACGAATGATGTGTGGATGTTCTAGCAGTTGGATAACGCTCAATTCCCGAGGAAGAAATCTCTTTAAAAAGTCGTCAGGAGCCTTTCTACGGTCGAGTATCTTAATGGCTACATGAAGCTTCATTTTTCTTGAATATGCTCTTCTAACTTTTGCGTAGGAGCCCTCTCCAAGAGGGTCATCGTCCAGAAGTTCGTAACCATTTTGTCGCAAAAACCGTGCGTTGAAAGATTGTTTGGACATAACATGGGAGAAAAAGCGCGTTATGGCAGACATTGACGATCTTTAGTGCTCAACAAAGTAATTAACGCTCAGCTAACTCGTTAGCAAACAGTTCTATTCCAATTATTACATCACAGTTGCATATTTCGCGCGCGTGATTTTGTTTGCACGCGCGCGCCCAGCATACAACGTGTGGTACTAAGTCATCAAAGGCGATAATGAGCGAATCAATTATAATCAATTAGTTTATTGTACGATCAATTTTTGGATCAATAAATGCTGACTGAAAATATAGACGGCCAGATACACTAATACAGATTTTCTTCATCGCCAAAGAGATGGTGAAAAAAACATGGTACTTAGTTGGTAAATGGGCCTTCGGACGATTTTACTGAGCAGTAGAAATGGTTCGGGGCTACTGGGAGTAGGTGGTTCCGATTATAGTCCGCCAGCAACCGAGAGCGCGGGAAACTCAATTCAGGGTGAAGCCATGACAACGCATTAGGTAGCGCCACTTCACGGATGTTATTATGTTTATCTATGACATTTTCCCTTTGGTCAAAACCGTTAGATCAGGATCCTGGCCAGAAGAACCGATCAGGGACTGACAAATGGTAAGAGTTTCATGTCTTCTCTCCGTTAATAGTTCTTGAGTTTTTTGGTCATTCACAGACACTAAGAGGCCGCATGTCCAGAAAGCCGCAAAAAAGAGTGGTCATAATCAGGAGCCTGCCAAAGTTTGTTAGGTTTTTTTTTTCGGGGTCACTAATATTTTAAAAGCTGGTCCCCCTCCTACACCTAAATACGCACTGAAACAGAATCCCATTCTCAATTTGCCTTATTGAGCCGCTGGCTCAGTTACCGAGGGTAACTTCTTCCCCTCCATGAGATTAATGAATTGATTGATTGATTGATTGATTGATTGATTGATTGATTGACTGACGAACACGGTAAAAACGTATAACAACAGCCTCTGTTAAAAAAAAAAAAAAAAAAAAAAAAATGCTAAAACCGGCTTCGCTAACAGTAAATTTAAGGTCAACTGAAATTAAGCTGGACTTCGGAGCGGTGAGAAGCATGGAAAGAAGTCTTCTCGTTTCTTTCCCTAATTTTTTAATTTTAACTTTTCTTACCGCGCGACCGACTGCTCGTAATCTGAACATTTTTTTTGGAACGCTTTTTGAGATATTACTAAAACCTGACGGACAGTGTTCTATAAACCTCTATTTCCCGTTTAACTTCTGTTTTTCTTGTTTTCTTCACTTGTGGAGAATCTTGCGAATACACGTGAATTTTTTTGCCTTTCCGAATGATCTAGAAATGAAACAAAAAAGCCAGTTGTATATGAAGGTTCTGACATACTGAATTGAGCTAATTGGTCGGGCTCTCTCTTTAATTTATCTCGATCTGCTGAGGTGGTTACTTGGTTCGTCACACAACGCTTCTCTCGTTGTTGCGTGACGTGGTAACGGCAGCAGCCACGTTGGCACGTTCCTTGGCGATTTAATTTCTTTGGCGCTTTTCCCAAGGTTTTCCCCCATTCCAACAGAAAAGTTACGCTCCCTTGCCAACGTGGCAGAAATGACCCAATTAAAACGTTAGAAACTACCCACGTGACCATTACTATCCAATTAGATCACCACCCCTCGTCGCTATGGATGTCACCCCTTCCGTCCCTATTTAGACAGCTGTCCCGGGAAGATTTGTTTTGTCGAGAGTTTCTGTGTTAGAGAAGAATTGTTTGCACAATTGCCGGAGCACGATGGCAAGATTATTCCTCACGGTTTGCGTCTGTGTATGCATGTTGTCCATCGATGCGAGACCTCCAGAAGCGAAGGGCCAGAAGAAAGATCGAGTATACGACAAGGATCTGTCTGAGGAAGAACATTTCAAAGGAGAAGAACAAGACCACAACGCCGAATACGATCATGAAGCTTTTCTTGGTAAAGAGAAGAAGAAATTTGACGAGTTGACGCCAGAAGAATCGAAAGAGAGACTGGGGTAAGTGGAGCGTGTGAGAAATTCCGTCTGGAAATATTTTTAATTTTAATGCGAGTTGTATCAAAATTTGAATGCATGCGGAATGATTTTCAATCGGCATAAGGTCGTGAAGTTCATTTTCGAAGCTTTACCAACCGATTTTATTATTTGCTTACGTTTATAAGAAAACAGCTTCATTAAAAGTGTTGGTGTCTCAACCAGCAAAAAAAATATCAGAACTAGTAAATATATAGCAGCCAACAGACCTTTCAGACATACCGTACCAGCTGTATTTCGATACTGGTTTGTTGTCAACGTGGCAAGATATTCGCTGTATTGCTGACACTTCCAATCGCTTGATGTTACGCTGCCGTAAAGGGTTGTTTGGAGCATATTATCGAATAAATTGTTGTTATGTCTTAATTATTATTTATGCAGGTTTCCTTGGAAAAAATATCTTGGTGACTGTTACGAGACTGTACATCAAATAAGCTTATGTTTACCAGCTTACTTGTAATTTACGATAATTGCATCATTGTTCTGCTCTATTTTCCCAGTTGTTATTCTTTCTGCATGTATCGTCGTTAATAAATAATAATTTCAATCATTTAGCTTTCAAGTTTTCTGTAGAAGAACCTGAATTTTGACAAAATTCACATTGACATTTGGCCGGCCGAGAATGCCACGTGGCAAAATAAAAGACGAAGTGGGGCTGGGTGGGGATCAAAATTGACCAATCCTGAGATGATGAGGAAATTTTAGTTTTCAAAAGTGCTACTGAAACATTGCTCTTAGATCAAAACTTGCTGTTTTTTCTCAATTTCTACCACTTTTTAAAATTAAGACGATCGGGTACAAAATACAGTAGTTGTATGGGAATCTGTTGTGAAAATTATATTACTTTTGAAGAAGGCATATCTTGTTCATATCTGAAGTAGCCTGAGGATTATCGAAGAATTATCAGCTAGGCATGAGATTTTGGTTTGTAGGCATGAGTAGGACTGATACATACTCTTACATGTAAGTTATAAGAGCTGACATTTGTATATAATATACACATTTAATAAGCACCATACTTGAATGAAAGCTGCACTCGTGAGTTATTGGGTAATTCTAGAAAATATCCATACCCTACTACGGGTGGCATGAACATTTTAACCCCCCTCCCCCTGCCTTCAGAAATTCCAAAATGCTCTACACCCCATATTCCCTCTGAATTCCAAAATCGTTAACCTCCCCCGCCCCCCCTCGCTTTTGGATTTCCATTGGTTACTTCAACCATCTGGAATCCTAGTTTGACTTCCTACGACTTCCAATGAAAGAGATTTTATACTTTTACATCTTCCCAGAAGTTTAACTAACTGTCTATAGGACTTGAAATTGTGATATATATGATTGCATGCATTCTTGATGATTGTATGTTCGGCAACTAAAACTTCCTCCTCTTCAGTCGCAATTTTGCAACTAGTTTTCAACTAAACTAGTGAAGGAATAGAAATTTCAATTGTTTTGTGTGTATCATATGGAAATTAGAACATGTGTGGGCAAATCCTGCCTAATTTACCTGCAATATTACAAACGGTATTCACTTGTTGAGACACCATGAGGGATTTCTTTATGAATATGTATTATTGCTGGCACATAGTAAACAAACGTGGCGAGTCGTCATTCATCGCAAATGATTTTCTGACAAGAAACTCATCAACTTTAAGGCCTCCGGAGGCCAATGTATATTTTACAACCCAGATTTTATCGCTTTTCTTCTGTTAAACTCATCAACAAATGACAAGCGTGGAGAATGATTTGACATCTGAAGCCGAGCTGTAAAATCCAGGCACCCCTGCACAAATCCCTGGGCCACCCCGAACTCACTCTGAGCAGATTCAGATCGTTGGAGAAACCACGTAGAGGTGAAGTGTTTGTTTACCCCACAACGATCCATCAGTGAGAAAGTCTGTAAAGTTTGGATCGAGGGACAGGATGTACTTCAAATTGTTTTCCTAGGCTTCCATCAAAGTGATACCAGTAGTTTCATTCGAAGGAAGCAACCACTGTTTCAGCACTCTGTGAGAAGTCATAACTACGGTTCACGAATTCCGGCTTGGTTGCTCGGAGAGGCAGCTAAAATCAAAGAACACTTTGATGTCCTTGTTTCTGTGGGTTCTTTAGAAACGTTACACTGCCACCACGCCAGTAAGTTGAGGCGAAACTCCGAGCAAGAGAGAACATGTTTATTAACTGAAGACTGGAAGCAAATATGATACAAACGAAGCAGGCAAAAGTGGTAACAAAGGTACCAAGCTAATTATGCGTGAACCATGAGACAATGAGGCTAACTAAACAACAGCGTGCATACGAAGTGAAACAATGGAGCAAACTAAATGACAGCGTGCACAATGTGTCGTGCTATGCAAGTTAATGGGAGGAACTAAACAACAATACAAAATATAGCACTGTTGGCCAGCAATCTTGTTTCACGTTTAACTTAGCCTTTACATTTAGCCACATTAAATGAAGGTGAACACATGCGTGATCAATTGATGCTTGTCTTGTATCTTGCTTTCCACAGTTAAGTCAACAGTGTCATCAGTTTGTTTGTGCTTTCACACTCATCTGTCCTCTTTAGAAAACCCCCCCATGCCCTTGGAATTCTAATTGTACATGTAAGTACCCCATATGCATTGGATTTCCAGTTCAAGGAAACCTCTTTGCCCTCAGAATTCCAAAAAAGCTGCCTGTGGTATTGGTATGGATATTTTCTGGAATCACTCATTGTGGCAATTATTCAAAACTCTTATCAGAGTTTTATTTCGTTTGCCATTATGCAGCTACTCAACTCAACTGCAACATTTCAAACTTAGTTTTGACTCTTGTTCCTTATTAGTTTTTTTATTTTAGCATTCAAGTAATTAAATTATCACTTCCAGTCCACTTTGAACAAAGTAAGATCTCTTAGACTAATCCAGTACCAATTCTTCATATTTTATCTTTTCCCTACAGAAAAATTGTGGATAGGATCGACAAGGACAATAATGGCAAGGTCACACAGAAAGAACTGGAAGACTGGATTAAATTTACAGCCAAACGGTATGTCTATGAAGATGTGGACAGACAGTGGGATCAACTGAAAAAACTAGAAAATGCACACATGACACTTGAGGAACGGTACGTGGACAAAAAGAAGGCAGATCCTAATGAAGCAATTGGTTGGGAGTTGTACAAGAATTTGACATATGGATATATCACTGGTGAGTTTAATATGGAAATTCTCATTACTGATTTCAAACAATTATTTATAAACCCCCTTGGGAAGATCTGTAGGTCTTGTACATGGCAATGACATCCTAGAAAGTCCTGGATTTTTGTCATTTTCTAGGACCAGGGTTGGGAAATGCTAAACTCTGAGGCTTGCCAAGTTGCCAAGACTTTTGTTTGAAAATCTGAGAGTGTGACTTCAACAGTTTTAGACTGTGAGAGAGAAAAAAACACAAGATTGGGACATGGTTCATTACAGGGTTTCTGAGAATGTGCAGTACCAGAAAATATCCATACTCCCCTCACAGAAGGGATTGGAATTTCGGGGGGGGGGGGGGGGTCTCTAAGACCAAAAGATTTAAAGAAATGTATCAAGTTTAATTGGAATTTCCAGAGGGGTGGGGAGGGGGGGGGATCTTGAAAAAAATCCCTTCTGTGGGAGAGGTATGGATATTTTCTGAACTACACAATTCATGATCTGATTAGAAGTGTCCGTGACTGATGATTTTGTGCTGCATACCATTCACTACCCCTCAGGAATGGCAAGTCCAGGAAAACACTGTTCTTTATTTCCTTTGGTTTGATGATGGGTTCTTTTTTTTTGCAGTTCAGGAAAAAAGTCCTGAACCAAAAACTTAAGTGATGGGAAAAAAATTATCATTGCAACTTTGAAACTCAGATGGAGAAAAATTTTCTTGAAACAAAGTGCTTAAATTAAAGGCTGCACTGAAGAACAATTTATTTAACTTGTGTATAAATTAATATGTGAAGAATTTGAAGGAGTCTGGTTAAAGTTGTGGAAAACTGTCACCAAAAGAGTGAGTTTGATTATCATGATTTTTCTGGAGTTTGTTGCTGAAGTGGGAGTGATAACTTGTAAATTCTAAGAAGTTGCCAGTCGATAAATTGTGCTTAAATTGTCCTTAATGTGGTCCTTTTTGTAAACACTTTGTTTTCCTTATTATTTTTCAGAAGAGGATGAGTTTGATTACAAAGAAATGTTGACACGGGACAGACGACGCTGGAAAATGGCTGATGTGGACAAAGATAATAAAGTTACAAAAGAGGAATACACAGCATTCCTTCATCCAGAAGAATACGATCATATGAAAGATGTTGTAGTGGATGAGACCTTAGAAGATATTGACAAAGATGGTGATGGATTTGTCTCTATGGAGGAATACTTAGGTACATTGGTAAATTATATTGTAATATTTCATTTATAAAAAAGTGAGAGTGTTAAATGTAGAATCAGCCGTTAATAGACGTGTATAATTCTTATAGACCTTAAATTGCAAGCATTCTTTCTTTTCTGTGAAGGTAAAGTGAACAAGAAATAGTGCAATATTCAAGTGGTGAGTTGCAAAGCCACAATAGACCACTTTCGATATATTAAAATTCAGCTTGGCAGCGAGGCCTAGAGGACACAAACAAAGGAAATTGAATGACCATGTTTATTCATTTCTTTTGTTTGTGTCGTCTAGGCCTCACTATCAAGCTGAATTTTAATATATTGAAAGTGGCCTATTAGTGCAGGTTCTAGAGGACACGCTGCATTGTACTTACTGCTTGCATTTTTGACCAGAAGTCTTATTAGAACTGAGTGGAGGTGGAAATTGTTGGTGCTGCTAGTAGGGTCACAAGGGATGTAACTAAGCGCCTGCAGCCAGCTAACTTCACCCGCTAAAAGAGAACTTAAAATCTGGCTGAAATTTTACATGAAAACGAAACCTAAGGGCAACTTTGGAGTTGCAAAGGACATAAAAGCTGTCTGGTTGTGTTTATGAACCAGCTTAGTGTTTTCTTAGCTACATCGCTGGATCACGATTTCTTTTACATGACGACTTTTTCTTCCAAATTCAGGTGATCTGTATCCAGAGAATGAAAAAGATAAGGACACAGAAGAACCTGATTGGGTCAAGACAGAAAGAGAACATTTTACCGAGTTTCGTGACAAAAACAAAGATGGAAAAATGGATAGGGTACGTCATGATACATATCATTTTGCAATCACTTAAATACTGCCATAAATTTTATCAGAAATCTCCCTCATTAATTCCCTCTTTTTTGCCTTCTTGCTGGCTACCTTCACTAGGAGGGGAGGGGACTCCCATATGGAATGGTCGAGGATGCTTGTCATCTCGCTTAGAGGTGTAAATCAAGGATTTTGGTCTCACTTAAGGTGCCCAATATGAAACACCACTACTTTTAGTTGTCAAAGTATCTTTTAGGTTGCACTCAAATTTTAAGTAAAAATGATACTGTCTTTTAGTGTCTTTTAGGGGTCAAATAAAGCTTAAGCCACCTCCAGATTGACCTCCTTAAGGGGGTTAATTCAAATTTTTCCACAAGCCTGACCTTCTCATATGGGATTCCCTGTCTCACCCCCACCCAGGAGTAAGGCATAAGCATTTACTGGCCTTAATTTTATTTTTCTAGCCTCAGCCTGCATTGATGGGCTACAATGATGTACATGTACATCTAAGTATCCTGTGCAGGTGGTGCATTTCCCAGCTTCCATAGGGTGAAAGAACGACAATATTGAAAGTTTAGTTTCTTAATGTTAAGTCAGATATGCCCTAACATTTCCCTTGAAGTTACTAATTCATAATTCTTAGAGGAGAGAGGCACTGTATTAATCTCTTTTCTAGAGGCAGCAATCCAAGAAATTGCAAAGCTGCATTACATGTAGTAACAAAAGTTACTCTAACTACCCTTGTTCAGAACTATTACTGAACTCAAATGTATGTGCTCAGTCAAACAGGAACCAGGAGTTAATGGTTCCAGTTTATTATTTTTTCCAGAGCGCTGCTTGTTTGGTCACTGCTGTCCAAAAACACGGGTTTTGAGACGAGATTGAGTAGTGTAAGGACGTGTTCTATTGGGATCAACCATTTCTGGTTGGTTGGGTTGGTTGGGTTTTTCTCCTGTTCTAAAGGGGAAAAACTGTTTTCAGTTGGTTTTGTTGATCACACTTTTCAACCAGCCTCAAACCAGGTTGTTGAAACAGTTGAAAAAGCATTTGTATGATTATGTTGTGTGTTTGTAGCTCACGTAAAAGTATTCCCAGGAGTTATCGTGTTTCAACCAAAAACAGGTGGAAAAGTGTTCTTTTGAGAAACATCAATGTATCAACCCAAACCGGTTACAGTTGAAACGGTTGATCCCAATAGAACACGACGTAAGAGTAGTGTTTCTTACTCATGACAACAGCACAATAATCATCCTACTCTGCTTGATCTGAAGTACAATGCACCAGCCACTTATCCCATGGCCATGCACCGGACCCACAGAAGCTGTGTAGTGACTAACTGATTCTTATGATATAACTTGGTTTCAACAGGATGAAGTCAAGGACTGGATAATTCCTCCTGATTATGATCATGTTGAAGCAGAGGCTAAACATCTTGTTCGTGAAGCAGATACAGATGGGGTGAGATAAATTTGTTTATTAGTATCACTACCAGATTCGGGTCATTTCATTTCTCTGGTAATTGAGAGTTTTTTATACTTCTGGAAAAATCTGTGTTAAATATCATGAAATATGGTACGGCTGAAATAACGGTAGGCCCATTCTTACTCCAGTAAGGGAGGCAGGGGGACGGAGAGGGGTGGGGGTGGAATCTTGATATTATTATTCTGCTCGTCAAGCCTTATCTTACATGTAGCACTATTTTTAGCTTGCGCAACTGTTTCAAAGGCATCAGCCCGTAGATATTTCTCCAACTGGAGCAGCCGCTCACTTCCATGATGTTAGCTGATTATCGTATCTTTATTTTTCTTTTTTCCAGGATTCTGAACTTACCAAGGAGGAGATTATTGCAAAGCATGATGTCTTTGTTGGTAGCCAAGCAACCGATTTTGGAGAGGCACTGACAAGACATGACGAGTTTTAAAGAAAATCATTGCAATTTAAGTTATATATACATTGTATATTTACTAGGTTTCTAAAATAATTTTCAAAGATATATTTTTACATAAGAATCTAGCAGAGGCCACTACATGTTTGTTTTCAAAAAAAAATAATTGTCAATATACTGGGAAAAAGGGCAGAATATACTTCAATGGGTAATTGCATACAAACTTCTAGGAACTACGTGTACTTTAACCAATATAGTTTTTGGCATTTATGCTGCATGCAAACTAATGTGCAGACAAGATGCAATTTTACAATGGCTTGAGACAAAGACAAAGTACTTTTTCAATCAATTTGTTACCTGTTGTCTGTCACTTGTCTTCTTTGTGCTTATGGGTATGTGTCATGTAAAGTTCAGTTTGAACGTACAGGTAATTTTGTGCAGTATTCTGAAATGCTCAAAAATCGAGAGATTTGAATTTGTTGAATGAATATTTGATTGCTAATTTTAAAATTAGAGCTCCTAAAAACGAAACATACAAAAGAGCAAAAAGAACGGGACATGTTCTAATCAATTATTTTGTACATTTATAAAAAAAACTTTGAATTTATCCTAGATAGAGCTGAGAGTTTTTCACTGAAAGGAAGGTAGTAGCCCCACAAAGTTTTAAGTTTTGATATTTTGTTAATCTTTATGTCCTTAACTTTTACTGATACTGACAAGCTTTTGCATATTGTAAGTTGATTTTGATATGAATCAAGGAAACCTTGTTAATGAGGTTATCATACAAAAACTTAACAGCTTAACTGAAGGTTTTGCATTCCTAAAAGAGAGATTTTACTAATAAATCAGATCCATGAAACCAATCTAAGGTGTTGAAATTTATTTAGGTGTTATATTTTTAAGAAAATGCATGGTTGTAATAGAGTCAGTCTTACATTTTAAACTGTAAGCTCTCTGGCTCTTGAGAAGAACTGAAAAATTAAAGTGGAGTGCTTTCTGTCTTGAGAATAGAGTACAAGTTTACAGTTTGTCAAATGTGCGGTTTGAATCAAGTGATTTTGAACTTGTACCCCAAACACCCAAACATGGCTCATAAGCACCAAACATGGTTTATACTTAAGGGTAAGGGTTAGGGGGCAGAAGTGTGTTCGGGCTTGTATGTTTTTCTGTTCCTCTCTAGTATTAGCACCAACCTCTTCGAATTGTGAAGCTGATGTTTCCAGCATTAGTCTATACAGCCTTTTCTATGACAAAGATCTAGCCTGTAGAGCAGGCAGATTAGCGAACTCGATGTACAAGCGCGCGCGGTGCGCGAAACGAGCTAACGAAGCTCGACACGTCAGCCTTCACACAGCTGACCCAAGTATGCAGAGCTGGCCAATTTTTAAATGCCTCGCAGTCTGATGGCCGAGTTAGGAGTGCGGGGTACTCCCTTAAGTTTTTGGTAGGGGTGTGCCCGAACATTAAAACGCTTACCCTATTTCAGACCAAAATTTGTGATTTTTCCACTTGACATTTCAGAGCTGGGCCGAACATCTGTGCCCCATTTCAGACTTCTTAAATTAGTGCAATGAAAACAGTTAACCAGAAGTGGCTCCCATTTGCGTTAAAATTTGAGAAGGGTTGCAAATTTGCTAATGTTGCGGGAAAAGCTCGTTAGATGTAAACAGAATACCCAATGGCAAGCGAGACTGTAAAAAATCCTATTTCAGACCAAAATGTGAAAACTATGCCCTTTTACAGACCAAAAGAGCTCAAAAACCATACTCTTTGAGCCACACATACCTATATAGCCCATAATTATAACGGAGTACCCCCCCCGGGCTCTTATGGACCCCTGATGGTTGAAAATCCGTAGAGTCTACCTTTTGAGCAAAGAAGTCGCACTATTTCAATTGCCTCCCAGCGCCGCGCCCTATTTTGAAGCTAGGAAACTTTTTCCGCATCAAGAAAGATCTGAAGAACATATTACGCCGAGTGTTACCTCTTTGCCTGCACTGTATATATTCCAATCTTTCAGTTTGCTGTACCCACACCCCACCCCTACAGATTCTTCTTTTTTCATTCTTGACAGAAACCCGAGTTTTCTATTACTTTTCCCTCTTTCTCTTGTTTTCTCCCGTTTTTCACAAGGAGCATGAGCCGACCTCTTTCCATGTGGAGGAAAAATCACAAAATACAAAAACACTGAAAAAACAAAAGAACACAAGTTTCGAGTGTTTCGTAACAGATAACGAAAAAGATGTCGTTGTTGTTTCGGGTTACTTTTCGAGACATTTTATACCATTCCCATAATTTTTGGACCGAGTGCTGTCATTCACGATTGCTGATTTGGCTTTCGTGACTCAGCGACCCGACAAAGATTCTTTCAAGGGTATTACAAACAAAAGGCCTATATCGGGATGAGACAGACAGCCATTAAATGAATGGGCCTTTCTCCTAGTCGTGAATGAAGTATTTTTCTGGGCTTCTCTGGGGATCTTTGATAAAATCTTTTTGCCAACGTGGCAAAAATTGAGTCATTTTCGTACCACATGACACAAACTATCCAATCACATCTCCCCAAGCATCACCAAAACATGACGGCCTTGTCACTATAAAAATGCACACGTCTTTAGAGAAATCCACACTAGTACGTGGTTAATTTTGCGCGGTGAAGAGGAATTCTCAAGGGTGTTGGAGTAACTGGCAGATATTTTTCGTTTCTTGTTCTTGCAAAATGGCTAAAATTTTCAGCCTATTGTGCATTTCCCTTTGTTTTCTCGCTTTATGCGCGAAATCGGTCGAAGGAGCGACGAAAAGGACTGGGGGCGCGCGAAATAATGGCAATCTGTCAGATGAGGAACATTACAACGGGAAAGGCGAACACAACAAGGAATACGATCACGAAGCTTTCCTCGGAAAGCAAAAGAAATCTTTCGACCAGTTGACTCCTGAGGAATCTAAAGAAAGGCTAAGGTAAGGGGAATTTGTCTTGGCTAATGCACTGATCGTTGACTGTAGTTTTGTTTTGAAGGCAAGCTTTAGAAGCCGACTCAAGTTTGGCTTCTGTCCTCATAAAGTTCGTCTCTGGATGCAGTGTTTTAGCTTCATAATGTCGATATACAGCTGCCAATACAGTAAGTGTCTCTTTCATGCGTTACAGTTGAAGGAAATGTTTGCATCATGTAAAGGAATTTATGAGGCGACGCCTGCTTGAATCGCGCTTGTATACTCTTCGCGCGCGGTAAAACTGATTTCTCGCGCGTAGTAAGTACATCTCATGATAACAAAAACGGGTGAAATCTTAAATTTGACTTTGGTATTTCTTTGCGAATGTATTTAAGCTTATCTAGGGGTCTATATAGAAGTGAGAGATTTCAGTGAAATCCTATCCCAGGACTGCCACGTGTAACTCAGATCTGTGACAAGCGTTTCGTGACAATTTTAGTAGCGTGACAATCACTTCATGGTTAATACTCTATGTCACACTGACATGGCGGGACTGTAATGAAGATTTCAGTGTACACTAACGCTAAGTGAAACTCAATACACACTTGTCCAAAGCTTTTCGTAACTACATGACTTTTGAGTGGAACCTGTATTAACTTGATTTAGTTGCTGTTGATACTTTCATCTCAAAACTTTTTGGTGTTTTTTTTTCTTTTCTTTTTTCTTCTCCTTTAAGGTGGTCTGCCTTGCATGGAGATTAATGTCTCTTTTGTTGACCATCCATTTTCACCTTTCTTTTTGTGTAGTATGTTATCTGTTTTATTATTATTATTATTATTATTATTATTATTATTATTATTATTATTATTATTATTATTACTTTGGGGTATTAAATTGGTTACAAGTGATTCGATGTTTGATTTCGCTGGCCCTGGGACATTCTAACAAGTGGGCTAAGTTTAAAACTTTTCCTTGAAAAGCATGGCCCAAACTTGAAGTTTTGAAAAGTGGGGTTGTTCCTCTCAGGAAGTGAATCAAAGACAGGGATACCTCATGATGTATTAGAAATTATACAGATCGTGTAAATTGTTAAAAGCTGTGATATTTTACACAGGAAAATTGTTGATAAAATCGATAAAGACCAAGATGGAAAGATCACAGCAAAAGAACTTGCTGACTGGATTAATTTTACCAAAACACAACACAATGAAGAAACTGTCAACAAGCGTTGGGGTGAGCTGATGGTAAGGTTGCAGTCACTTCTGTCCCAAAAGGATTCTGCCGCAGGGAAGAAAGTTGATCCCAAAGCACCTATTACATGGGAACAATACAAGACAGCCAGCTATGGAGAAAAGCCAGGTATTGTGAAGTAAAATCTCAGTCAGAATGGAGGAGGGAGAAGTACATTTTGAATTTGACTGCATGGCCACCAACATACTCGCAAAATTTATAGTTTTCAATAATATTTTGTACAAACCTGACTTGTTGATACATTTGACTTGAGTCAACAATGAATCATACATAAGGTCAATTAAAAACTCATTGCAAGGTTATATAAAGGTAAAGTCTGCATACGGGCCAAGTGGCCCATCAGGCCAGAGCTTATCCCAGTTTGTGTAGCATGAAGCGACTAGGAGTATTTCTATTCCCCCCTGAATGGGATGCTAGTCCATTGCAGGGTTATCCCAGCGGTAAGTTCACCAGTACCCATTTATACTCCTGGGTGGAAAGAGGGACTGTGAGAGTAAAGTGTCTTGCCCAAGAACACAATGCAGTGTCCCTGGCCCTGGAGGCCACTGCGCCTCCCTTTTGTAAGATTAACTGGGTGTGATATCTTCAAAAATTGTTGGCCCAGAGATCCGTGCAGACAATGAGAGTTGCAGTAGCAAAATAAATCTTTCAGAGGTTTATCTATTGGCCAACAAGCTCAAATCTCGTCATATACTTGATTTGACTTTGCCACAGTTAAGTTGCAAGTTGATTTATATATGTCATGTAGAGGAGAGTGATGTGTACAGAAACCAAGCAATACTAGAAGAGCAACGATGGAAAGCTGCAGATCTTGATCAAGATGGCAAACTGACGAGAGAAGAGTATGCCGCGATGTATTATCCTTGGGAACACAAGCACATGCACGATACAGTTGCACAGGAGAACCTTGAAGACATGGACAAAGATAAAGATGGACTTTTATCACCTCAAGAGTACTTGGGTAATAAACATGCAGTCTTCAGTTAGTTTCACACTTATTCTAGTGATTCCAGACATAAATTTTTGGGAGTTCAACAATTAAGGATGCCACATTGGAGGGCCGGTGCTCATCCAGGTTTGGATCCCCAGGGTTCCCCTGAAAATTTCAAGAAGAAAGAGAACACTGTGTAGTAGGTGGCTATGGGCATTTTGAGAACCTCCCAACCAAAAAAACAACAAGAAGATCTTTTAGATCTTATAACCGCGCTTTTAAAATTTAACTGTTTGCTTAGCACTACTGTCGGAACGCAGTGCACATTTCAAAGCAGTCATTGATGATTCTTTTCTTACTGTAGACATCACATCACTTGATTAACACAAACTGTATTATTGCACCATCAGTGGTAGCCGTTGACAAATCTCCGAGTGGTCTTAATCTAGAACTTTCTTCGGGATATGTATGGGCATGAACGATGTGAACGACACGATAATAACACTATTAACAACAGCTTTCTTTCTTTAAAGTCATGATTAAATTTAATTGGTGTTTTCCATGAGCAAAGGGCTAGCAAAGTAGTCACACAAGTCATATAATTTAATAATGAAACTCTATCCTGACAGATGTATCGATTTTGGTCACTCCAGTGGCTACAGATTGAAAACGTGACAGAAAATTGGCGTTACTTTCGATTCTCACCAAATTTGGACAGTGGGAAGATCTCATCATTAGCCAATTACAGGCCATTTTTCAGCTCTTTTCATCACATCCCCCCCTCAGGAGAATTTTGTCAAGTTAGCTAATTTAGCATGCAAGCCACCGTAATGGCGGTCGCCGTCGGCGAAATGTTTATTTGCTCAAAATTGGGGCAAAATCTTTTGGAGATGGAAGTCAGGACATTTGTAAGGATACAGAAAGTAATTTGGGACCAGTTGGTGGCTGCTAGGGCTGAATTTATCCAGAAGTAAGCTGTATTTTGGTTTTCGTGCCAAAAGCCACGCAGTGAAATATATTCGGCTTGTTCTGCTGTCTTGTTCTGTTTTTTCTCATGGTCTTTTTTGTAGCCCGCCAAGGCCATTCTTTCGTCTAAATGAGTTGAAAAAAGTTCGAAAAAGATGTTCCCATTCAAGTTTAAGCTCTCAGGAGATAATTCTGGAGTTTTTTGGCCGAAACGTTGGCTTTGTTATGTTCGTGTTTTTCAGTTGCTATGGGCGACCGTGGCTTCCTTTGTGAGGTCAAGTCTGGGGAGTGAGGTCACAAAAAAATTCTAATTAATTCTGGTTTTGTTCGATTTCGCTGAAATTTTAACACGATAAAGCTGGATTGTTAAGGAATAGATTTACCTTGTGCCGATGTGTGGTAGCTGTTAACGCTAAAGTGATATATCACTTTGAAGCCAGGGTTTTGAAGAGATTTTTTGCAATGTGTGGGTTCGGCGTGATTTTGTAATCTGAGATTTTTGTTGACCCTGAAGAAACAAGGTTTGGTGAGTAAACATTACAGATTGCGTAATTCAAAGTTGGCTGAGTGGAGATCTGCATCTGGTCTCCGACAAAAAAAAAATAATAATAATAAACCAAGGGTAGAACATGAACTGCGCTCAGCCCATGGCCGTGCGGTTAAAAAAAGAAAATTAAAAACAAACCTCTTTTGTCTTTAAAAATCCTGTTCATATCAAGGAAATGCCCAGGACTACTAGACAGCGGTTTTCACTTGGCGCTCGAGTTTGAGAAGAACACTGGATTCAAATCCAGCATCATAGTAATGTAGGTTGAGTTTGTTGTTAGTTTCCCTCCTTGCCCCGAGGGTTTTTCATCAGGGACTTATTCCCTCTGCATATCATCATGTTGTGATTTTGTTTCCATTTTAACTTAAGATGAAATTCATCGTAAGAGTGAAAAGGACATGACAGAAGTGGAGCTCAAACAGGTGGAAGTGGACAGGGCATATTTCCATTCACACCGTGACAAAAATAAAGACGGCATGATGGACAAGGTTAATAGCATTTAAATATTTTAGAAATGTTATGTCATCACAGACATGCTTTAATGCACTCTTTTGGATCATAAGTTTATTGTACAAATAAGTGAATTATTTCCAAACTGAAAGAAGTCCTGGGAGCCTTCTAATGATAATAATTTAAAATTAGAGTGGAATCCCGATTTCTCGAACACTCATTCCTTCGAACCTCCTGATAACTCGAACCAAAAATCATTTCACTGTATGTGCAAAGTGGTGTCTGTTAACAAAACAGAACTTAATCGTTTAGTATCGTATTGGGGCTCCTCAGCTCTGAGAAAGTTTGGGGCTTGGACTTGGCCACTTGCACATTGTTATGCTAGTAACTAATCAAATTCTAGAATACCTGGTAATTAATTTTCAATTTTTATTTATTTATTCAGGATGAAGTCAAGGAGTGGATGTTTCCTTCAAATTATGACCCTATCAAAGCTGAAGCAAGCCACTTGATTCAACGTGCTGATGCTGATAAAGTAAGTATCTATAAGTAATCTAATAGCAGAGCACTGGCAACCCAAAGGGCAGTGAAGCAGAGCATCATACCCATATAGAAAAGTAAAGGAAACCCATGCATTGATTTTCTCGTGGTTATCATGGCTAGCAGTATCGCTCGTGGGCAAGTATGCAAGACGACAACGATAGCAGAGTCGCGCAACATGACAGCCATACTCCAGTTGATAGCATACTTCTTTGACATTGGACATCCATGTTATAGTCAATTGACACCTGTCAAAACAAGGGATCTGCTGACCAGCATCACATGACCATATCGGGGGCTCAAGTTTAGAGCTCATCAAGGTCACGTGTTTTTTTCTAAAGTTGACCTCCGACCAAGTGCTAGTTTCCGGTTGGAGTGTGGGCTCATGTCAGATTAACTTGTTGTGAATAGTTGTTTGGAAGCCGGTTTAAGCTAACCCAATATGAAAAGTTAACTCAAGTGTAAATTTTTTGTGTATACAAATGTTTTTCACTGCTTTTGATTTGTGTAGTCTGAGACTATTCAAACTCAAAACAGAAGGCCAAACAATGTACAGAAAAACCTCACCGCAAAGGTACAAAACTCAAATCAAAATTCCCACTTATCCTGGGTTAGCTTAAGGTAATTCCACTGAAATAGAACCTGCACTGAGATTTTTGTGAAACTTTGCCAATTGATTGTGTATATTATAGGAACTAAAATTTTAAAATAAAAATGAGGGGTCCCCATGCTCATTTAGGAGCAACAGCACCTTGTTTATACCCTATAAATCCTTATAATAGCACCATGATTGTAGTCACGATTGCATACTAAATTCATGTTTCTGACGATTGTTTTTTGTTCTACACTGAGAAATGGTCCATATTTATTTTACACAGAGTAATCTATTACTCAATCCAAAACAACAGAAAAAAATGATAGGTCACCATACTCGTTTGCGAGAAAATGACGATTTACCTCTATGGCGAGGTCGTGAAATTATGCGCAGTAGGGATGCGCAATGCAATACTGGGGAATGACCTTAATCGAGCTTTAAACAACCCGACCCAGGAGCTTCGCTTTTAGACTTGACTAAATCTATTTTATACTTACTGTCATAACTAATACAATAGATATTATGATGCTGTATTCTGTGGGCAAAGTATTATTTCATTTATTCTCTAAAACCTGTGTGGGCCAAATACAGAAAAGGTGCAATCTTAACTAGTGGCAAGTCAGTAGTTTCTGTAGTTTGGTGTCGATTTGCTCAGCACACACCTCTTAAAGCCAATGCTACACGCTAGGTACCGCAGAGACCATTTTAAAGTGGTGGGGCTGAAAAATCTGGCCAAGACAAACCTGCATTAGAGGTCACTGTTTCATCATACATTTTCTCGCAATTATCCATGTCATCTGGAACCCTAAAAATCAGCTTAAGAAAAAAAGTGGTAGGGCTACAGCTCTACCAGCCCCTCCCCTCAATGGTCCCTGTTTGCCACTCAGAGATCACTTGCGCACTAGCAATGCAATGCATCAATAAATGTGTAATACAATGAATCAGTCCAAGTTAAAACAAACACACTGCTGGTTAGGTTTAACAAAGCCTTGTAGACTAAATGATGAAACAAGGAATTGCGGGCTACTTATTTCCTGTTTTTTGCATTTCAGGACAAAGTCTTGACAAAGGATGAAATCCTTGAAAAATACAATGTTTTTGTTGGAAGTAAAGCAACAAACTATGGCAGAGATCTGACAAGACATGACGAGTTTTGAAAAAGCTGCTAAACCAAAAGATTTTTTTGTAGTTTTTTTTAAATATATCTATGGAAATTAAATTTTGGCAATTTCTATTACATTTAAGAGATCAAATGATAAAATTATAACTTTTGATAAATATAATTTCTATCCTCAAGTTTTTATAATATTGCTTTCATAGTTATCTGCTTTTTTATGCTCCTGTGTTTTAATGTGTCAACTGATTTGACTTGATTTTGGGAAGGAGAATAAATATACATTTACTTAATCGCCGTGTGCAATTGCCTACTTTTTTGCCTTCATTTTGCTTAAACATAGCGGAAATAAATTTCAACAGTCCTTCTATGCCACTCGTCTTTCAACTTCAGGAGACTTTTTCTGCCCTCCCCAACCTTCGCTTGTTTGTGCTGACAATCTCCCTATCAAAATGCACTTGCTGGCAAAAATACCCTTGGGGGATTCCCATATAAGAAGGATGGAGTGCTCATCGGAAATATTGAAAAGAACCCCTAAATTTTCAATATTTAGGAAGCCACATCGGCCTTAGCTGGTCTTCATGCAGGTGCTCTATTCTGTTCGAATTGGAGGTACCAAGATCCTGTTTTGCGGGAGTGGCTTCAAATTTTTTTTCACCTGTAAGAAGTATACGTACCAATTCTAAAACAACACATTATCCCCTGTCATATGTGTTTTCCAGCTCAATACTCTTAAAAAGTACTGCGAAAGTCCCCCTGTGGACCTCTACGAGGCTGAACACGGAGATCGCTTTTTTTAACCCCTAAAAGATACTACGGTCACCCCCGTC
Source organism: Orbicella franksi (assembly GCF_964199315.1). Classification (NCBI taxonomy): domain Eukaryota; kingdom Metazoa; phylum Cnidaria; class Anthozoa; order Scleractinia; family Merulinidae; genus Orbicella; species Orbicella franksi. Next base: position 4,264,324 of record NC_138150.1, read on the forward strand.
CTTTTTATGTCGGAGTCCCCCTCGGGAAAAGTACCCCTATACTCCCGCATCATAGGCGTCAACAACGAAAACTTGAAACAGCAGAACATGGAATTTTATTTTATTTACTTACAGAACTGTACAAATAAATAATTAACCTTGAAAAAAAAAAGACTCCTGGACTGAAGTGCATTCCAAGCTCGATCTGACGCCTTTTGGAGGCACGGTTATCCCCCTTGGAAACAGAATTTAAATATTTATCAGGGGTCGGTAATTGCTACATTAAAAATCTGCAGTCATTTTTCTGGCTATTTAATCTTAATTTATTAACAGAAATGTTCAAAGAACAAACTATACATTTTGTTTTAAATTTCTCAGCATATTTTTTGGGCATAAATGTACTGTCTTTATATTCTGTCTATAAATACTTTAAGCTTATCGGTATCCGTACATTTATACACTGATTACTCAGCAAATGAGGCCCCATTGGGGGAGGGAAGCGGAGTCTGAGTATCCCTCATGCCGTTAATGTTTGACCTTAATATTCCTTACCCTTTAATTCCAGTTGCAAAAATCAACTATTTTCCAGCTCTGTATCCCGTTTTATCTAATCTAAAAATCCCTCATCCCATTAATTTTTCCCCAAAATATCTTGCATCCTGTTAACTTTTTACCTAAATATCTCGCATCCCGAAAACCCCTAATAGGGCCTCGCAGATCTGTTCTCTAGAGCTCTGTAATTGGCAATTGATTTAGAAAGTTCGTGATTATACAGTTATCATTAAACCAATCATAAGCAAAACCAACACTGGTCGTGTGTTGGTTTTCTCGCGTTTGATTGACATTGCACTCTTTGGCTTCGAGTTCTGATTGGTTCATCGCGATTTCTGCGTCTGCTGTGATTGGCTATTACTCCTGTCTTGAAGTTATCAATAGACCAATTTCGAGATATTAAAATTCACCTAAAACAATAGACCTCTGTACGAAGCTCTGGGAAATAAACCCCACAAACTCTGCAGTTATTCTGCAGAGCCTCGTACTTAGGTCTATTGTTTTAAATTAAATTTTAATATATCGAAATTGGTCTATTATTCTACCTTTCCTTTTGGAAGTCCACATCTTGTTATTTTCTAAAACCCATTCCACAAGAATCTATGTGTTAATTTAAATATTTTTCCTTTTAACTGGACTTAATAGCCCATCAGCGTTCCTTCAAAATTTACTCTTTTTTATTCAGTTCTCCCTCAGCTCCCAAAGATAAAAGTTTCTCTTGCTTCAGCAAAAACCACCTCGTTGTGTAGTTGTTAGCTTTCTTTTTCCCCACGGCCACAACTTGAAGTTTCCATCTCCCATACCAAGCCTGGTTTTAAATCGTATCTTTTCATTCAAGTTTAGAAACTGATCTGGAGCTGTCTCGCGTCCACTTCGTAACGTTTATTCGAAATGCGCTTAGATAGTGGCTCTGGTATTCTCTCAACTTCGTGTTTCATATACAATTATTCAACCGACAGTTTCAGCCCGGCAATGTTTCTGTTTATATGGACGTCAGTCTTTTACTTCTGTTCAATCGGCGTCGTGTTCTTGTCGGCTTGGTTTTTGGAGTTGTTTGGTCTGGTTTGTTGATGTTCAACTGCATTCTGCAAGAAATAGTGATAGTACTAAATAACGTATTGATCATATTGCAGAAACCGATTATAAAGAAATAAAAACAATTTTTTGGTGTGTCATATGCAATTAAGCACGAATGGCAGTTTGCAGTGTCACTACAACGAGAAATGCGAGTAAGAACACGAACCGTAACTTATAGCTATAGGCGAGTGTTTCCGTACGGCTTTTTCGAGTTCTCGCAAGCTTTCACGATATTTCCTTATATATCTCAACACAAACACAAAGAAATTGTTTCAATCAATCTTTTAAAAAGTGCAGAGAGAAAAAGGAAAGAAAATTACTGGTCTGCTGTTGCGATTTTGCAACGAGCAAATTCTCTTCGCCCCCGCGATCATCACTTCAACTTGTCCCTATAGCTCTCTGTTTCATCATGATCAATAGACAAATCCGGCTTTTAGTCTACACAATCTAGCATTTAGTACTTACAATTGAGCGATGTCTTCCTCAGAAGGACAGTATCCCTGTTTCCTTCTTCTATTTTGTAGATTCATATTGAGGTTCATAATTATCGTCACAAGTTCTTCTTTCTAAAATGGAATCAAAAGGAACCAAATTAGTGCTACCATTTGATTAAATTCCTCCAAAAAATAATGAACAGCTTTTAAAGCACCGCACCGACTGGGCGTGGAGCCTGCCATTAGACATGGTTACCATAGTTACCGATTTTTCCATAAGAGAATCGAAGTCCTTCGTGTCTTTAGGAATAACTTGAAGACAAGTCGGACATTTTGGAGTCTCCACCACAGAGCCTTCTTCCACGCCTGTAAACCGCACTCTCTGTTTGTCGATCTTGGAGACTTCAGACTCATTTGAAAAGCTATCTTGTGACACGGTTTTGGATCTCTTTCTGATGGGCCCAGGTGAAGAATCTTCTTTCTGTTTTGGGAGGTCTTTTATTCCACTGAGCAGTTCGTTGTAAGCGCATTTCCACTCTGTCTTTGGTTGCTGGGACAAAATTCCCCTAAAATGAAGTGAAGACATTTTAACTATTGATCGTCTTATATGGGTCTGTGGGCTATAAAGATTGCCAATTTGTTAATATTTCGGCTAGTATTGCTAAATTGATCACAATAAAACTACGGAACTTCTTTCCCAAGTCCCTCCCACCCTTCTTTCTTCCTTCTTTCCTTCCTCTTTTCCTTCCTTTTGCAATCTCAGACTGGAAACGTTCACGTGAACAATTTCCCCAATAGTATAACTAGTACTGTACAGGACTCGTCTGACTTGGCACATACCTTGTGACAGATGCCGACGTTAAATTTTTTCGGCGAAGGTACGCTTCTTTGTTATTTCCTTGCGAATCTGAAGAAAGAAACCACAAAAATAAGCTCTGTCAGCGTTGCTGGGCAAGAACAACAGTTATTAGCGTCCAGGCGCTATGAACATCGCACCGTCGGTAGAGCTTGGGGATGAAATAACTGTTACACCATCTGCTGAGCAAGTCACCTGTTCAATCACGTGAATTTACCAAAGATTCGCACGTCAGATTGAACAATAGTACCTCTTCTTTTTCGTGTTCTTGAACAAAGCTGACGAGTGTGAAGTCCCCCGGCTGAAGAGATTTGTCTCTATTCTTTACAGTCTGGGGCCAATTGTGCAAGTTATGAACGTGGAGGGAGTTTTCAACATTTGTAAGGTGGCCTGGTGGATTGAGCTCGAACTTAAAGATTCTGTTGCCGACAGAATTTGCCTTCACCTTTGTCACCTTTTCGAAGACCAAAAAGTTGCTCACATTCTGCACGAGGGCAAACGTACGTTTTCGTTCAATTTGAGTCAGGCTCCTGTTTGAGTTTATCTCCCTTAGGGAGTGCCTATAGACCGAAAATTATTATATAGTTCACTGATGAAAGGGGGACAATTAACTTCTCCTTCGAAATTAATTTGAGGTTAAAAACACATTTTAAAGCTGGACGGTGGAACAATTATTTACAGGTCAAACGCTGAAACGTCGTACAGAATCTCTCAAAGAGCCGCATTGAGCGTCTTTTTAAGCTTTTACGAACGTTTAAATTCCCCTGAAATTCTAAATCGTGAAATCGTGAACAAGCGATTTGAATGCGATAGTGCTGGTTTTATCTGGATAGGTTCTGCCATTCAAACACGACAAGCCGCCAAGACATCTATTAAGTTATTAAACCACGATCACTTATTTTGATAAAAGAAAACTCTGAGGAAATGAGTTTCGCTGTCGAAGTCAGCATGTGGGTGACAACCTGGTAATTGGTGGTGTGGAAAATTTATTAAAGTCAACTGAACGTTGCAAATGATTTAGCTCTCGAAATGGTGCGAAATATACTTTATGAGATGATATATATAGACAAACAGACATAACTGGCCTGGAGCGAATGTGAGAAAAACGCTAATGTAAAAGTGAATTACGGAGAAAACAAATTTGCCCACGGCAAAGCACTGCACACAACGAAGAAGAGGTTTCTTGAGTTGTGTCACTGAGTTCCGCGGCAGTCGCTCGCGCGTTTCGTTACTTAATTGTTCAGTGTGAAGAAAAAAACATTTAAAGTAAGGCTACGCAATGAGGCAACTCTTTCTTGTCTTTTTCGACCGGTGGTTGCTTTGATGATATTTTGCTGACAAGATTGCATTCAAAATTACTAAGTCCACAAACTCGAGCTCCTGCAGCTGTCTCAGTGTAAGCTAGCCTTTTAAATTCATAAAAAACAAAAACTTTTTAACTCCACTTGCCGGTCGGTGAAGTGGCTTCATATGGTGGAAAGAAAAGTCGAACAAAGCCGTCAGAAAGCAAATTAATTTTCTGTTCCACAACCCAGAGGTGTAAAAACACAAAACAATGAAGAAAAAAGGAAAACAACTGTTAGAAGTATTTTTTTTCGTATTGTTGATCAAGGTGCACCGTAGTGACAGAAAATTAGGGACTGGGATACATTAGTAAATAATTAATCCATACGGACTTACAACTTGTATAGCATTTTTCATATTTGTTGCACGGTTGAAAAAATTGGAGTACATATTTATTCTTTATTAATTTTTGTGTTAGATCTTTCTCACCTTACAGCGCCGCCTTTACAGCGAATAAATTGTTCAATTTATTTCAGTTAGTGTTAATCTGCATCATGGAACTTTGCTATGCTTTCAAATGCAACTGCAGGACGGGTGTTTAAAATTTAAAACAAAATCGAATACTTGATCCGTCTGCTTGAACCGCAGACAGACGGCAGCACTTTCGCTTATAAGTCGAACTTGAACGATATAAACTTTTAAAGGTTCAGGTTATGTGGCGCGACGCCGAAAATGCGCAAACTGAAAAGCAAAAACAAGTTTGATTTTCTCTTGGTGTATGTTATAAAAAGAAGGCAAACACAAACTGTATACGCTGAGAGATCTAGGGTTATAAGATGGATGTAGGATGTTTATTTTGGCGGCTTACCGGTCGCAGATTACTAAAGGATGCTAAAGAGCTATTCTGAGCGTTTAAAGCATAAAGTGGCGACTCTTTCTTGATGGTTATCGCTTGATTACGGTTTAGCAAGAAGGTGAAAATCAGACAGACAGCGATTCTCGTTAAAATCATGTTGTGTATGAACAAACTCTTCTAGCAAAACTGGTCACCGCGAAACGTCAACGAGCGCGTCGCAGTTTTATAAAAACTAGTGACCTCGATTCAGCTCTTCAGTAAAAATACATCGAACAATGGCAACAGTGAAAACAAACTTACCTGGGTTAAAAACTAAGGCGTGAAATTTGTAGACTTTTCCATTAACTTTATCCAAACGAACGGAGCAAGAATCGGCCACAGCTGAAATCATTGTTTGCCTCCGTCAAGATGATGGCTGTCAACCAATATCTTAGCTTTGGTTTCCTCTATTTGGGTCCAAACATTGAAAATCCGCTCCTGTGAACGTTTTAGCTAGGCGATGGAATCACTTGGCAAATGACTGTTAATAAAGTCCATAAGAAGAACTCGTTAGTTTTAGCACAATTCATGTTTCATAATTAATGGAGGAATAAAATTACCCAGTTTGTCAGCCGTCTTCACCCTTTAACACTTTAGCGCGCGCTAATGGACAACTGAAACCGCGTTCGATTTAGTCCACCGACCGGCACCTCTAGCTTTTCGGTATCTATTGTACATACAAATTATCTTCTATGCCAGAGGCTATGTACAAAACGTGTGTGGTTTCTCCGGTGATGCGAACAATTATCCTTAACTGGCCAACCAAAGGCAGCTTTTGACCACCGCAGACCTAAACATCAACATTGAGTGCGTCAAAATATTAACCCGCGTTTTTCCCGCGAAAAAGGAAGTTTTTTTGATCCAAAACCGCCGGGAAGGAACTTCTAAAATCTTTTTTCTCTCTGTGAGTGAGATCACTGAAATAAGTTCTCAAAGCAACTTTTCATTGGGAGAAAGATAAAGCCTTGCACATGATCAATATATTTTTCTATTTGATCATTGGGTTCTTTCAGCCGAATAATTAAAGAAAAGATAAACAACAAATCATTACTTGAAAGTTTATGTCAGTCAAACTCACAAGACACCTGCAATTTCGTTTATCCGTGAGTAAACTCACGCCAGTTAAAAAGGAAAATGAAAAGTTCAAACGAAATGTAGCCAGTCACGGGTTCCTACATGAAACATAAAACGAAGTGTCGACGAGCCAATGGAAATCAGCAAAAATGCTTAGTGAAGTGTTGTTAGAAGTCTTTCTCAGTTTTCCAATTAATCACTACCAAACTTTGTATACTGAAGTGCACTAACTTTAGCTGACAAACTGAAATGAGAAAAATGCGCTGATCTCGAAGACTCTGACGAGAGAAGGTTAGCCAGTTTAAGGCTCTATCCAGACGGATAGTGATGTCTAGCTTAGGCTTTTTAATGACTTCCTTGTGGCAACGTTTAAAACCGCATTTACTGTTGTATTGGACAGGAATTGAAAATATTGGTTTTCATGACAATTAAATTAACAGGAACTTGGAAATGTTGTTTCCTAAGGACAAAACGAAATAAAATAAAGTCACGGGATTCAAACTCTTCTAAAGAAAAGCGCTTCAGTGTCGTTCGGTCAGAATATTTAAATTGCCCCAACACCCGGCAGGATGGGGTGTAAAACATCGCCTGTTTCAGCAGCAAAGAATAACGTGATCTTAATATGACGAGGTGCTTAAATTAAACGTTTTCAGAGTTCATTTGCATTGCCATGTCCGATTCAGTGTTCAAATCTGTTAATTTGAGCTGCATAACAAATCAGTGAATATTGAATAATCACTTTGTAAAGGAGGATATGTTCAATACATCACGTTTTGGCTGTTATTCGTATGAAACTGATAATTACCATGTTATCACATGATACAATACATATCATGCTTCGCTAAGCTTCCACCAGACTCTAAATGACCTAAATCCAATCCCGCGACAGACAGTGCAATGTGTCCCTGGTACAGCAAAACGTTCACAACAGAATTTTAGCACACCATCGTGAAGAATTTGACATCAGGATATTTTGTCTAGAGGGTCTTGAGAAGTGGTAATTGGCAATAGAACATTGTATAGCAATGATATGCCTGCAGTCAACCAATATTCAAAGACTTGAATATGGGTTGGGAAACACAGTTTCCGGTAAACGCAGTTCTGAATTTTCTTTACCAAACAAGAATGTAAAAGCTAAAATCCCGTGTTGGCAAAGGCAGTACAATAGTTTTGGTACTAGTGCGTTATAAAAACAAACAAGACGTTAAAGTTTGACACTATCAATGCTCTTGAATATTAAAGAAATACAAGGTCAGTGAATGGCGCAGTGACAAGTTCTTTCACGATCTTTTAGCATACCTTAAATCGCTGCCAACGACAAAACCGGACCAACCAGCAAGTTCCAAGTTTTATGCCTTTGCGTAAATGCGTTCACAGTTCAAGTTTATCGACACGTTCGCTGTTCAATCGATCACGTTGTCTTCAGTCCACGATGCGTGGAATCGCATGTGTTCACAATAGTGTTTTTCAAATTCTTAGAATTAGAACAACACGGCCTAATTAACTCTTCCGTGACTCGTCTGGCGTGCACGTCATCAGGAATATGATCAGCTTCCTTGATTGACAGCTAGCTAAACCTAAACCTGCGGGGGATTGGATGAGGTCATCGCAATTCTGGGTCAAGCCTATCACAACTGCAATGGTCTAGTTTTGGTAAAAATCACCGAGGAGCTACAGAGTTGAATACAGAGACTTTAGGATATATATTTAACCGGGTTAAACAGTGAATTCCGCATGCAGGTCCTACGCACCATTCGACATCCGGTTTTTGTATGCACTGTTTGCGTCATAACCGTTTCTCATCTGTCATGTCATGTCAATGGGCATCTCCATCCTAAGTACATTACCCACGTATGCGGAGCACGATCTGTCGATGTGGCGGAAGAGATTTTGTTTCGCAATAAGTCTAGGCCAGTATACGTAATGGTTATATTTTTCCATGCAACAATCCTTTAGTTTTGGAGTAGCTGATCCCTTTTCCTTTAGTTTTTCAACTGCGGCCAGTGTTTCCGTGAGCTGGCGAGTTTAATTTAATTTTGATACTAAAAAAAAAGATGTTTAATATTGAGGAATCGACTGGCAGACGTGAAAAGCGCGAGATCCGCCTTGATATAAAATAGCCTGATACAAAACAGTGGGAACAGTAGGAGTCCATGAAATTCTGCCGGAAAGCATGTTAGCGTTTTTTGGCCCCGTTTTCAGTTTGAGAGGAAAGTAAATGAGGTGGAAATGCAGTGTTTGATCCGGATAATTCCGTGGCGAAACTTGATATAAAGGTCCAACTCCTCGAATTTCAGTTCAAGGTTCTGGATTTCTCTCCGTGTTAATCGTGTAGGCCAACCGACATGGTCAAATTTATTTTGACATAATGCCGGATAAAGTAATTCTGTTTTTTGAAAATGAGAAAGACAAAAACAAAAAAACAGTAACAAAAAAAAAAATACACACAAAAAAGGAAACTGAATGTGAAAAATTTTAGCTCAGTGAGACAGTCAAAGTCATAAAACATGCGACAGTATAACTAGTATCAGAATACAAGCAGCCCCACTTTTTCCTAAGTCCTTTGACTGATGACGCAATAAAAAAAGAAGACATTTTAAAAAGCGCAAGAGGGATTTTGGCTGCTTGAGCGAGCAAGAAAGTCATGCTCGACGGACAATACAAGCTGCAAGCAATTTTTCTTTTGCCATTCGAACATGACGCGAAAGAAAGAATCTTTTTTAAACAAATGGCGCAAGAGGAAAAATGGAAAAATTGATGAACTAGTCTATAAAGTTCACAGGCGGAAATTGAGTTAGGTTTTAGAGGTCTGTTCTCAGATTATATTACAGGATGTTGTTTTTGCGGGTACTTTCACGCTTGTAAGTCCACAGGCAGCCCAAGCTCTCTCTATGAACCACACAAGCAACACAATATGGCATCGAATTATAAGGGTTTATATGGGATTTTCTACAAGATATCCTTGGAGGTAGTTAAAAGTGAAAATTCTCAATAAAAATGGCTTACCTTGTTCCATACGTGTGTTGTTTGCTCCTGGTGTGGTTATTTTACCGATTGAACTTGATTTAAGCGACTTTTTTGAATTCCGATTTTCCCTTTATAAAGAGAGGACAAGGCGAAACACCTCAGTCGGAACAGCCTGCCGAACGAAGTCAAAAATCCCAGGCTAAAATGTGGCCACGGCCACAAATCCACCGCAGAGTTCAAGGGCAAAGGTTGATCTTTCATTTCAATCCTCTAGCCACACAATTGCAGCCCTGCGAGCGACGCCAGGCGGCTCTTCGTGTCTCCAGTGAAACGATAAAACTATGGAAGAGCTCCGTGTCGTTTGATCCGCGACATAACGACCGTTGAAATCGGCTTGGTAACCTCGTCATGTTGGCAAACCAAGACTCGCGGGGGTACTAGACCGCAATTTGTCAATTAAACTTCTTGTAATCCCCTCAGGTCGAATTTACAATGCTAAATAAAAATCGTACAGAACGCTTTTGCAAAATGGCTTCAAAACCAAAGAAACTTAAGATCAACGGCGAAAGCTCCGTAGAAACCGAGGAGATACAATCATTTTTGAAGTGGAAGTCGTGGTAAGTTTTCTCGTTTATGCACCTTTGATTTGTTTGTATAAAATATTCCCGAGCTGATAAACTAAATTTGCTTCTCTTAGGGTATTGTGGAATTACGAATATTGTGAGGAAACTGTAATGGAAGCCAGCAAAATTTTGTCTAGAGCATACGAAGAGAAAGAAATTGCCGTAAGCAAATTGAACTCTCTTTTGCTCGGGAGAATTCTTAACGAATTATGGGGAGATGAAGTTAAATTGGTGAGGCGAGGACCAAGTAACTCAAAGGTGCGTAAACGTGAAAACTTACCATGACTTCCACTTCAAAAATGATCTCAGTTTCTACGGAGCTTTCGCCGTTGATCTTACGTTTGACAAATTTGACAAATTGCGGTCTAGTACCCCCGCGAGTCTTGGTTTGCCAACATGACGAGGTTACCAAGCCGATTTCAACGGTCGTTATGTCGCGGATCAAACGACACGGAGCTCTTCCATAGTTTTATCGTTTCACTGGAGACACGAAGAGCCGCCTGGCGTCGCTCGCAGGGCTGCAATTGTGTGGCTAGAGGACTGAAATGAAAGATCAACCTTTGCCCTTGAACTCTGCGGTGGATTTGTGGCCGTGGCCACATTTTAGCCTGGGATTTTTGACTTCGTTCGGCAGGCTGTTCCGACTGAGGTGTTTCGCCTTGTCCTCTCTTTATAAAGGGAAAATCGGAATTCAAAAAAGTCGCTTAAATCAAGTTCAATCGGTAAAATAACCACACCAGGAGCAAACAACACACGTATGGAACAAGGTAAGCCATTTTTATTGAGAATTTTCACTTTTAACTACCTCCAAGGATATCTTGTAGAAAATCCCATATAAACCCTTATAATTCGATGCCATATTGTGTTGCTTGTGTGATTCATAGAGAGAGCTTGGGCTGCCTGTGGTAAGTCAGCTACCGGTATTCGACAAGACTATTTGTTGCTAACTATTGTATATTTTTATAAGTTAGCATAGGTGATGGACAAAACACTGACCCCCAGTCCTTGAACTACCCAAATGGACTACCCTAAAATGGACTAACCCTAAAAATAATATTCTAAATGAGTACTATTTACTATTTAATGTTCTTAGCTGCTAGTATACTTAAACTACACATAACTTCCGCTTATGTTCATCCTGTACAGCCTTTAGCCACCATTTTGAATAATCGTACTTAAAATAAGCAACTGCTCAACACAGAATGGCGCGAAAAGCGTAAACTCAAACCAAGTTTCATCATTTGATTACCAATGGCTGTTATCAATCAGAGGAACCAATCAGTATGAGGATCATACAAGTGTAAACGTAATAACTTGAAAAGCGATTGAAATGTGAGTGAGGAACCCAGTCTAATATTTGATTTAGGAATAGCACATTACTAAATGTCACACAGTGATTTTTATTCCATGCGATTCAATCAGACACTACACAATGCACAAGCTAAAAGATGACATGATAGGAGACGGTAAGAATAATGGCTGAATAGTAAACCTTCCAGAAACAATGTCAAATTAACAAGGTAGTCCGCAGAACATTCATTTCCTTTCCATCTATTAATAGCCCTTAATTGTTCCAAAATAATTTGCAAGCATACAGCCTGAATGATCCTGAATCTGAATGTTTACAATTTATTTGAGAAAAACACTGGTTGGTATATTATGCTGGTGTTATTATATTATTTTCAGAGTTTTTAATAGTCCATTTTAGGGTAGTCTATTTGGGTAGTCCATTGGGGTGGTCCATGGACTGGGGGTGAGTGCTTTGTCCGTCGCCGTCAGCATACCTTCTTTGGTGAAAACGGGTGAAAACAAAATATATTCCTCACCAGTCTTCTCGCAAAGTAACAACACGATTGCGCATGCCATAAAGCTTTCAAAACCACTGACAAGCAATGAATCGCTTTCAACACGGATCCTCGACATAAGATGGAAGATGTGGACGTGAGTTGAAAATGTTTTTCCGGTTTCGTACATTTTGTTTGTTTCCAGACAAACCAAGGAAGCATTGAATGCAGCCTTTGAACTAATGGGACAACAGTATAGTTTTGTGGTTAAGGTATTACACGATCATGCTCTCGTTCTCAAAGACTTAGCTGTTCTCAATCAGGAGGGACTTGCAAGTAAGTCATTGTAATTTGTAATTTGTAATTTGTAATGGACACGTAGTTAGGCTTCAAAATTACCATTGATTGTGGTGCATTTGACTTGTATCGGAAATAAATCTATCCTGGCGTGATTTTTTTTAGTAAGACAGAGGTTTCATTCTTTGTTTAGGTGCAGTAGAACACCTCAACAAAACGTAAGTTAAGTAAAAACACTAAACGTAGATAATACTCTATGTATCCTTTTCATGTTGACAAGTTTAATTTTGAGTTTAAAAAAAAAAACAATTCTATTTGATCTTTTAGTTGTTATGTAATATCAAACTGGAAGGCAGAATAGGAAAATCATGTACTATTGAGATCTTGATGAAAACGTAAATATTATATTTAATATGTTGATGAAAATGGTGTTTAATTTCTTATTAAACACACATATTCTAAGAGGCCCACTTGGCCACTTACTGGAGATGTTTCTTGACTGACTTGAGTTCAGCTTTGTTTTGTCTACAGTCAAACCTCTTGACAATGGCCACCTTGGGAACAATGGAAAGTGACCATTTTAGAGTCGGTGGCTGTTATGGGGAGGTAGGGCTGTAAACATGAAACCTGTTTTTTCGGGGGGTGTAACATTTCTTTTCTTGAAAAATGCTTGTCTTAGCATATAAACTGTACGTAAGATATCAATAAAACAGAAACAAAGACCAACAACGTGCAGTGCCGATCAAGTTTGGTAACCTTTGGCAATAAAAAATGGGATTTGCCAGTCATTGATTAACTGGCTGTTGTGGAAAGGTTGTTTTTAGCAGTCAGTTAGGACACTTTTTAGTGGCTTTTGCCATTTCGGCCGGTATAGAGAGGTTAAAATAAAAGTGAATCTATGGACTGTCCTTTGGGACCAAAAAAAGTGCAGGCCATTGTAGAGAGGTGGCTGTTGTTGAGAGTTGGCTGTCAGTGGAGGTTCGACTGTATTAATTTTGATATTTGTAAACCCAATTTATATATAATTAAGTTTTGACAAAGTAATGCTACATCACCACCATTCCAACCTGTTTACTTATGTTCAGGCTGAAAACCTTTGCGGAGGGCGGAGACCATTATATCGTATTTGCGATAAAGGAACCCTCGGATGAGAGTTATCCATACCTTTGGAAAGCAACTACAAGAATCATTTGCTACAAGGTTAGTCAAGTGCTTTATACTGCTCTAAAAACTCACAGATGTGCTGTTCTTTTTTTTCTAAAATTCCTGTTTCAAGTCTAGGTTATGTCTTGCCTGAAAGAACATCGATCTAGTAGAAAACGTTTTTATAATTTCCTGAAAATTAATGCTTTTAGATCAAACAAAAAAAGAATCCATAAAACTATAAAAGCCAGTGTGGGCTAGTGCAATCTAAAAGAGCTGCCTGGGAAGAGTGTTATATGTGCTTTGAATTCAGAAATTAACATTCAAAGCTGTTGTGTTACATGTACCGTAATGAGCCTCCTTGTATTTTTGGGTGTCAAGTCACCCCATGAAAGCTCGCAGTTTACCTGCTGATTTTTGATTTTTTGTATTTCGTACTTCAATTAGGTTAGAACATATGGTGGAAATGTTGAGAGTGAACGGGTTATGGACGTCAGACAGTTTTGCAAATTATATCGCAACATCACCAGGCAACTGAGGCACACTCGTAGTGTAACAGATGAGGACTGGGAGAAAGTAGATTGTGAAGGCGAGGTACATGTTGGTTATTTCATCTTATGATCTGTCAAATATTTTTGCTCGCACGTGATTGATGTAAATTCATCACTTGACTGAATATGGCGCAGCTGAAGCTGGGGAACATCTGAGTCAAAAAGTCCTGTGTACTGCGAAAAAATATTTGAAGGATAATTAACACAATAGCGTTCATTCAAATTTAAAAATATGCTCAGATATTTGTCCTTGGATACTATATCTGAACTTGATTAATGCACAGTCAGAGTTAAACTGTATGCTTTTTGCCTCATGGTACAAAGAGATACTAGTTATGTTTATAATATGCTGTAATGATCCAGAGAGTAAAACTGAATGCCTGCCTCTTGAGGACCAGCAAGAATGACTGGCATTCGTACAATTTCACCCCATTGCAGTGTTACTAGATATGTTGTCTTGAAAATGATTGCTAACTCTTACCAGCAACTTCTGGTACATACATGTACAGGCTTACGAGTACATGGACATTATAACTGGATATACTTCTTGTTATTTTCTTTTAACTGTTATTAATTTTAGGATTTATTTGATACCTTGTAGACTTGTGTGTCTTGTCCAGTGAAGCTAGAGGAAGTCAGAGAATCTCTCTGTGCATCAATGATTTTTACAAGGTATTTCCACAAAAATTAAATAATTATACAACAATAATCTTCTAGCTTATTCAGCGCCTTTAATTCCAGCTTTGAAGTAGCCTCTCTGTGTGTTCAATTCTTCCTCCAGCTTGAGAGATGTCCAACACACATGTACATTTGACCCATGTTAGTATATACTGATGATGTGATTTGGCAGAGGCTTGTGTAGTCATACAGATTACGGTAATATTATTGCTACCAGTTTTACTGGTACTTGAACATGATCAACCTGACAGGTTTTCTAGAGCTTCATCACTGTTTGGAAATATTTTTGGCCAAATTCTAGATGTCTGTCTCAGCAGTACAGTCACACTTCTTTAAATACAGACACCAAAGGGGCAGACCTGAGTGTTTGTATTATAGAGGAAGAGATTATATGAAATGTTGGTTTCTCTGGGACCTAGTGAATTGTCCGTAATATAGAAGTGTCTGTATCACCCATGGAGGTTTCTGTACAAAGAGGTTTCAAAGTAATAATTTGATACTGTACTCTAAAATTGGTTGGCCAAAGTGTCACTTTGTAATTTTATTGTTAAGTCTGAGAGACGTTGTTTTAGTACTCCGCTGAGCTCCGCAAGTGTTGGCTGTCAAATGAAGGGGTGCATGGAATAAAGCCCTAAGTGACTTTAAGAAAATTTTTGGGTAGCCAGCATTGAAATAATTCCCAGCAATTTTGCAGTTGAGCCTGGTTTTAATTGTTGTCTATGAAAAGGAACTAGCAATTATTACTAGTAGTTTTTAGGCACCAATAAAAACCGGAATAAACTGTAAAATTTGTTCGGAGGTATTTCATTGCTGGTTACCTCAAAGTTTTCCAAAAGTCACTTAGGGCTTTATTCCAGGTGGCCCTTCAAATTTCTTATTCTATTGTCAAGTGGAACTTGAAATTGAGCATGTGTTACCGGTATGTATCAGAAGGAAGAAACTTATTACCAGAAGAAACTGTGTGTTGTTGAATATGGTAGTTCCATGGGAAATGATGTATTATTTTAGACATCTGTGTACATATCTCCTATGTTCATAGGGTCGACAAGGCAGCAGCAGATAAAGGTCCAAATGAAGAGTGCTGTATATGTATGGATCAGAAGGCAGAAGTGATCTTGGCTTGTGTCCATTGTTTCTGTAAAACTTGCATTGACAGATGGTAAGTTAGCTTTTCATGTTGCACTAAGGAGCATTGATAATAATTTTATCCTTCATATGATAATGTTGGTAGCAAGGGTAGGAAGATGCCCCCTAGAGGCACTTGACTAATTTAACTGTTGGCTTACGTAATTTTTAATTACCTCTCTTTTACAGGAGTGATGTCAATAACACTTGTCCAATATGTCGAAATGAGATTCATGGAAATAAAGATTACTGGGAAGTGCCAGAAGCTCCAAGCAAGGGAGAGATTGAACAGTTTGTAATGGGACTGGCTGAAGGAGCCGGGGCCCCTACGTGATATTATTCAGCCTGGCTACTATATAGGGATTCTTTTAGAACTATAATTTTATTATGTACATGTATGTAGTAGGTTAGAACATTGGTAACATTCTATGCGGATGCCGATGTTATGTGTAGATATCTACGAAGAAAACTTCCATAGGGGAGACTTCCACATGAAACTGATTTGTATGCTCATACAGTAGGAGATTTTGAAAAACAACTCTAGACATACCAGAATATTTTCCTGGGAGCATGGCTCATGCTTATTGTTACCTTTAAGAGGTATCGTAGAGACCCAATTTTGTGCAAATTAATGGTGAAGTGGCACTGGCTGGCCAACAGCAACATCTGTATCACTTCTTGACAACTACTTTGACAACTTGTACTAACAGTCAAAATTTGAAATCAAACACTGATCATGACAAATTTTGTACCAGAATTTATTTTTCAACTCCTAAAAGCTATGGCAAGCATCGATCCCTGTCAGTTTCGTGCAGAGTCCCAGCCTCCTTCAGAACAACTACAGCTGTTTTATGGTTATTGAGGCATTTGTCATTATGCCCACAGATAGCTTGCAGCATCAGTTTTAGATAATAATAATAATAATAATAATAATAATAATAATAATAATGATGATAATAATATTTAATATTTCTAAGGTGCAAATTAACATGTGAATATGATCAAATGCGCCTAACAAACCATATGAGTAATATAAATTAAACGATATGCTATGAATAGTGTGATTAATTTAAAACTAATTATTTGCAATAATTATGTACATTAGGCTAAGGTAACGAGCTAAAAATTAAAATATTAAAAACAAGGGATCTTGTATTTATAGACACTTTTATAGTGTGTTTTGACAAAAAGCTAGTACAAATTATGCGCATGTAGGTACAAAATTAACACATGGTATAAACTGGCTGGGCATCAACAATTTTTAACACAATTTCAGGTTTTTTTCCCACGGTGATCCTTTTTTTAAACTTGTTGTCTAGCAGCACAGCACTCTATATGAAATTTAATTTGTGAAACCTGATTGTCATTTAAAAAAAAAAGAAAAAAGTTTCTAAATAACCATTAAGAAAAATATAACTAATTTAAATCTTGCAGATAATTTACAGAGATTTCTGTGAAACTTCTGTGGGACTATATGCTTCAGTTTTCTATTTATTTATTTATTTAGAAATGTTGCAAAGTTATATTTTGTCCATACTTGCTTTCTGGTTTGTGATCAATCATAAGGTGCAGAGCATCTTGTTTTGAGTATAAAAGGTGATGTAAAATGTTTTTTTGGCTTTGAAAACCCTTTTCAAGTCATGCATAATTTGAATGGGAGGTACATAATATTTTTTGAGTGGAAATTTTTCTCTTGACTCAATAGCTTCAACATTCAAGTTACTCAGATAGTTGAGAATTCTCTCCCATTCATGATGATGTTCTAGTTAATTTTTGTTCTCATTTAATTTTTGATATAAATAATTTTAACTAGATGTGGCTCATTTTCTTCTAGCTACAGTGGAACCCCGCCTTATGATCACCTTGTTTTAAAATACGGTCACCTCGTTATTACGGCCACTTCTTCTTGTCTGGGTAAAACACCCATTCATTTTCTTATACGAAAACCCCATTAATGCTGCCACCACATTCTGAAATCCTAACCTGTATAATCCTTTACAATTTTACCCTTTTATACGACTTCTCAAACCAGTTATGCTCATCTTCCCAATGTTAATATTGAAAGTACTAGTTGAAGGTTTATCTTTTTAAAATCTTATTGCATTCCGGATATAATGCTCACTAAAGAATATTTGTTTAGAAGTGCAATTGTGATAGATCTGTCAAGACGTCACTAAGTTTAGACCAGTCATGAAAGTTGACCCCACCCCGTTAATACGGTCGACTTTTCATGGCCCGTTTTTTGACCGTAATAGCTGTGTTCCATTGCAGTTAACTTTTTCACGTTATGCCTTATCAATACCTGAGAAAATTTTTAAATTGAGAGAGAAAAGAGAAGATTTAATCAAAAATTAACCGAGGTCAAAACTTAACAACACCAATGACATGCATATTCGGAAGAGTTAAATTGAATTACTCAGACCGGGCATTAAGCAGTATTTGACGTTTTTTGACAAGAGGGAGCTAGAATGACTGCAATGCATGCAGGACGAAAGTGGGCCTGTAACTTAATGTTGACAATATAAGCATTTCAAGTTCATGCTGGCATTTAATTTATATTTTATTCCTTAGAGCTGCCATAATTTAAATCTAATACATACAATTCATGAGCATCGGCTGGGGCATATGCATTGTAAAGCCTGGTTTTCGCTAGTGACGCAAGCACGAGCGCAAGCACAGACGCAAGCAATAGGGATGACCTAAGTGAAAACGAAATTCGACGTAAACACAAACACAAGCAAAATCATCCGAACCTTCCAAACTGTTTAGGCGCGAGGTAATCTGGATCCAGTGTTTTCATTGGCCAAACTTAACCACGTGTGGTAAATATCTTCGAGCTTGTGTTATGCCTGAGTAGTATTTCGTTTTCACTTGCAGTGCAAACGCAATCATAAGCGCAAGCACAAGAAAAAGGACAAATTTGCACCTTGTGCTTATGCCTGCGTCAAGGCCGTTTTCACGGTGAAATAAGAATTATTGCGTTTGCGCTTGTACTTGCGTCGCTAGTGAAATCCAGGCTTAAATGACCTAGGACCTTGGTTTGGAATCCAGAGCATTGAAAAACTGTTTTCCAGAGTAAAAGATTCGTGTGATAACTAAGAAATGGTCATGGAGCTAAATTATACATCGTTATGGGATTTGCCATTTTTTAAACACAAATCTCATGTATACTGTGATCAAGAAATAAAACTATTAAAAGGACAGAAAATTAGCCTTTTGATTTATGCCCTCGTTCCAGATTCTCTGTAAACGGACACCTTAACGCAGTCTCCTTTACCACCAATTTGACCTAGTGGAAAACCTTAACCCGTTGTAGTGCAGGAAGGGAACAACGGAAAATAATTTTATTTTTTGTTGCTCCGTCCCGCTATATCACTCCTTCTCCAGGCTCCCTTTTGATTGAACAAGTCGGTAGGAAAGAGAGGTCAAGGAGTCGGTAGAAAAAAGATTGCTAGTTCGAAGTTAAGGCCACCCTGATAGGCCACTTGCAAACTTTTTAGAAATACCGCGACCGCT
This sequence comes from Orbicella franksi, assembly GCF_964199315.1. NCBI lineage: Eukaryota > Metazoa > Cnidaria > Anthozoa > Scleractinia > Merulinidae > Orbicella > Orbicella franksi. The sequence continues at coordinate 4,283,159 of NC_138150.1, forward strand.
TACCCCACCCCCTTTTAGCAATATTCTCAATCTCTTTGGGGTTCACCAGCGTATCAAAACTAATCTTTACGGCAGATAAAAGACACAGGACAACCAAGGTGGAGCATAAGTAATAGCATATAATAAAATACGATTAGAGAACTTCAGGGCCCTCCCATCCATCTTTATTCCAAAATGCGGCTAAACTCCGGTACGCCCGCTACACCTGGAAACTGGGTAAGAGTCTAGCGAGTAATCGCGTTTCTTGGTCAGCGGAGTAATTGTAGTACCCAGGTCACCACGCGAATAAACAGAGGGTGGGAAGTTTGAACGTTAAAATATTCGTTGTTTCCTCTTGAAATCTTCACAGTTTGTGGTTTCTGAAACTTCGTTTGGTCGTGGGAAAGGTGCAAGAACTTGACTTTGCCAACGTCTTTTGTAGTTGTCGTTCCTAACTGTTGATCAGGTGCGTTTTAAAGGAGTGATTGCACAAGTCATGGCTTCGGTTAACGGGAGCGCGAGTCCGTTTCGTCCAAAGTGTGAGTATGAAAGTTAATGTTTCGATTTTTCATCATGTGTTCGTTTTTCCACGATAAAGCGAAAATGAGTTCAGGAAGCGCACTTCAGGAAGTATCTTGTTACGAGTAAATCATAACGTAACATGGCAAGCCTGAAGAAGAGATGTTAAGCTGGAACAATCAAACCGAATTACGGTCATTTCACTCCATGGTTAGATCGCTCTTCGCAGGCGGAATTCGCTACTTCAGCTTACCGAGTTTGGCTTGGCAGTGGATGAAAGAACTAGGAATAATCAAAATGAGCGTTGGAGCGAACTGAATTCGAGCGATCTATCTAAGTCATCTAACCATGGAGCGAAGTGACCATCAAAACAACAAAGTCATGCCTTAGTTGTGAGCAATGCTTACATCCAATAGATCAATTTCAGTGTTCAATTTCGAGTTCAGTTTTATTTACGCTTATTTCAGTTCAGTTACAAAAGCAGTTCCGTCAATTCACGGAAATACAACATCGGAGGGAAAAACAAACCCAAACTTGCATTAAACTAAAGGAGCTATTCTACAACACCGGGTCACATATTAACAAATCTCTCGACGCTTCTAAGAACGAGCATAAAGAAACATAAGGAACCATTCAAATGAGTGCAATGAGATGCAAATGAGTTGCCGCTATTCTACAATCTAGCCAAGCTATAAAGCCAAAGGAACAAAAGCGTTTGAGTTGACCATTACCACAGTAAGTTAACTTATTGATGAGGATGGTTTTCACCGAACCCAAAAGCTAAAAAAGTTCAACACCCTACTTCGTTTGGATAAGTACATTTGTAGGCATGAGGTCCATTTGATTTTAAATCCACTGTGCCACCCCTTCTCTTTTTACCCGTGAACAAGATATTCTGACAGGGGTTCAAAAGTATTTTCTGATGGGGTGAGCTGCAACATCTTGTCACTTGATGCGTTAGCTTTCTGAGAGGATAAAATTGTAGGTTTTGGATTGCAATTGTTTGGAGTGTCTACTAAACAATGTAATCAGGTGATTACTCACCCTTGAACCTATTGTCTTACTGCTAATTAGTATATTTTTACTAGTGTTTTATCAAGAATGCCATTCTTTTATTGGCTATGCTGCTCACTACCTGTTCTTTTGTAGATAGTGAGTAGCCTAGCAGTGTGCAGTTTTTAACAAAATTTTGGCCATTTGTGTTTTTGGGATTGTCTGTGAAGAGGTCTGGATTTAGATAAAGACAAAGTTATGAACAACTAGTAGATTTATACTAAAACAAGCATTGGCTCTCAATTTCTGTGCGTGATAGTTGACTTGGGCTGCACCCTCATCAACTATCATTCAACAGAAATTGAGGGCAAATAATCTAATTGTTGAATAGTTTAATTTATGCTAATATAATCCCACAATGTAGATCTTTTGAATTCAGGGTGAATCCTATCAATTCTACAAGTTACAAGATGACAGCTGCAGGGCTGTCAATAAGGGTCATAACCCATAACACCTGTTACAGCTGAGTATGTTTGATGGACCCTTGATGTTACATGCATGGGTGAACTGGCCTGTAGTTGATACAATTCACCCATAAAGTGACAAGTTTGCTACGGGTGTGAAGATCAAGGCTACAAGTGAATTAAAACTTAATGACAGCCCTCACAGCTATCAAGGTTTAACTGACATTTTTTCCCCAAACAGTTCACAATGCTAAGAAGTTCCTGTCTCTACAATTGTCGCAAACAAGTCAGGCCATTTCTGCAGAGTTCAACCACATGCTTCGCAGCCAAACCGTAGCCAGAAAAAGAAGAAAGGTTATCAATGAGATTTTTGCAACAGAAAGGACTTACCAAGATCATTTGAATGCTATAACATCAGTGAGTGAGATTTTATAAAATCATTGTTTCATGCATTTCACATTAGTATGAAATAACCCTATGTTGTTTTTTTTAAATGAAAGCATTGTGGTTTAATGCTATCTCTGGTATTATTAATTCTAACTTTCAGCAATTTCTTGCACCATTGCAAGTTGCGTGCATTCTGCCACAAAATGCACTGAACACCATCTTCTCCAATGTGGAGGCAATTCAAGCAGTCAACAGAGAACTCTTGAGTCATATGGAGACTTTAGGCCTCGGTGATGCCTTCTTAGCCATGGCACCATTCATCAAGCTTTACAGTACTTATGCTAACAACTTTGCTAAAGCACAGGCTGCCTTACAGGTAAAAATATATTTGGCAGTTAAGGTAATTCCTCTGAAATAAAAGTGACAATAGATTTTTGTTCAAACTTTGTCCACTGAATATTTGTCATATGATAACTTCAATTTTGAAATAAAAAAGGGGGGTGCCCATGCTCATTAAGGAGCAGTGAGGCATTGAAAATGCCCCATTTTGGCATTATTTAATACTTATTATAAGAACGCATTCCCAGTAATTGAAAAATCTTTGTGAGCCCAGACTCATAAGAACACACATTGAACTACACAGTCAATACATTGTGTCGGACACAAATAAACATTTTAAGTTTGATTCACACGGAAAGCTAAATCCTTGATTAAAACTTTGAACCAAATTTCTTGATGTGATTACCAAACTGCAAAATAGAAAGGACCACAGTGTATCTGCTATTTTTCTTGTTTATTCAATTTTCAGCAGTAGAAATTAGATCAGTCTTTTCTCACGCAAAGCTTAGGATTAGTTGATTACAGTGACTGGAAAAAAAAAATTGGGGTGCCCGTGCTCGTTGGTGAGCTAGAGCCATTTTTCAACTGACAGAGCTCAATATCAAGGCAAATCCGTCATGTTTTCAATGTGCGCATGCATGAGCACGCACTAATGACGCCATAAATTATGCGTAGTAAGGATGCGTGATGTAAATGTGAGGAATGACCTTAAGTGAATACATGACTGTATGGAAAAGAACATTTGAAAATTAAGTTTACATGTATAAGTAGTTGGCAGTAAAAATGTATTAATTTTACCCTTGTGTGTTATCAATACATGTAATTTTATTATGGATGTAAGCCTGAAATGTCAGTCGTTTGCCCCTCACACATCAAACCATACACGAATGTAGGGCCTGAGAGAGAGCTAATGTTAAGGAGTCATGTGACATTTGTTTTCTGGTTCGTGATGCCCATGAAAATAGCCTTGAATAGAGAAAAAAATTATCACAGAGGTGGTATCATTCCATTTTACAGTGTATACCTGTAGTAAGAATAAAGACTGGAACAATTTACAGTGTAGCAACTTAAAGCAAATTTAAATTGAAAGTTGCAAGTTGCTCAAAAGAACATCTTCTTTGTGCAGCTTCTTTTATCTGAGGTCAAAAGATTTCCTCATGGAATGATAACACTTTGATGTACTATGTATCAGCTTGATCTTCCATGTGTTATGTTTTTTCAGGAGTGGGAAAAGAAGAGTGTCGAGTTTGCAACTTTCAAGAAAGCTCAAGAAATGCATGCTGAATGTAAAGGATTAAATCTAGGTGCACTGCTGATTACGCCAGTGCAACGAGTTCCCAGGTAATTTTTTTTATATTTATTCACTCAATATAACAGTGAACTGGACTTTTTTAAAAATTAATAGTCATTGCTAAAATTTTCTGTGATATCAGTGATATACTGTACTCTTGGTCAATACTCGACCAACATCGCGATTGACACTTGATCAACATCTTGATTGACACTTGGTCAACACTTGACCAACACTCGATTAACACTCGATGGCGTGTCTGCGAAAATTAGTTTACTCTCTACTGTTGATTAAGATGTCAATCAAGAGTTGACTGAGTATCAATCAAGATGTCAAACAAGTATCAATCAAGGGTCGATGAAGGGTATCGATCAACACACGACCTCGGATGTCTTAAGTACAGATGATCCTAAAATTTGGATGCCCCTCAATACAGGTATTGCAACCCCCACTGCGTGAGTGAAGTCTCTTGCCTGAGGACACAACCTACAGTAGTAGTCTGGCTTAGTTTTGAACTTAGATCTCTAGATTCACTGTGAAACACACAAACCATTTTCCCTCTGCCAGTGCCCTGTAGAATCTTGGGTTAAGAGATGCGCTGTCGTACATATAGTCTGTGGGTAAGAACAGTTGTACCACTGACAATACATGTAAGTAAGAAACTGCATTGTAACCTATGAGTTATTTTATTTCTTTTTGCTAGGTATAAGTTGTTACTTGAGAGTCTCTTAAACAAGACACCTAAAGATCATTCTGATTTTGAAAAGTTGCAAGGTATGATCTCTACAGGAACAGGGTTACATTACAAAGTGCTGAATACATGTAGGTCAATATATTACTAAGGTACCGTTTTAGTCTCTAAAGAACCTGTTAAGCTGAGTCGGCAAGCAAGTGTACACTCAGCATAATCTATCAACTTGGAGATGATATTAACCGCTGTAGTGAGTTTGTGGAGGCGAGGTGGCCTCATGGTTAGTTCGCTTGCCTCTGGGTTGAGCGGTCCGGGTTTGAGCCCTGGGCGGGGACATTGTGTTGTGTTCTTGGGCAAGACACTTTACTCTCATAGTGCCCCTCTCTCCACCCAGGTGTACAAATTGGTACCGGCAAATATAATGCTAAGGGCTAACCCTGTGACGGACTAGCGTTCATCCAGGGGGGAGTAGAAATAATCTTAGTCGCTTCATACTACAGAAACCAGGAGAAGCTCCAGCCTGATAGGTCACTTGATGGGCTGTACTGAGTTTATGAAACTGACATTTTGATCGTTTGACCTACGTCAGAGCGCTTTTCCCTGTGTGCATGTCCTAATCAACAATACTCTTTTTTGTTTTTGTTTCAGACGCCACAGTAGAAATCAACAAAGTTGCACATCACATCAATGAAAATATTCGTCAGCGAGAGAACTTTCAGAAAATGTTGTCCATTCAGAATTCACTCACAGGCGAAGGAGCTCCCAAAATTCTTGCTCCAGGTAAAACAAGAATAATAACTTTTGTTCTTTGCAAAACTTAAGTTTCACGTTGCAATTGTTTCATTTCTTTATTTGCTTTAGGACGGCTTTTTATCAAAGAAGGTCCACTTTTGAAGGTCAGTATGGTTATTTTAAATACGATTGAAAAATGACGGCAAAGCGTTGAAAAGTACGGTTATAGACCTACCGAGGCTGCTCGAGAAATACGATTTCTCAACACAGGCCGTAGGGTTATATGGAAAGGTGCGGCAATTTTCCCAAAGTTAACCGCTGAATTAAATACTTATTATACATTAAACATACTAGATAAAAAAATTGTTTCACAATTACTCTCTCGAAGTCAAAATTCGATCTGTAACTCCTGCGTGAATTTTGAAACTGCGGACACTGTTGAATTCATGAACCGTATTTTCTAAAATTACATGCGTGCTCCTACACTGTAGTTTGAAACAAACCAATGTTTAATTTCTTTTTGACATTAGCAATTCAGATTATAGTACCGGTGTTGTTTCTAGTTTAATAAAGACACGTGTTTTGGTCAACACTTTTACAGGTTTGTAGCCGAGGATCACAGGAAAGGATGTTCTTTTTGTTCTCGGATATTCTTCTTTACGCCAAGAAAGGTGGCTCACTGGACAAAGAACAGAGGTAACGAATGCCCAAGTTGAGGGAAAGAAAGGCATTTTACGGTCTCGAAACTATTCATCCTTCTCGTGCAATTCCAACATACCGCGTGGTTTATCATCCTATAAACCATAACCGAAGTCTATTGCTTAATTATTTTACTGTTCTGAAACACCTGCAGCAAAGTTAGTTTGCAACTCCCGAAGGAAACAAAGTTCAAAATTGAAACAACTGGAAAAAAAATCGCAAATTTCACTTTGTTTTCATTGAAATTACAAAACAAAACAAACTGCATCTCAGTAAAGAAGCGCTCAATAGCTTTCAATTAAATTGTCACATGCTAGGGTTTTATTCTGACTTAAACTTTTACTTTAAAATAATTAGCGCGCTACGCAAGGATTGGCTCAGCCGGTGGCATGTTTAACAAGTTTGTCACGTGTGTGTTATTCGCAGCTCGTACTTATGCCGTCGCGTTTTGCCACTGATCGACTGCGAGTTGGAACAGGTTTTGGGCGGTTTAACCGAAAATGAAGACAATTCTGGCGCGGGAGCTCTGTTCAAGGTAAGCCTGCTTGGAAATCGTGGACAGCGAGATATACACGTACATGCATCAAACTGTTTTTTCTTGTTTTTCTCTTTGTGAGTTCAACATTTCTGATCTCTCTTTTTTAAACGTCAGGTAACTTGTAAAGACAAATCACTGCTTTTGTACTCTAAGTCAAGGACGGAAGCGCTGACCTGGTTCAAATGCATACGGGACGCCATAAGGTAGGAACTGGACTTCACAATAAGTTCTCAAAGTGAATATCAGAAAAAACGTCCGTTATCTTTATGTTCCTTTGGCAGTGATCTCAAAAGCTGCAGAGCGTCTTTAAGAAAACCAAACGGAGATGAAAGTGATCTGCCAAAGCGAGCAACGCCCTTAACGAGGTCTGTTGCTAGGAAAGCAGCTCGTCTGGGATTAAGCATCATTAGACAGGTTAGTAACAAGAGAGAATAAATGATAACAGAATTAATTTCTGATCCCTCTGAAGTTATTTTTAGAACATTCCCGGTTTCGGAAATCCCTGGAACGTGTAGAGATAGCCAATCATATGACGCGGATTTTGCTCGCGTGAACAGCCCAAGCGGCTTTGCACGCATTTTCATTCTCGTTGAAAAGAAAAGTGTACGCAATGCACGAGGTAACATCCGCGGGAGGACCGGGTACCACGTCTAAAAATAACTTGTATGCCTGTATGGGGATAAACTCTCTCTCACCCTTCATCTACTCTTTGTTAGCAATGATGTGAGCGTGTTTTTTCGACCTTGCGATCTAGTACAGCAACTGAGCGATACGTAGGCATAGCAAAATTTCCGTAATGGCTAAATAGCTAAATAACCGTTTCTCATTATGAAGAGTGATTTGACAGCTGGTTTCCTTTCATTTGTTTCACAGGATTCGGCTGTAGAATGTTCCAGTCCAGCGGTCTGCATCAAAGACAGTCTTTATCCCTTGAGAAAAGAACTGCTTAACAAACAAACTCCAGCACAGTCGACAAAACCCGGAGGCTCGAAGACCCGAAGACCCGACGACCAAAACCTGAAGACACGGAAAACACTCAAGACCGGAACGACGCCCAGTATCGCACCCATGACACGGGCTAGGAGCCGCGAAACAGTGATTAATTCTCCGTGGATTAAGAGTGATGTTCCAACATTTTCTGATGAAATGAAGCTAGAAAAGGGTTGTGGGAGTTCAATGCAAGAAACAGAAGGGGCGAAGGTAAACGAAGAAACGCAAAAATTGGAGGAACCTGGACAAAGTTGTGTAAAGACCCGCGCTCAGAAAAGGAAATTGTCCTTCAAGGAGAATTTTGAAGTCGAGGTTAGTTCCTTTGTGCTGAAGTAAGGTCTTCTTTCTCTCAGTTTCGTGACAGAGATCTCTGTTGTCTTGAATTGCTGAATGATGAACTTGTCATAGAATAAATTCGTTATTCCTCGTCTTGTGATATCTTTGTGTAGGATATTACTTTTTATGGCTAAATGTTGGTAACATTTTTATTGAGCTGGGCTTTTAAAATTTCTATTCTGTTTCATATCTACGTGTACATTCTGCAAAACCACTGCAACATTTCTGATAAAATTGCATTCATTTTTAAGCTCTTTTCTCCTCGCGAAGTGGCTGGGAAACGTTGTTTCAGACCAAAACTACCGGAAGTCTCCTGCGTCCAAGCAGTCGGGTCTCCTGTTAACAGGTGAGGATTTTTCTTCTTAAATTGTTGCATAATTATATAAACTTTTAATTTAGAGAATCAACGTTTTGTAAACCAAACAAACAAACAAACAAACAAACAAAGCAAATAAGCAAACAGAGAACCAAACAAGTATAACGGTCTTGTGGTAAACATAGAAATCAATGGCTAAAATGTTGCAAACTAAGTGTTTTAATCTCCTTTCAGTCCCTATGAACAAACGAAGTGCACACCAGCCAAACTGAGAACAACCAAGTATGTTATAGAAGACGAGGATCTTGTGCAGTCCACGACTTGTGTGGTCATGTGAAACAAGCTTACATGAAGAAGTTAAAGAAAACTTCGCGTGTCTTACCACGATGTTCCACGTGATGTTGTAAAGACAAGATTGTAGATGTTGCACTCAGAGGGTTTTCCGTAGCTTTGAAGTTACAACAAGGATGTACTTTCTCGATTAATGACACCGGTTTCATCCCGGGCGTTTATTCGAGGACAAGAGTTTACTTAAATCTGACTTCTATTATACAACTTATAGTCATCAATTGTTTGATGTGATTAGTTTAAAGGAGCCACGTCACGGTTTGCGTATCTTGAAACGTTTAGGCTGAATTATTCAAGTTCGTCGTTTTTAATCCGTGTCCATCTTCTCTATCCTTAACCATCCTTGTTCCTAAATGGTTTATTATTATCTCTTTGTCTTTTTTCTATCTTAGTAAGTGACTAGTTTCAGATTTCCTTCAATTTTGAAGGTAATTTTCTACTCGGCTAAAGCAACTCAAAAATACCGTGAACCATTTCAGTATGTTTCGCTCATTCGGACTGAGCTAGTCTACATTCCATCGCGAAGACTTTAGACGAACGTAATAGACGTCGATTTCAGATACCCCCTCTCCTCCTCCGCGTAGTGTTAAATCGGGAAAATACGTCAATTATTTTCAAAAGAGTAGTCCAAGAGATAGGTCTAGAGAGGGGTGGGTAGGGAGGGTGCTGTCAGTAGAGAGAAAGTAGAAACAAGTGTTATCTTGTTTCTTGTATGACTAGACCTTTATGATTGTAAATATTTAGCACTGATCTAGCCAGTCGTTGCATAGAATCGTTTTATTACAGTTTTGCATTAGGCAGGGGTTCGAAGAATATCCAGGCAGCGTTGTGCCATAGAATAAAGAGAAATCCTGCAAATAGCCTTCAAATATATTCACATGTAACTTGCTTCAATATTTTGCAATCAGGAAATAGCCGATCGTGTACTGGAGAATTTGTGCTCTTAACAATGGCAAATATTTGCTGTATTTTTTAAGCCCTACATGTAGTAAGAGTTAGGGTTGGCCGGGACGTGGGAGAGATAGTGAGAGCTAGACTACGAAATCTTTTGCTGATCAAGTTCTCCTTACCTAACGCAATTGATCGTAGATTATTTAAGCACAAAGGTTTGTCCATGAGCTTTGTAGTGTTCTCTACAAGCTACAATTGAGTATGATGTTTGTGAGAGCTTCTCGAGATTGCACCAATAAAATATATTTTTTAATATAAAAAGCATTTGTTTTGTTGCACTGCTGTTCATTTGAAGTACAGTTCGCATAAACTACTTATGGCTACGACAACATGCAGCCATTCCCTGCATGAACTTATGCAGAAAGATATGTTTGAAGCAAAATTGTTGGTAGTTTATACTGGTAGCTGGTAGTTATTCTTTTCCCTTGGAAAGAAAATCTTGTCTCCTTTTCTCTTTCTAGAAGTGGAGCGTAATCTTCACTTAATGACTCCCAGCCCCTCTAAATTGACACCCCGTCCTCCTCTTTATGACATTTTTGCCATTCGCCCTTCCAAGTTGAAAAAAGCTTGGAACGAGACTCGTTCCCATGGCCTTTGCTCTGACTGGCCTTCTGATGTCTTGGGATGATTCGTGAGTGGATTAGACACGAATGTGTTTTTTCTACCCGGGATGCCAACTCTGTGAAAATAGCACAGTTGAAAAGGCGAACCACTCCGGCGCTTCTCTTCAAGCACTACATATTTATTTCTGAAGATCTTCGTCGAGCGGAAACACTTATATTTCTCATTACTAAGGTAAACAGTATATCGTTCATGTGCTTTGTATCCCAGTCGTTGAGCTCAGCTGCGGCTGTTTGTCTGTGTTTACAAACCGGCACATTGGGACTTTCTCCGCACGCAATTTTGGCGGTACTGTTTCAAGAAAAAAAAAAATAGTATATCAAGTTCGGTCGCAATTACGTTTGTCGACAGAAGACTTTTTTTCGTTCTCGCGCAGTTGTATAGAGAAGGATGCAATGTGAACTCGCGGGTAAAACTCATTCAGCTTTGTATTAGAAAAAGAAAATTCAAGTGAACACTAAGCGAAGAATAACTTTAAGCTCGGCAGGAAGGATTCTCTGTCGTTGTAACAAGGAGCTGATTTTGTAAATAGAATTGAGAAGGTTTAAAACTTATTTTGAAGGGCAGAGTTGCTTGACATCTGGCGGTTACAGTCTTGAAATTAAAATTCACAATGTATATTTCTTTCGATATCAATGATCGGTAAAGCTTAAGAAACTCGATCTCTCTGGAAGATTACGTTTTTGTTCATTTATATTCAACCGCCCACCTTCAGAATAGCGAGCGATTAGGAGGCCAACAGAATTTCCGTCGAAAAGAACGAAGGAGAAATGGGCAAAAAACTTCAAGGTCTTTCAATTGATTAATTCCGTCGTTTATGTTACGAAAAACACAATTATACTCGATTATTCATGTGAGTTACAGTAATCACCTGTCTGAAAACTAACTCGCCACAGAGAATTAGTCGCCGGTAAAGTCATACTAAACAAAAATTTACAGTCGACATTAAAATGGAAAAGGCCACGCAGTTAAAGAAATTCGAATATTTAACAATTGGCAACGCAGAGCGCAAAATGAATGTAATTCTGATTACATTTACTAATCAGTGCACTGTCTCTTTATATTTAACGGATTACTTTTCTGACCAATGAGTGTTTTCTAGTGTTTACAAAATACGACAAGTTAATTATGCCGGACCGAAAAAGATTACAACTCAGGGGCAAAAACTATGATTATTTCGAACATTGAAGCAACTGTCCGAAGGTATTGTTTAAAAAAAATGCTCATTGTTTCAAACTACCTTGAAACAATAGGGACCAAAAGGAGAAAGATTCGTTTGTGTTATGGAAGCGGTTTTTCGGATACAACTGTGTTTTCCTTTCAGGATGCAAGTGCTAATGAGCTTCAACGGGCGCGCAGAAATTTATGGGAACAACATTAGTGTGGGCGATCAAGAGAATGTAAAACATGCAAGAATGCGACGGTGTTCATGCGCTTTTCATAAAGTAACGTTTCGAAACGTTTTTTTCTCGCTTCAAACTCTTAGAGGGGTCGCAAAAAAAAAGCACTTGCAGTAACATTTTACAAAAACAAGAGAAGATATCGCAGTAACCCGCAAACAACATGAGATAATCATAGTGGGTTGCTTTACAAAATAATGTAAAAAAACTCACCTATATTATAACAACCCACCGCAATGCCGCAGAGTCGCATGAGGACATTGTCCAGGGGTGGGGGGCTGACATGCCAGAAACAAATCTTTTTTGTTTTGTTTTTTGAGTGACGAGATCTCGAAGATCTCGAGCGAAAAGGGAGATTATTTCTCCCTTTCCCCCATGTAGCGGATTTCAAGTATTTTTTTTCTGCGCCCACGGTAGGTCGTGTTTTCATTATTTCTCCCTCGAAATGTTTGTTTCTAGTATGTGCTATTTTTGTCCTTTATATCTTTTTTTCTTCGACAAATAGATAGAAATCTTCACGCTTTTTAAAAAACCATCGAGACAAAAATAGCACGGAACAAAGTGTATTTATTCTACAGCAAAAGTCAGTTCGAAATCTCGGCCGGGTTGTTCGAAAGCCGGTTAACGCTAACCTAGGATTAAAAGTTAACCGAACTATTAATTTTTCTTGTATAAAAATATCTTTTACTGCTCACGTTTTATGTAGTTTGAGCTTAGCCAAACTCAAAAATGAAGGACAAACATTATAAGCGGAAGACCACACCGAAAAGTTACAAAACTGAAATCAAAATGCTTGCTAATCCTGGGTTAGCTTAATCGGGCTTTGAACAACCCGGCCCTGGTGTCAAATCTGGTGTCTAGCCCTTTTCGTGGTTACCTTTGCTCATTTGCATTACAATAAAATCTAGCATGTATGTGAGGCAATTTCGAGCTATTTTGTAGTTTTTGCCCGAAATTGCCTCGCATCCACGTTGGATTACATTGTAATGCAAATGAGAAAAATTAACCGTGAAAAGGGCTATTGTAACATCAGAAGTAATAATAACAGACTGCAATCTAAATAAAGATTGTCCTGCCGTGAGAAATTTGCAGTCAAATTTTTGCCTAATCAAAACTTAATTTTTGTCATATCTTCAAATGCATGTGGATTGAAATTCCTGAACTCAAAAGCAGCTACTTTTTCACGTACAGCATGACTATGGAACCCTGAAAAAAAAACACAAGAACACGGCAAATGAACAAATGTCATGTACTATTCAATAAGTATTCATAGGAGTCTTGTAGGCCTGTAATCTCCATCCACTAAATTAGAGACCAAATTAAAGTTTTAAGTCGAAGTCAGTTTCCCATCGATCGTGTACTCGTCTGGTCGTTCGTTCGTTCGTTTGTTTGTACGTTTGAGCGTTTCTTTGTTCGTTCGTTCGTTCGTTCGTTTGTTCGTTTGTTCGTTTGTTCGTTTGTTCGTTCGTTCGTTCGTTCGTTCGTTCGTTCGTTCGTTCGTTCGTTCGTTTGTTCGTTCGTGTACTCGTTCGTTCGTTCACTCGCCTATTCGCTCGTTCAAACTCGGTCAGTCCGTGGTTCATCTGAAGTTTCTCTCATTCATTCGTGCTTTCATTTATGAGTTCTTTGTCATACGGCGGCTGTTTCATCACCTTAATTTGTTTTAATTTCTATTGTCTTCAATTTGTCTTCAATTTTTTTGTCTTTTGAATTTCAATCTCAATGAGCTTTCCTTCAACATTATTTCCCATCATCTGCACCGCAACAGCAAAAAAGCTCGCAAGTAAACGTCAACCTTGTTACATTCGCAAGTTGTTAACTTGAGGTGGTTATCAGCTCTCATTGAAAGCAAAATTTCACACGAGAGCCAGGTAAATAAATAGGATATGAATCGCGAAATACAGACTTCTATACTTCTTATTAACGTACAGAAAGCCTTTGGTTGCAGTTTAAGATTTTAATAAATGACAACAACTATTTTTTTAATGCCATATCGCATGCATTGCGGAATTTAAAATCAAAAAAATAATTCTCCCCTCTCAAGGCATTGAGATTTTGTTTCTTTAAGGGAAAAAAATTCTCAAGTAAATATTTGTAAGTGGTTTATTTATTAAGTCTTTTTCGTTGTCTTTTTTCTGATGCAAAAACTCCGCAGTTAGGTCTTAATTATTCAAGTTCTTTGTTTTTCCACAAACGCGTGTTTGATCTTCATTGTTTTCCACGTCAAAGCATCAGAAAAGCACAAACATCAATTCCAAGCTTTTTTCTCAGCATGTAAATCGCGTCAATCTACTGTCTATAAGAACACCTTATCTTGATGCATTTGGCAAGTTTCAATTACTAATACGAGCGTACAGATCCGGCCTTGTTTCTCTAGCAATTCATGGAATCCGCTCCTGTGTACATTTAATCTTACACAGAACAACGGAAAAAAAATTATTTTTATTGCAGCAGATTGTGTATCATTTTTAGTCAGATTTCCGCGACTGGCGAAAAACGTAAGTATGCAAAGCTTATATGCATTTTCTATAAATGCTTTTAATACTCGTGAAACCAATATATTCGAAGAGATTTCCGTATACGTAGCCAACAAAAAAGATATATGTTTATAGTTTTCTCCAACCAGCTGAGCACTACATATTTCATGTGTTTCTTTTGCCCTTCGTGGGTCCAATTCCGTTCTCTGCAACGTGGCGTTTGTCATAAAAACTCGTTTACTGGTATATGCCATTGCAAATTTACTCTTAGCAGAGTCGACTGTGCCTTTTATATTTTTATTTTGACAAGATTAAGCTTGACAGACATCGTAAAACAGGCTGACTTTTCAGATTGCTTCTGATTTCTTTTTTTATATTTATTTGATAGGAGAGTGCGATTACAATGGTATAGCTAAAGAAACATTATCTGAAAGAAGAAAATTGTATCTAGACATTACTTTGCTTCAAAACACCGAATCAATGTTTACAATGCTTCGTCCATTTCTCCTTGACAATATTTATTTCTGTGAAGTTGTTTAATGAAAGCCATAAAAAAGAAGCATCGCTTTATTATATAAACTGAATGGGATAAGGCAATAATTCATATATTTGTAATATAGCCTTCGGTGCAAGTAGTTTTGAGAGGATATCCATCGAATTCGAAGCTGTCGGATTTTGTGCGCCCTCAAGCTGCGAACGTGCCCACGCACAACGTGCAATGGACAACGCGAGGAAATATTGATTCATATCCCTCCTTAATACACACTGATCTGCGCGCGGAAGCTTTCTGTTCCGGCTCATAGAAAAGAGATATCATTGATACGCAAAACCTTTGAAATAATATTACAAGGTGCTGTGCTGTTTTGTGTTTTAGGATCAGCTGAAAGGCTACAGTCAAAAGATCGAAAAGATTTGTTAAATTCGTTCCGCTTTGCGGCTTAGACCGCCTCGTGAATTCTCTTGGCTTACCCACTGGATACAAGTTATTCTGAAGGTAATTTCTTCCCATGTTGTTTGAACCTTATTCTAGACGACCGTGAATGTATATACCTTGAACAAGAACGGACAACACAGCAATTCAGCATAAACTAGGTAGGTATTAGTGTCAATAAATGTAACGAATTCCAAAGTATACTTCAAAGGAGCTCATTCACGGTATTTTGAGTTATTTTTGTTCAGGTAAAATATTACCCTTAAATCAAAGAAAACGTGAAAATAGTAGTTTACAAAGATAGAAAAACACCAAAAAGATAATAATAAAACATAAAGGAACAAGGATGGTTAAGGATGAAGAGGATTAACACGGATTTTAAACGACAAACTCAAAAAATCTTGGCAAAACTTTACACTGAGATGCGCAAACTGTGACGTAGTTCCTATAATTGATGCTAAGAACTTTATCCCATTCGATGCAGCAATTTGGCTAAAATTGCTTCGATTGAGCTCATTCCGTGAGCCTTTTTACATCTTGTGGTCTGCACGGAAAGATTTTCGTTTTTGCTGTCTTTCAACATCACTGATTATTTATTCCAAGGGCACCCCAAAAATTTACACGTTGTTTTATGTGCCATAAGTTTCGTTGTTCAGCGAACATCCTGTGGGGATATAAAACCGTTGACGCCACACTTTTATTGAACTTAATTTAAAAAAATGATTTGCAAAATTTCTAGTTTTTATTTTATTTTAATTTGATTTTGCTTTAGGTTATGGAGAGCAACAGTGAGCACTGATTGGGGCAGAAGATCTTGTCGCCGACAATATAATTACAGTACATTCTTCAAACTTCAGTGGCTGCAATTTAAACTATGGTAAGTTCCCATCCTGTAAAAGCGCGTCCTTGTTCGATTTTGTACACAGACATCTCTCAGGGCTCAATCTTAAACTTTTTGGTGACATTGCATTTCTGTTTCGCTTGAAATCGGGTGAAAATCAAATTTAACCGTTTGTTGGCCAGGAAGTAACAACAAGCGTCCGGATACATTGCTTATACAAGCACTTTAGCCAAAACTGCTTACTCATCCTCGAATATGTGTGTAACTTACCAAGACTTCCTGTTGCTTTTCTCTCATAATATGTTATGTAGAAGTTTTTTAAACTTGCAAATGCTAGATATAGATATATTTTGGCTCGCAAACTCCAAAAACCACTGGCATTTTGCGAGTTTGCGAGTTTGCGAGTGTAACGTTCGAAGCGCCCTGTCGATGGAGGAAAAAGGGTTTGTGCACGGTAATGTACACTCCTTTCTGACGTGTAACCCAGATGGGGGTTGGTGGGGGTTCTCCCGTATATTTCGCATAGCTGTGTGCCGCGAAAGTTCACAAACCCTGACCCTAATTAAGGATGAAGCAAATGAAAATTGATACCCTATCAAAGCCCAAAACTCGAAAAATGACACTCTATTCAAGGGAAAAGCAAAATCTAAGAATGGCACGAACGGGTCAACCTTATTTCGTTTCTGTAATATTGAAAGTAACTTAGATTGATCAGTTTTGACAGATTATTTGTTTTTCGGTTGGCCGGGCATTTACAAACGCACTGCAGTTTTAGCTGATACAATTTAGGTACTCTATCTAAGGATCACATTGGGAACACAATGCCAACAGGGACAAAACTCCGATCGGATCGGAGGAACCTCAAAAACCATGCCCTATCCCGCGGCACATATCTATATAGCCCATGTATAGGACTAACTCCATCCCCCCCCCCCCGGGAAGTGGAAGTTCGATCCCATTTTCGTCCTCAGTCGTGTTTCGATAACTTGACACTGATAAAATTACACAGTACAGGTAATCGAAATGCAAGTTTAGTTCGTATTCGTGATTTACTTTTATGAAATAACTGAGCTACTACTCGCGCTCTCATTGGTAGATAGGTGTGTTTACATGAGAGTATGTAAACACGGTTGTGTCGTTTCGGATAATGGAGTTGATTTTAAGTGTTTTTTTTCTTTACTGATATCAGGCCTGAAAGAAGAATTTACATTATCGATAAACTCTATCACAATCGATATCTTGAGATAACAGCAACCACTTTGTGTTCAGACCAAAACTTTTTTGACTTCGAGCTTTTTATAGAGTACAAAAATAGTGTGCGCGAGAATCACATGATCAATCTCGAAGGTCACGCGAACGATCGCGAAGGTCACGCGATGCGAGTGTGGGAAGGTCACGCGATCCATGATCCAGGTGTGGGAAGGTCTTTGAACTGGTCGCATGTCATGGCATCAGTACCGATCTCTTGTCAAAACAGAGATGGAAGACAAAGTAGCCTATAAGCAGTCATAGCTGATGAATAATAAGTTTCTGCGTTGTCGCTGATCACAGCGACAACGCAGAAACCTCCAGTTAATTTTCCGCGTTTTGTTTACGCGCCTCCGAGAAAATACCGAGAACTCCTTTCGTGGAAAAGTCGTGTTAGGGATCGTCGAAAATGCCTGCCGAGTGTTAACCGAAGATTACCCGATCATTTATTTGCATCGCGTGATCACCCGGGCGCTCGGGCGTGAAATGCGATTTTGCACCGCATCACCGCGATCATCGATTTGCGAAACCGGTGAGCACAGAGGGCAATATAACTCGTTGACCTGACTTAGTCCTCGAAGGTGATAATCATTTACATCTCGTAACTGCCTTCAACAAGTGAGACGTGCTTCGCTCAGTTGACTAGGTAAGATTTCATTCCTTAAAGATGTTCACTTTCTTCTTCTACGGTTTGGTGTGAATGTAAACTTGGTATACAGCGAAGTTCTTTTAGTTTTACTTCGAATTTCACCTTGTATGTTTATTAATCTGATACATACTTCAGCCAGCAGAGATATATCTTAATTCTTAATTTCGTGAGTTTACTTTGAGTTTGAGCCATTTCTTCAAAGCTCTTGTTCTCAAAGACTATAAGTAAACATAGGTTTGTAACTAAGATTCTGAAGAAAACAAACTTCTTGCCAGTTTTATCAGAATATTTTGCGTGACTTTACTTGAATCAAGCTCTAGCCTTTGATATTTGTGTTCGTCGCGTCTGTTCGCTTCATTTCAGCTGAACGCTTGGTTGAATTCCATGCTAAATTATCGATAAAAAAAACAGTCGATAACAGATGAATAGCTAAATTTTTAATGTCTATGTCCACAGAAGTAAACAAATTAGAAGTTATTTCAGCTCATATGACTTAGATAGGTCAAGAAAAGAATGCACTCGAGGTTAAACACCAGATTTATCTTACTGATTGCTATCGATCAAATATTTTATTTTGGGAGACGGAAAATCAGGAATTTTTCAGCTGACGAGGAGAATACACACGAACTTTTCGCGGTTTTGATAACAAAACTAGACACTCTTTTATTTAAAATCACGGACATCTGGCATGAGACAAGCAGCGTATTCGTGAAACAGCCTTCAAACGTCAGTCGAGCTTTTTTCCTGTCATGCATGCCTGGTTCAAGAGTTGTTTTTGATTCTAAAATAGAACTGTAATCGCCCTCAGCAGACCGAATATCAAGAGTGGCTCAGTCAAGTCATACGTCAGTACAGCTTAAAGAAGATACCGTTTGTCTAAATTCACTTGAAGTGTTTTCATCGTCCCTCTTGACCAAGGTTGCGTTGTTTCATTTTTCGCCCGGTCGTTGAAATCCTTCACAGAAATCCATTTTCTATTCTAGTGTATTATTCATATATTTATACTGCACGTGCAAAGTTCCTGCTGTCAAACTCGACTCTACAGAAAGAATACCTCACGGTTGGTCGAATCCTGCTCTGTATTGAAGATGTAGACATAATTATTGCCGATTACTAGCACTGGCTGGAATGCAAATTATCCCATCTCCGGAAAATTTTATAGCAATCTCTGAAAACTGCTGCAAGCGATGTTTTATCCCTGGGGAAGATGACGATTTTCCGACGAGGAAGCATTTTTGCCGTTGCTTTTCACTCTTTCCAAGTGATATGCTTTAAAGGAACGAAAGGAAATTCTTTCTGTTTAGTGATGCTTGTTTCAGCAAGTTTTCATCTCTCCAACAGGAGGACACTGAGTCTATAGAAGAGAAACAAGACGGCCAGGACATCGACGATAGCAACATGGCCGACCCAGTGAGATTGAGTGCCCCGGATGTGTACAAAGACTATGCTGTCAGGAGGTAAGCCAGAGTACACATGCTCGATAAAGAACTCCAACTGAACAACTGTAGTTTAAATTGAAGAAAGTGGAAGGTTGTCCTGTGGCAGGAAACTGAAAAAAAAATGATATCTCAGCTTTTTTATCCACACCCAGAGAAAACAAATCAAAGGAATCGATCGCACGGTTTGCGCGTCTTGAAAAGTTTGGCCTAAATATTTCAAGTTCGTCGTTTGTAATCCGTTGCAACCATCCTTGTTCCTTGATGGTTTATTATTATCTCTTCTCTTTGGTGTTTATTTAAATAAACAATTTATTATTTAAATTGTTTATTTAAAGATAATTTTGTACTTGGCCAAAATAACTCAAAATACCGTGATTGAGCTCCTTTAAGCTAACAGCCATAAGTGTGTTTCTAAAACTATATATTTGGCTTTGAGAGCAAAAAATTCAGAGATTTTGCTAATAATCTGAGAAAGAGGGAGTTCAAATTTGTGAGATTCCTCTATATTTGACAGTGATGTCTAACACAGCTTGAGAGACAAACACTTTTATCTGACTTACGGATTGTGCACAAGTTTATAGGGGAGCTTCGTTCATTACTCGTTATGAAAAGCTTAAAGTGATTCACCGAAAAACTGTCAAAAATAACGATTTATGGCGAATCTAAAATTAGGCCTCCAGTAGACTTTGTCCTCGGTTTTTTATCACCCTCAAATTAAATCCGATCGAAGAAAAGCAAAGCTGACAACGCGAAGTTTCCGCGAGGAAACACCTCACCTTTGACCCTAAGAAACTTCGAAATGACACGATGTTTATCTTTTGTAGCTTCCTCTATAACAATAAACAGCACAAGCTGGATTAAGAAAAGCCTATTGTGCTTTTCAAGGTCAAGCCCGTGAGAATCAGTCCTCTTATCATCCAAGACAAACAAGCTCATATAGTTATTCTGGGTCTCCGCCGGGTTATGTTGCATAAAAACCATATAGATTCTCGTTTTGATACCTTATTTGTATACATACCCCCGTTAAGGGATGAAACGTCGGTAGAGAGGCGATCTGGGCGCGACAGAAAGAGGCCCGTTTCAATTTAGCTCCGCCATGAAGCTAAGGAGCAAGTTCCTGAAACAGATCACCTTGGTCTAATGACCGTTTTTTTTGTTTTTTCGTTTTTGTTTGTTTTGTTTTTTCGATTTGTTTTGCTTCCAATATAACTTTCTTGACGTCGCTTACTTCCGATGGCCAGTAAAAAGGAAATAAAATGACTTGGAAGATTAAACAGGATGGCGTTTCCCGAACGCCGCAAACTTGCTCCTGTTTCGCTAAGCAACTCTGCCAAGTTCGCCTGCGTTCGTTGTCACTCAGGCTAGCAACATTTGAAGCAGGAATGATGTATCTCCAACTACCTCTCGCCATATGCCTTCATTTTAGCTATCAGATGTAAGAAAGGCTATCTTGCCTCTCGAAATACACTTATTTTGTTATCAACGATTAATCAGTTAGAATGGAACCACGTTGTCTCTACAGATAACTTTCTTATTGGTCTTGAAATTTACATTTATTTTGAACCTGATTGAGGTCACGTCAATGAGAGGCAGGGCTACGCGACGCTACTGTCCGGGTAGTGCCCCTATACAAAAAACATTCTGAAGACGCTGTCCTCGCATACGGCGAGAGCGCCCGCGGAACGAGCGGCCGAGCGACCCAGCTGTCCTACCGAAGCGACACCATAATAGTCTTTTCAAGTTCTTCGTAGCTGACAAAAATAAAGACAGTGCTAAAGTCGCTTAGGCCTCTTCTAATATTTAACATAGGGTTAACCTCACTGCGCCTTTTGTCCAAGAAAAATTGCTATGTCAGATTGTATGTTTATGTTAACTCGAGAATTATGGTTTTAATTTAACGATGCGCAACATACTTTGTTCAAAACATCATAACTGGCTATTACCCTACCTGGCGATACTCGACGAGCGAGTGGACGGACGCGGGAGACCCATTTTTGGCGCCTGATTAAAAGCTTGGAGACACAACACGTTTCATATTTTTCTCTTTTTACAATTCGATATGGTTTTTAGAATTGTAACTCCTCTTTCGTGAATTTTTAATGTCGTCTCCAGTGAGAAAAGTTGCCCGACTTCAATGCCTTTCGCTGTTAACATACATTGACACCAAGGCCCTGCCGGCTAAGAGAGACAGATGGCTCTGGGAACGAGAATGGGGGGTCTGGCTGAGTTTCACTGGCTTCTAGTTCCCAGGGCATTTCTCCCTTGTGGGAACGACGTTGGATGTCTTCGATTTGCCTTAATTAATAGTTTTTCGTCCAGACTAATCGCCGACAATCTGCGACAATTTTATTTCCCAAGGCCAAGAGGTCAACGGACCTTCGACTACACCGAAAAACACTCGCAAAAAGAGATTATGTGTGTTCGTTAGTACACGAAAAATGTTATCAACAAACCAACGGTTTGAATGACCGTGGAAAAAACAAAATACCTATTATTTAGTTTTGTTTGTATGTATGAGAAAGATTTTTATAATGTATCAAGCCGTGTTTGAGGATAGAGAGAGATCAATTTGCATCTTTTAATCGGTCTACCTGTCTGTTGTCATACCAAGAACTTTCGATTGAGAAGTGACGTTCGTAGAATCATTTCGAAATCTGATTGGTTGCATTTTTCTAATAATGCAAGTGATATTGCAGTCTGACGGTTTTGTCCTCTATGTGATTGAAAAGAAACGAATTTGGACCGGAGACCAAGAAGAATGTCATTATTTTCATGAATACATATTGATATGTCACCTCGTCTCAAATATATCTGATTGTTTCGACCCAGTTTTTGTACTAACATTTACCAAACGTGAATATTAAAAGATGTTTCTTTTGATTTAGTCAATTTCAAGTTTGTCTACCTTGCATCCGGGAGTTTGATGTTTCCTGGTTGTTTCAATGTGGATTTCATGCAAATAATGTGGATTTCATGCAAATACGTTGGAATATGTTAAATAAACCCACATATTTATGACCATTCGATCGTTTTCCTGAAGAGAAGCCTGCTGCTTGACTTATTCACGAAAACGCGTTAAAAAATTTCGATACCATCTCCAGACTTTGACGAGTGAAGTTCTTTCTTTATTTTATCAGAGAAGGTTTGAGTCAAGCGGCGAATTTACCAGCTGCCTAGCTGCTGTGTTCCTCTATCCCTCGCAATATAATTGACACACACGTCACTGCCCGTAAAACATTGAGCGAAGCGGCGAATTAGAGGCATAACGAGACGTCAACATTTGCTCTGTCAGGTCCATGGATTGGAATTGATTAGTAACCTATATTCTCTCGATCGGGACGATTCCCACGTTTTCCCTCAGCTTTACTGCGGTTTTACCGAGTCAGAATTGGTCATGCTGGGAAGATTGAAGTAAGTTGCTATTCTTGTGCTTTCTAAATAGTGTTTTAATTTCCTGCCTTAGCGCCTCACATCGTTTGCGATTTCGCTTCGATTTCGTTTTCGATGCGGCTTCACCTAAATCCACCCCAATGGCCAAGCCGTGTTTCTACAAACACGATCAACGTTCACAATTATCACAAACCAAGATTTACAATTTCGCCTCTGCGAAATGACAACTGTTTCGAGGGCCACTAAAAAATATTTTGCGTAAACGAGTGGTGAAACATTTTCAGCTGACCGAAATCAATACGAATCTGAAAGATGGAAACAACAGATATATACGAATTGTGATCTATTTTGAATATATTACTGATCTTCAACAGACTGTAATTGCATCAAGGAAGGGGCTAACAGACCTTGACGAAAAGTATTCCTTTTGCGGAAGAAAGTTAATTATGTTTTCCCCGAATGATCAAACGTTGAAGATGAGGTTGAAATCGCTGTGAGAATATCTTGGCAAATCGGAAGTGTTATAATCCGCGCTTTTGTTGATGGAGTTCGTTTCATGTTCTGCTTTGGTAGTAGCGTGGTGACCTGACGAACGGAGTGTGGAAACACGGCGTTTTTTAATTAACAAGGGATTTTTAGAGTTTAAAACAGTCGAAAATTTGCATGTTACATTACTCTTTTGCCCAACATAATTACTCCTAAAATCTAAAAGCAGCAGATCGGCCGTGGAGTATTTTTTGCAATATCAATCAAGCGGTTAGCCTAAAAGCTCAATGAAAGCGAAATTGGAGACGTATTTTTCCAGTTTTAGCTACAATCTGCCATTTGTTTTTTTTGTTTTTTTTTTATCATTTTATTTTTTATTGAAAGATTGACAGCTCCACTCATTACTTCATTTTATTAAACAGCAGTGTTTTTATTTTTTCTTAACTATGTTATACAAACTTAATGTTGTGTTATCACATCAGGCACGGATTTCATTCGTTCAATCGAAATTACGAATATTCCCCATGCGTCGAAAGCGCCAGAATAGATATTTGGATAATTCGCGGAACAATTTCTGCTCCAGCCCTCCCCTGTTAGTACCACTTCGCGCAAGTCGGTATCGGGAGTAAGTTATAGTTCGCAACTCGAAAACATCGGTCCAAGAGTTTGTTCGTAATTGGCGTACGATGTCCACGGAGAATAAACGACCGGCCCTGGTGAAGACAGAGAAGTATGAGCTAAATTTCGCCATAGAATTTCGCATGCCTTGTGTTTTGATAGCTTAGCGCGTTTTCTCAGCTCGATCAAATGATTGCTTGTTGTAAATATCTTATACTTGTGTTAATTCGTACTGTCATCGGGCTATGTAGCCCGTCGTTTCTGCCCTTTGATGCGAAATCTTACTTATTAGAGTTTCTAAAGGTTTTTATTAAGATGGCTCTAATTCGTTTATGTGGACAGTTAACGACTTTGTCGATCGATAACTCCGCTAGCGTTCTGTTTTCATTCGCGTTTCCTCGGCGGATCAGTATTTTGATTTGATATCACCATCCGTTCCAATTCCTAAAATCGCGAAGTCGACTCGCCCATATCTTATTCATCTCCGCTATGCCTTTTATCGCAAAAAGGTACGCTCGAGTATTAATTTATCTCTTGCAGGGGAGGCGATTTGATCGTATTTAGCTTCGCGCTATAAATGTTAGCGCAAATATAGCCGTGAAATATCGGCCTGCGACATATTACGCCAGCCAGACTTATGCGGTTAATTTTCTGCGTTGACCTCAAAATCATGGCGACGTGCAGGCAGATCGCGTGTTATTTAACGCATTTTAAGTGTTTTACTTCGGAACGCAAAAATTTGTACTGTTTATATCGGTTTTGTTTTGTTCCAGAAAGCAAAATATGTGTGAATATATATCATGTTGCGATCTTCAATTTGGTGTATTTTCTTTATTTGTAGCATGCATGTTTTCTTATTTTTTTTAATGCGGATAAAGATTTCTGTTTTTTATCTCGACGCAACAAGAACTGCCGTTCAGGAAAGCCAGTGCAATTGTACATTACACGCGCATTACCAAAACGCATTGAAATCGGAATTGGGCAGATTTTGCTAAAGGGAACAATGTCGCCGATTTTGAAGCTGTTTGTATTCATGTTAGCACTGTTTGTTCACTGACAGGCGCAGCTTTGATGATGCCCAGAGTCGTTTAAAATGCAGAAAGCTTCTTGGAATCGGAGGAAAGGAACCTTCGAAGGTATGTATTAAATAGGACGCGTAGGATACGGTAATAAAACGGCCGGGTTATTTTTTTCGCGCGCTTTCGAAACGCAGCCTCGTTGTTACAATGTACTGTCGCCGTGCGCTCACCGCACTTTGAATAAGTTTCCTTTCTCATTATAATATTCATTTGTCAAGCTGTAAATCCTGACATGGGTCTTGCTTTGATGATTACTTTGGCCGTACTGGCTCAGCTCAACCGAAGAAATTTTCATTCCTCGTGCACTTTCCAAATCTCAAGCGAACGTAATTCGCTCGTTTGTGCTAAGAGAAGAAATGATTTTTTTGTTGTTGTTTTTTGTATTTTTCTGTCCCTTTCCATTCACACAATGACCTTGTCAGAGGCTATGAGTGTTTGACAGAACTTTTGCTTTTGAAATGACTCTCCGAATATTAGTATCAGATTAGAGAACGTTTTCAAGCGTGTTTTCTTACGTTTTGTCTAAGGAAAAAAAAGGCCCGTGTTCGCTAACTATCGTCACCGCTACGGCAGCTGTATTCATGATTTTCACCATATCGCTTGGGGTTTCAAGCTGTACTTGATTACATTATTTGTTCTCTGATAAATGAGAATATTGCTGTGCATTGGCGGCTTGTGAATAAATTCACCAGGATGTACGAGAGTTTATTGTTCTAAATATTATTATCATTTTGCTTTGAATAGAGCATGGCGTTCTCTTCAAGGAACCCCGTGCTCGATCTGTTTCAAGATTTCTCAAAACTGCAGGAAGACCCTATAAACTGGCTAACAATAGCCAAACTTTTGTTTGGTAAATAATGTTACAAACTTCTTCGATGTTTCGCATGTGTCATTAACATGTTGTCGAGAACATTAAACCAAAACCGCGAATTTTGAACTCAATGCGCCCAAGTTCATAACCGGTGTCTCGCAAAGATTTTCAGCCAGGTTAATATGCATTCAGGTTTTTAATCGAAAAAAGTGACAGCGCAGAATTAGAAAAAGGCCAACTAGCGCATCCTATTAAGCTAGAAATACATAAATATACAATTGTTTTACTTTCTTGACATCCCTTGCCTTTGTGTGTTTATTTTTTTTCCCCTTGCAGTACAGTTTCTTTAGATCAAAAACCTGAAATATTTACAGCTTGTCTTTTCTGTGACATGGCTGTCGTTTTTTTTTTTAATCTAGACTATCTTACTTAGTTTAATGTCTGAAAATTTTAAGTTTCAAACTTTAAAAAAAATGAAAACAGGAAATCTTGGTTTTCGTCCGGTTTGACAATGAGTGAAATTTCAATTTTGTATCAAAAGAGAGCTTTTAAGGGAGCTTTTTATAGCTACCAAACAATAGTACATTTCTTTTTGAATTGCTAATAATAACTCTGTCTTTTAATTCATGGACAGAGATCACCCCAGGGCAGATATGAGATAAAAAGTGCGATTTTGTCCCACAGTTTTTTTATTACTTGTCGATAATAGTATTTATTTTTTTCTTTCAAACCGGATTTCTACCTTTTACCTTTTGTCTCAGCGATGTAAATCTCTTTAAGTCGATCGCTGATTGAAGGTCTAAGTAATAATTCACATTAGTGATTCCTCTTGAAAGTGGTGTTTACGGCCACTTAAACCTGCTTATGTACTCGCCAAAGCTTTCGCAAAGGTGTGCTTTCAGCCGTGCGGTTTTATTTTGTGTTTGTGCCACCTTAAGGTTTAGACAGAGAGTTGACACCTTGATTATGCCTGTTTTGAGTTGACACTGTATTTACGTAGCGATACGTCTGTATACACGGCTGTAGTTCTTTTATTGACGAAGTTCATTTGACTTTTTGATGCCAAAAATCGCTGAAATGATCTGAATTCAAACAAAGATATCACTCACACCTGCTAACGACCGTAAACCCCAACATTATGAGAATCATAGCGCCCTCTGTTGGGAATTTCCTAAAACGGTTGAACTCGTGGAATTCGTTAACGCGCTTGCAACTAACGAAGTTTCGCTTATTTATGTTGGCTTTTTTGTTGTTGCGTATTAAACATTAGTTGGCTTCACACCTGAAGCAGTAAGCAGTTGACTCAAGTGCACTTGAAAATCTCAAGTCGCACTTTAATTTAGAGCTTAGCACCTGATGGCAAAGAGACAAACTAACTTCCGAGTTAGGATTTCGAGTTGGATTTTCGAGTTGCAGTTTCGAGTTAGGATTTGGAGTTGGAGTTTCGAGTTAGGATTTGGAGTTGGAGTTTCGAGTTAGGATTTGGAGTTGGAGTTTCGAGTTAGGATTTCGGGTTGGAGTTTCTGGTTAGGATTTTGAGTTAGATTTTCGAGTAAGGATGTAGAGTCGGTTTTTTCGAGATGGTTACTAGTAATCCAGCTGCAACGAATCGGCTAGTTTGTCCGTAAACCGTCTCGTAGATTTCCAGTCCAATGCAGCCAACAAAAGAATTCCTGTAGGGGTGGGGCTAGTGTTTTGCCTTTTTATTGCCCGTAAACAGCTACATTTGAATCACGTGTTGCCAGAACGACCAAAAGGAGGATTAAACCTATACATCGAGCTCGAGAAACATAAGCTCGATCAGATAGCTCCAAGAAACAAAAGAATGTTTCTGGACAAACGTATAACTTTCTCGAGGTAAAGCTACGGCGTCTCGGAAGAAAAACGTACAAGGACAAATAATATATAATATCCGTGATAAGAATCTACACACCATACTTGCAAACAGTTCTAATCACAGCCGGCCTGGCGTCGCAATGGAGAATGTAAGTAAGCAAAATTTTCACGGTAAATTTCATATTTTGTCCCTCGAAAGCAAACACTTGGAAACTTAAAAACATATCTTGCAATATAAATGAGCCGAAAAAAAGCATAGACACATGGCAAATTACAAGGGTATCAAACTCGACGACGCAAAAGGCAGATAAGAGCGGAAATCATGCAGACCTATGACCTCTAAAAATTTTGCTATAGCATGGTCTTACGGCTCAACCTCTATTTAAAATTCCTCCGGCTCCTTACAACACAACATGAAGTGCCCTTCATAAACACGAGTGAAGCAACAAAAGGGTCGACTGACCGAACAGAGAACGGCAAATGTACCAATGTCACGAACCGTAGGAGTCGTGTAGGCTTGTCAACCCCATTTTACACTGATGTCCCTGATTAGCCATCGAGTGCCTAGAAATCTAGAAAAAATGCCGTCAAGAAACACGAAATAACGAGGTCGAACTTCAAACAGTAAGGATCGAAAAGTATACTACGCCATTGGCTAGCTCTATCTTGACCAATAGGAGTCGTGTTTGGCCTGTCAACCATTTAAATCATCAAACCACTGAAAATTTATTGGAAATCCCGCCAAAAAAATCCCGCCAAAAAATCCTAACTCGAAAATCCAACTCGAAAATCCAACTCGAAATCCAACTCGAAATCCTAACTAGGTAAATAGGCAACCTCGATGGCAAAGTGTGTTACTTGAAGCATTTTCGCAGTAAAATCAGTCATACATATCACAAATGCGAGTGTTCGTCAGTAAAATCGTGAAGAAATGCACATAGTTGCTTTGTTGCTAAAGAGCAAAGGAACAAACGACATCTTCTGTATTTCTCTAGAATGGCTCAACGCGGTTTTCGGCAAAGAAATCGCTGTATGGCTTTAGCTGACCTAGAAAATGCATTTCCGTGTGACTCGTGCAATGTTCAACAGAGTTTTTCGAGTGCAAGGAAATGACCTGGTTGAAACTTGAAACAGCAGCTGGTTTGTAATTTCAAGAAGAGCATATGGTGTCGGATGATGTGAAAAGCGATGGTTTAGGCTGTCTATGAAAATGAAATTTAGGTAATCAAGTTGTTTATCGGTCCGTTCATCAGAATTATAGCAATGCTGCACATCGCTTTTAGTTGGCTTCCATTTCCTAAAATTGGTCAAGTGCGTTCTCAAGTGTGGTGTAGACCATACTTCGCGGTGCATTTCGGCTTCTTTGATCTACGAACGTTTCCATGGTCACTAATAAGTAAAGTCCAAGTAAGTACATTTCACCCTTTCACACTCAAAGTAGGTTCCAAGTGCACTTAGATTATATTTCAAGCTCTAGTGTGGAGCCAAGTATATCCTCGTTCTCCCAAATCGAAGACCTTTTCATTTTACACCGACTGTAAAATTTGCTCAAAAAAATTTGTAAAATTTGTCTTGGCCCTGGTTCACCAGTTGGATTTACTTTTTTTGTGTGTGTGTGTAAAAAAGGCCTTCTGGAGCATTATACGGTTTTCGTTCACCTGAAACATTGGTTTTTGTTTTTGTTTCAAGGGGAAGTTTTTGGTTTTCGGTGTTATTGATTTTTGTTAGGCAATATCTTATCGCCTTCCTTTAAATAGAATTGACCGAGTCTAGTAACTTCTAAATTAACTGCTGCCACTTCAAGAGATCTTTTGAAAGTTAAATGCAGCTGTAATATGGATGTCTTATAAGTTGATCATTTTCAACACATTTTCGGGAAGCTAGCTAGCTATGGGCTGAAGTCGAGGCGACACGAAGTAGACCGAGTAACAAAATCGGCGCAAGGAACAACAAAATTTCGTCACGTGGATATTGTTAGGCTGGATTACCCGCTCGGGCATCAGTTGCTGTTCGGGAAAATGAGCCCGCGCTCCTTCCCCCCTCCCCCGTCGACCTTTGGGAACCGCACCCGGGGAACTGGACCCGAGAGAGAGGCGGAAATCGAGCCCACGATATTGTGTAACATCAACGTATGTACGTACTGACTTATTCAAAGTGCGGTTTGATTTTCATCTTGTTACATGTGATAGCAACAATCTTTCAACGGAGTTTCTTTCTCAGTTCGCAGTTTTATACGTCTACAACTAATATACTTAGAAAACTCTAATGTCCTGTACAAGGTCGACATGCTAGGCGGCACGCATGCCCAGAAATGCAGTCAGGAGGCGGGAGCGCGGCCGTGACCTCAAGTAACCAAGAATTTTTTTTTCTGAAACGTAGAAACAAATCGAAAGTCCCACCCTGATTTTGTAGAATTCCCTCTTTCATAGACTCCCTCTTCCTCCAGGCGTGGGAATGAGGTTGACTAGTTTAAGTTATTTAGATATCCGTCCAAAAATGAGTTTCAAAATGTTCCAGGTTGAACAGCATGTCTTCAATCTTCTAATCCTTTCTCTCCAGGCTCATTTAGAGAGTATATTGTAGCCTGTCTCACGGTCGCACTTCCCGAAAGAAATTGGATTTCTTTCGGAAAGGGCGGCTGTGACACAGTCTAAGCATATCTTGAAACTAATCTTGATCATCTTACTGTTGTTAGGTTCTACAAGTGCTTGGAAGCCACGAATCTTACTTTATCAGTATACCAAGGGGATATGAGTAAGTTGTCTTATTTTGCCCTGTGTTACTTTGAATTCCCACCGAACAGTTGTCCTTCGTGATGAACCATGAGTGTTGTCTCAATATGTCGATAATTACTTCAATCAAACAGATCAGACATTTCTCTCGAGGCGCCTTCAGTATTTTACAAACACTCGAGTCCTTGCCCTGCCTCGTCCCCAGTCGCCCGCGCGAGAGAAAAAAAAATTAGAGGCGCAGGAGATCATGGTTTTCTCCTTCCCATCGCTCCCTGCGCTCGCGCTCCTCACTCACTACCAACTCACGCTTGGGCTTTCTTGCTCACTCCTACTCTCCCAATCGCCCTTTGCGCTTAGCAAAAAACAAGCCAGTGCAGGAAGCAGGTTCTTACCTGCGAACCCAGATTTAGCGAATATAGCGACCCTGCATGATGCGCATGTCCTGTGCGCCAAACTGCTGACCCGCGTTGGCTCGAGTTTATCCTAAGCACAGCACAGTTTATGTCGAGAGTATTTTACTTTTTGGACCTAATTTTTATTGTTTATCTTTGTGTTTTCTTTTGTCGTAGGACATGGCAGGTTGTGGTGCCAGTTTTCCTTTCTGTAGTTTCACTTTTGGTAAGTACAATACAAGCTAGACTGTCATAGAAACCACTCCACGTGGACGTATAAACGCGAAACGCGGGCGACGGTCTCGCGTGCGCTTCGCGTGGTTTTCAGTCCCGCTTTGAAATGTAAAATTGAAAGAACCTATTAAATCCGGGCTACCTAACAGTTTTTATCCTAGTTATATGTTGTTGAATCTTTTTATATTTTTATTATTCTTTCAGTTGTTGATATTTCCAAGCCAGTGTCTACGTGCTGTGGGTGACAGTAAAGAATCCACCACATTCGCCGGCTCATTATGTTGCCGACTTCTGGCCAGCGCTTTGATAGGTACGTGCAGTTTTCAACTGACGATGTTCTGAGATTTAAGTTAAGGTTTGCGGCAGTTATTTCTCTTCTCCTCACAGACTAACGCGGTTTCCCATTGGCCAAAACAAAATCAAGAAAAAAAATGAAAGGAAAGATTCAAGTCAAAGATGATGACTTGAATAGGGATTCGACCAATCGATGGAGAGTAAATTAGACAGACAGACAAACAGACAGACAGACAGACAGACAGACAGAGCGACCGACTAATCCATGATCTTTCAGTCGCCAATCTTAATTTACTTCAAACGGTCTGCACAGTAAATGGAGGTACCGATTCTAAGTTGTGAGGTCTCCAGTAATGATCTATCTCTTCTGATCTCTCTCCATGTTTTAGGAATCGTTGGTATTTCATGGGGTGCAAAACCTACAACGATATCGTCTATAAAGTAAGTTGCTGTGCTTACTTGGTACACCTGGCTTAAATTAACTGACTAATATAACTCCAAACCCATTTTTTTTTCTTCCACAGACGCATATTAGTGCTTCATTCGACGTACTGCGGAGCAGCGACTTTCTGTAAGTAACATTTATTCCAAATTTTACAATTGTCCAAATTAAAATCTTTATTAACATGGCGTTCTATTTTGCTGCTTTACGGCACAGTTGTTTGATCTTTTTCGCAGATATGTCTTTTGCTTGGTAGCAAGGCTTGTCAGTATCGTCATACATAAAGCCGTTCCTAAGATTTCACCGTCTCTTGACTGCCATTTTTAGACATAAATTCGTATTTCTTTTCGCTTTGCGCTTACAGCGCCATTTCGCTAGTGATAGAACGGTTCGTGAAGCCAAAAGCAAAGGTATTACATATGAACAGTCACAATAATAAAGCAAGTACCAAAAGGAACCCATTAGAGCTTCAAACCAAAATGTAAACGGCACCAAGCGCATCAAAACAGGTAACTGTTGTCAGACGCGGGAAAACATGTGACTGCAGTGGCAAGCGCGGGAAAATATTAAACCGTTGTACCAAAAGCGCGGAAAAATATTACTCCGTTGCACAAAAATCGCGGGAAAAGTTGCGGCTGATGTTAAACCGAAGAAAACGCGCGTAATTCACTTCAAGCTTGATTTTGGTGTTATTCGTAATTGTTTGAAACATAATAGCGGTAGAAGTATTCTGATTTTGTCCAAAATTACTTTTTTCTTTCTCGCAGTTTTGGCTCTGGCCAGCATCTCTCTTCGCACCAAAGTTCTTATCGTTTTGACCGCTCTCCACGCCGTTGTCACCATGGTGAGCCTATTTTATTTCGTGGCTGTCCGCCAGTTAAATAAACCTACTCCAGAAAAACCCAATGCAAAGATCAACAACTGTGACGAGAATCACGTGAACTGATGTTTGCGCATGGTCAAGGATTTATACCGCTGTTCAAAGAAAGGTGCGTTGTTGGCGCAGGCTGGTAGCTGTCGAAGCCTCTTGATCCCTTTACAGTGCCAGTCTCAAAAGAGAACTTCTAGCTCGTGTAATGAAATAATTGTCACAACAGGTGGAAAGTGTAGAGATAAACATTGTTGATGCCATCTTTTGTAGTGTAGGCAACCTCCGTTGAAACCCTTATCCATCTTGGATAATTGTCTTTGTCAGTTAAGTATATATTTTTTATTTTTTATTTTTATTATTTGCAACCTAGCACCATTCTTTGAAGTGCTGTACTGTGTTGCTCTCCTTGGGTAATTGAAGCATACATTGTGTGCAATAATAATTAAAAAAATGTAATCGAAAAACGGACTTGCCAATATGTAAAAAAAAAAAAACATTTGCTTCAGATTCGAAGCCGTTCGTTACCAGATTCAAAAGCAGTGTTGCTAATTTTGTATTTGAAGAAATTAATAATTACTGTGCATGTTGTGTTCGATGCTCTCTTTTCTTTTAAATACTAAACAATAATCTATATTATTTGTCCATCTCGTGGCTCTCGCGGGGCCCGGGGGAACTCCCATATGAAAAGGTGGGGGATGCTCGTGGAAAAATTTGAATCAAACCCCTAAAGGAAACCAATGGGGGCATGGCTTAAGCTTCATTTGACCCCTAAAAGATACCTCTTAAAACAGACTAGGCTTGATTACCAGCCTTCGTTCAGGAAAGGAGCCTTCGCTAGTAGACCAGACTCACGAGACCGGCAAAAATCGAGCCTAAAAACGGAGCGTTTTGTATTATTCTTTTGAATTTCTTCAAGTGCACTCTAAAAGATACTTTGAGAGTAGAATAGTAAAATAGTGGCGTTTCGCCTCGAACACCCTGAGTGAGACCAGAATCCTTGATTTATACCCTGTGCGTGATGAGTATCCCCGACCTTTCATATGGGAGTACCCTCACCCCCCCCCCCGCCCCGCTGGGGGGTGAGTCTCATCTCGTAGTCGCTTGTCGGACCGTTTGTGAATATGAGAAGTTCATACTGAACCCAGAAACGGTTCGCACTATTCTTTGACCCGAGTGCGATGTGAACTTTCTTTATGGAAACGCTCGAGAAATTTTAGAATTTGAAAAAGGTGAAATTCATCGCTCTTGTTTGCGGCTTAAGTTTTCGAATTCTTGCAAACTTTCTGGAGTGTTTGAAATATGGTTATCATAGAAACTGGTGGGAACCGTTTGGTATTTCTTTATCGTCATAACCGCAATGACACAGCGTCATGCAAAACGACAATACAACCAATCAAAGCGCACGTTATATGATCAGAAGTTTATAAAACTAAGTAATGTTAAAACTTGCACAGAAGGTCTTTCCACATCGGTCCTAAACACGCTCTCTCTCCCTCTCCCTCTCTCTAACTAGCCTATCTCTTTTCATCCCGAGATGACCATCAAATTTTCCAAGCCAGATATAGATAAGTCCTTGTAAGTTTGTCGACGACAAATAAAATACGAATCAGTTCTCAGATCTCATGCGTATGCTCAAAACCATCTCGCCTCACAGCAATCTCATTTCCAGGACTCGCCCAGTCAATGTGAACCGAGGGCCTAGGGAACGAGATTGTTTTAAAAGTAGAATTCCTTGTTATAATACAAGGTAGACGACAGGGTAGGTTGTCTCAGTTATGCAGAGGGTACCTGAACAGAGTTTTCACGTGGTTTACGTTGATTTGTTCGATATATTTTGGAGCAAAGCGCAAAATCTAAACAGGTAGATTCTTTCAGAATAGTTGTGTCATCGGTGATAACTTGTCGTCTTCGAAAAATCCTACGTAGGGGGGATGTTTCCACAAAGTTGAACGATTTCCTCTGTGCCAGCAACAAAGAA